>NC_056737.1:1797150651-1797195651 GCF_019279795.1 Protopterus annectens
CTTTATCATCATTCGGTCTTACTTATTAATTGTCTAACATTTCTAATGAGAGACTATTTATTATTGTTACAGCTGCAGTTACTATTTACATTATTACTACTAGTGAATGATTCAGAATTAATGAAAGTTTGCAACTTACAAAGTAATATAAAAGCTTAATAGCAACTTCATATGAAATAGAACAATATACATTTTCTTATTCTTTGATGTTTGTAGCATATATGCACATTTTACGGAGTACGTATTTTCCATTCTGTTTATTCTTTACACAGTAAGAATGTTTTGATAGAAATAGAAAAGTACTGATTAATACATGTTTATACAACTTCTAATAGAAGAGCCATTCCCTGCTGTTACAATACATCAGTGTGTGTCAGTGTGTGACCTTTGTTTCAGACTACTGTGACCTTTTCATTCTATTTTTATCCTAATAGCAGGCTGAGCTGAAAATTCTAAAAACCATTACAAAGTCTTATAGCTGGTTTACATCTGTTGTCTGACATCTGATTATTAGCGGAATTATTTACAATATATTTATATTAATAATTATGCCTTGATAAAGAGAGGAACTATTCATAAGTACTATCTTATCTTGGCTGATGCCCTTTTAGCCAGGCATTGTAGTTCCATGCAACTTTGCATTATTTTATGTCACTGGCATTCACATAAAATATTCTTCACACATGTTGTTCAGGGAATATTTCGTAATGCTGTTGTCTCAAGATTACTATAACAGTTCCCCCTGAACAGATATGAGGACTCATGTTTGTTGACTTTATTCAGTGAGTATCATCAAGCTTCATTGGTTCGAAGTACTTCATAAATCGTACAATGTCTTGGACCTGATGCACTTGGTCCACTGTCAAAACCTATGCTGCTTGTTGTCTTACACATTCAATTTCACACTTGATGACAACAATTATTAGGCTTATACATCCTAAAATACCAACTATGACCAGTATAAGCTGCATTATTTTTCCTTCACAGTCATTGATAGAACCACTCAGCCAAGAGAACCATGTTTATTTTTCTATTTGTGCTTTTTGAGCAATTTTCACAATTAACTTGAGGTAAGTCCTGATTTCAGGTTTATTATCAGGATTATAAGTACAAGAGTCCTCTCCTACCAATGCACAAAATCAAATGCTATGCGGTTCTATAAGACCACATTTCTCATGGAAGTCATTTTAATGGTAACTTTTAATTCCTCTAATAGACCTGCCAATTTCCTAATTTCCCAAATAACCTTTCCTGCTCCATAGAATAGAAAGATTGATACTTATGCAAGGACATCATTTTATACATCCATTTTTCTATGTCAATATGTCTTTTTAATCTAACATTTCTAATATTAGAATCAGGTAATGTTGTAGTATGTCTAATGGATGGAATTACATGTCCCAAATAACACAATCCATTCCACTTCTCAGGAGGCCATTTATAGACTCTTTTACCACATATTTAATATATGCCTGCTTGAATTGTAACCATCCATGTAACCCAATGTTTAGTTCTAGCTTTTTCAAATGTCCAGCAAGTTTCATTACTAAAATGTTCAAAACATTGTTTACTTGTATTTTGGGTAGCATAAATAATACTACAAGAACTTTTTGCAATGAATGGGTGATTCCTTGTTCGTTCTCCTCGTAAACAAACATCAGCAGTCACATTTGTATGAACAACCCTCAAGAAAGGGTGTGTCTTTGTGATAGAGTCATTCCTTCGAATCCAGTCTTGGTCTGTGAGGTTCAACATTTCAAGAAGGGTAAATGGAATAGGCCATAATGAAATTCCATTGTTTTCATCTTGTGGTATCTCAGCACAGATCCAGTACTGTTTAGCATTCAAAGTTTCTGAGTACATTTGCAGTGATTTGGTAAAGGTATTGAAGTCCATCTTTCCTTGTGTTGGAGAGTAAAAACTCATCAGGATCATGATTAATATCAGGATTTTCATGATTTAATATTTCTTCTTGAAATTACCTGTAAGATAAAAGAATCATGTTCTTATTAGTTGTATCTGATATTGTGTCCTTTTATATCAGTTATTACATTCATAACTTATTCAGTTAGCTCTCCTCCATTTTAATCTGTTAACATGATTTTTATGAATCCAGACATTGTTTTACGGCTGATTTTTGTATGGCTGGACTTGTACAGCCACTAACCCCACTTTGGTAACAATGTAGGGTCCTATCAATTTTGAATCCCATTTGCTTGCGTTTCCAAACTGGCGGACCATTACAAGATCTCCTTGTTCCAATTGTACCACCCTGGATTCCCAAATCTCATTTTGCTTGCAAAGTTCCAGGTTATGGACATGTCCAGCTTCCCAGACTCTCCCTTTTGCCCAACTGATTTGGTCTTGGAGCTGGTTGCACAATTGTGTTTCTTCTAATGGTATCCCATAAGAGATTTGTCCTGCTTGTAAATTCATAGGTCGACCCGTCATTAATTCATGTGGAGTTAATCCACATCCTTGAGGAGAATTTCACATTTTAATCATAATGTTGGGTAAATGAATTACCCAATGAGTCCCATGCTCAGAAATCATTTTCTTTAAACCTTCCTTCAGAGTTCTGTTAGCTCTTTTGACTTTTCCAGAACTCAGGGGATGGTAAGGAGTATGAAACCTCTGCTTGATTCCCCAAGTTTTGCACATTTGTTTTGTCACTTTTCCAGTAAAGTGAGTCCCTTGATCACTATGTATTCCTCGGGGTACTCCCCGTGTTGGAATGATCCTTTCACTTATTATTCTAACTACTGAGTTGGCATCTTCCTTTTTTTTGTTGGATGTGCTTCCATTCATCCAGTATATTCATCTATCAAAGTAAGTAGGAAACAAAACCCTCCTGGTGCTGTTGGAAGAGGTTATACAAAATCCATTTGTACCCTGTCCCAGGATCCAAGTGCTTATGGCAGTCTATGTTGTTTTCTTCTATTTCATTTTCCTACATTGTGCATGGCACATGTGACACATCTATCTATATGATTTTGGATGTCTGTTGTCATTCATTCCCATTTTAATCTAGAACTAACAATTTGTTGTAGTCTTTCCTTTCCTGGATGACTTAGGAAATTATGTTAATAAGTTAACAACATTTTTCCTATTTCAGGTTCAAATGTTTGTACTTTACTTAAAGGACCTTTTCTGAATTCTCCTGGTACTGACCAAAGTTTTGGAACTCTAACACATTTCCATTCATTTCCTTGTACTATTTCAAATTCTTCTATTTTCTCTTTCTTGGTGATGTTTGGTTGTCCTCTCAGAATTTTTACTAAGCTTCCTAACTGCTGATTATCTTTGTTTGTTTTTGCATTTAAGGTCATATAAACACCTTGTTCAAATTCAGGACCCCATAATGTCTTCATTTCATCTGTTCTTATCAATGTTAATCCACATACAGAAGGTGTTATAATGATCCCATCACATTGGATTTAGATAATTTTACCTACCTAACTTTCCACTCTATGTTCATACTCTGTATACTGATCTTTACAAAATTAATCTGTACAGTGTAAAGGTAAAGGATTTAGAAGTACATCCATTTATATTTGGCACTTATTCAAAATATTTTGCACCATTTCCCTTGTTTTTTTTTTTTCCATGTTATTTACTTCCCATGCCCAGTACTGAGGAACGTTTTGTATTGAATAAGTTTGTTTGGAGTCAAGGCCCCTTCTTTTGCTAGCTGGTCTACTATTTTATTAGCTTAACTGTGCACTTCATTTTTGGTGTCAGCTTTGACCTTATTTGTTCTCACTGTAGAAGGATTGTCATCTTCTATCAAACTCCAAATTTCTGTCAACACTTCCTGATGACTGATTAGTTTACCATCAGCTGTAATCAAACCTCTCCTTGCCCAAATGGGAAGAGATGATGTTAAGACTTGGACTACATATTCACTGTCTGTATAAATGTTTACAGGTCTGGGCAATAACAAGGCTTGTTTAACTGCTTCTAGTTCAGCTCTTTGCACTGAGCATCCTTCTGGGAGACTACCTTTCTTGTGTTCTTTGGTCTCTGCATTGTATATTGGCCATCCTGTCATAAAACATCTTCTTTCAGAGCTCCAGAATCTGGATACATCTGTGTACAATTCTGGTGCTCCTTCAATAGTTTGGGTGCCCACCCAAAAGTGTTCCTCCTCATTTTGCAAGTCAGGACATTCATGAGATTCCCCTTGGTAATTAAATAGCTCTGGTAAAAACTTAATCCGAGGGATTTCTACTCTGATTCCGCCTTCCTGACTTGCAAAACCTGTAGTGATTCTACCAAGTCATGAATTATTCATGCTCTTTGGATTTTCTTCTAACATATATTTCACTAGGGTATGTTTGGTCAATAGCACAACTGGAGAGCCCTGAATCATATGGCGTGTTACTTCAGTACACCATTTTGCTATGATGGCTTGCTTTTCACATTCTCTGATTCCTTTCTCAACTGGACTCATAGCTTGGGAATAATAACCCAAAAAATGATACTGAGATTCTCTCTTTTGCAACATTATGGCCATCATATTTAGACTATTGTGTCCAAACTGTATGATGAACTCTTTATTTATTTCTGAGACACTCAAAGCAGGTGCAGAAATGAGTTCTTCTTTGACTTTAGAGAAATCTGCTAGTGACTCATCATTCCAATTGAGAGGTTCATCTCCCTTTTTTGTTTCCTTTAAGCATATCAATCAGGGGTTTTGTCTTTCATGTATAATCTGGTATCCATTCCTTTGAGAATCCAAAGATTCCTAGGGCTTGCCTTAACCCCGTGACAGTAACTGGAATTGGTAACTGTCTGATCAGTCAGATCAAATCTTTTACCAACCAAATAATACTCCTATACTCGCTAACCTCATTACCCCTTATAATAATCTTAATTCCCTATGCTCTTCTAGCAAACTGCTTACTAGCATAAGCAAGTCCAATAACTTGGCAGGTGACACCCTTTCTCCAGTACTGCTGGAAAAAACTGGAACCTTCTACCAATAGATCTAAGTCTACTACCTTCACTGTCACTCTTTAAGCAAAAACTCAAAAGACACCTAAAAACTCACTGGTTATGTCCCTGCAGTAGTCCTGACTAATCTTCAACCATTCCCTACGTCTATCTTCACACTGCCTCTGAATACAAAATCGTACTCTGCGTACCCCTCAGTATGCAGTAACTGTTACTAGTAAGATTAATATAACTTCTAGTATTTATTTAATCTATCAATGAACTGTAAAGTACCTCATATATCATGTTGTAAGATGACTTATATAATCCTATATACTCATCCTTCTTAGTATTGTACTTCTTCTAGACTCCTTTTTTGCATTCTAATTTCCTCCTAATTTATTTGTTATACATCTGTATATGATATTTTGTGCTATGTTTGGAGCTTTTCTCCCCGGGCCTCTACTGAAAATGGAAATATATCCAGTTAGAATAGCCCAGTTAACAAATGTAAAATAAATAAAATAAATAAATAATTTTTTGTCTTCACTAATGCTTCTTTGTCCTGCTGATACCGTGACACCCAAGAAGGGAATAAAATATTTTATAAACTGACTCTTTTTAGGGTTCAGTTTTAATCCTGCTTATTTTTTTGCTTGGAAAAATTCTGCTAGTTCATTTAAGTGCTGCCTTTCAGTTTCCGTTCCAACAAGTATGTCATCCATGTATGAATAATAGAAGGACTACATTCATGTGTGTCCAACCCGCGGCCCATGGGCCGCATGCGTCCCTCAGAGCTCTTCCATGCGGCCCGCGACCCGTTAAGTAACCCTTAAAGTAGAAATTAAACTTTTTTTTTCGTTTGCGTCCTTTAACATTTATGCGCATGTGCCACATTACTTGTTTCACTTTTTTTTTATGCCAGCGTCTTTCCGCTGGTATGCGCATGTGCCAAAGCGCCGTTTTTTTGCGTCGCGTGATATATTCATGATCAACAGGTGAAGGAAGAGCATTGTGATCGCGGCGAAGAAAGAACTGAGAGCGAGGGGGGTTGTAATATTTATTTTATTTATATACACTGACTACACTACACATCTCCTGCAGTAACAGGTAAGTCGTTAGATTAGTCTTAGTGTTAACTAGTAACTGTAAGGCACAACACTGCTCTAATCTACAAGGATGCCTAGACCTGTTTCAAGGAAGGATCAAATGTTTCTGAAAATGTTATGTACCTACAAACTTGTGTTAATTTTATATGGAGTCAGGATAATGTGGAAGGATACCAATCAAGAAATGTGTATTTTACTAAATAACAGAAGCACAAGAACAATAAATAATCAAGACTTGCTTTGGTATGTGTGTGTGTGTGTGTGTGTGTGTGTGTGTGTGTGTGTGTGTGTGTGTGTGTGTGTGTGTGTGTGTGTGTTGCATGGGGGAAGTTCAGAGTCCTCTTACGAGCTTTAAAATAAACCAAACACCTACCACCCTGCTTATAAATGTCTACTTTGCAACAATGAAGCATGAATGGTAAAGCTCAATAAAAGTACATACATTTTGAATGCTATTCTACTGTGTGCTTTTTTTCTTTTAAAGTCCTTCAGAATACTGCCGTGTTCCTGAGTGAACCACTCAAGTACATTGCTGTTTCCTGTAGATAGGGTTGGATACTCACATTTACAGTTATCACAATTACTTCTGAAAAAATATTTACAACACATGCCAAATACGGAGAAACTGCCAACAATGTTTGTGCAACATTAAAAGTAAATATAATGGCATGCAGTGCTAGAAACATAGAAAAAAAGCAAGTACTGGCTGCAGGTACTGTGTTTGGCACAATTATTTAATCTGCAATACAACCTCAGCGTCTTCAGCTTGTGTTTTAATGACTGCAATATGTAAGAATTACTGGTATGAATTGTGTGTGTGTGTGTGTGTGTGTGTGTGTGTGTGTGTGTGTGTGTGTGTGTGTGTGTGTGTGTATTGCAGTGCTAAATGTTACAAAGCTGTTGCATATAGCAGAGTATCACCAGCATCATTTGATTTTTCCAGACGTTCCTTTATTAATGTTGCAAATGTATTTATTAAAATTATAGCAATAAGCAGACTTCTACGGTGGTGATGTTACAAACTATGTTCATACACACTGTGTTGTCAGTGAAATCATATGACTATTAGTCTGCTATGTGACTGGATGAGAGAATGGTCACTATTCTAACTACACACCCTTTATGTTTCTGAGCAAGTTTCGAAGAAACTAATGCGATATGTTGTTGTATGTGAACTCATATTATTATAACATTAGTTAAATATAAAGCTGCTATGTGACTGACAATAGAAAGTGTATGGGACTGCCTAGTTAAGTAACTTAGAGTTTGTGTGTGCAGACAGCTAGCCTATCACAGAATCCTTTAGTTTAGTTTGTATTAGTCCGCGTGTACCTGGGGTCTTTTGCTCTTCAGTCTACGTGAGAGACCTTTTTTTTTTTTTTTGCTCTTCAGTTTACGTAAGAGACCCTTTTTTTTTTTTTGTCCTCACTTGCCGTTTGCAATGATATATTTTACATGCGGCCCCGAGACCATTTCTGTTGACTCAATGCGGCCCTTGCAACTGAAAAGGTTGGACACCCCAACTTTCAAGGGTTGGGAGGAAAATCTCTCAAGCTCAAGTAAGTCTCATTGTAGAAACCAAGATAGCGGAAGATACTTTCCAGCATGCATAGGTATCAAGTCCTCATCTACAAAGCTTAATTGGTAATGACATCTTGAAACAAAGAGCTTACATTATATATTTGTGTAACAGAGAATTCATTAAGGCACCCTTAAATGAAGTATAAGTCATCTCTGAAGCATTATGCAAATACAGTGTCAAAGATCCAGGACAGTATGATTTAGTTGAGTTATTAAAAACACCAAAGCAGGAGTTGGCTCAGCTAATCTATTGCTATCAGGATATTTTTGCCAAACATAGGAATGATTGTGGACAAGTCCCCCTGACTTTATTCTTAAAGTGAGAGACAGTCCCAAGAAACCTATAAAACAATATCCAATAAAGAAAGCGGCAGAACAGGCAATACTAAATAATGTGAAAGATTTAGAAGTTCAAGGGGTAGTGAGAAAAGTAAATTCACCAGCTAATAGTCCATACTAGCCTGTACAGAAGCCAGATGGAAGTTATCATCTTACTGTTGATTACAGAGAACTTAATAAGGTGATACCTCATTCTTTGCCAATAGTAGGAAGCATGCCTGATCTTATTGCTCAGATTCAGGAAAAATTAAAATTTTCTCCACATTAGATGTGAGTAATGGTTTCTGGAGTATTATTCTGGATAAAGACTTACAATGGAAATTTGCTTTTACTGTAGAAGGTCAACAATATACTTGGGCAAGAATGCCTCAGGGCTTTCATAATTCTCCGACAGTTTTTCATCATGTAATGCAGCAATACTAAAACCACTAGTACAACCTGTTGCTAATTATCTTAGCTCTTTCTTCCACTACACAGAATAGCTATTCACCACAAGAACCTTCTATATCACCTCTCTTTTAGACTTAGGCTTAGATGCCTTGTGTAATATAAGTACAGTAAAGTCATTAGGCAGTCTGTATGCACCCTACTTAAATACTTACATACATACATACATAAAAATATTTCAAACATGGGCATTAATGCCCTTCTAGCTTGCTAATATACTAAAATACTTGTTCCTATAACAAGTGTCCAGGCTGCTCTTAAAACTATCTAAATTAGTACTTGCTTTAATGTAAGTTGGTAGTCTCTTCCATGCATCAGCTACTCTGTCAGAGATCCAACTAGTACACTTCTCATTCCTATAGAATCTTCTACAGAGGTTGTCTGATGATTCTCAACTACTTTTTGATTACCACAAACACAGTCTCATTCACCATACCTTTCTAATTACTCCAACAACATGTTAGACCATTTCTCCCAATTCTCTTTCTCACTCATCTGTGGTATATTCCTTTATGCACTATACACAAGTCAACCCCTTCCCTTGTACTTCTAAGAAGAAATTATACCTACTTCACTTTATGGTACATAAAATCTGCTCTCACAACAAACCACATTCACTCTTTAAGGACTGCACAGAAACCAGCATTCACATCAGTAGTGAGTTATCCACAAAAATTGCAACAAGTAAGCCCTTTTCTGTTCTCCTCAGAATCCTTAAATGCCATTCTCACTCTCCAAAGCACATAGATGGCAACCGAAACATACAGCAACAAGTACTCCTGGCCCATACCATATTTCATTGTCAATCATCAGCTTCATATCATTAAGCATCACTTGCATTTTCAGTCACTGACTGAAAGCTTACACCCCATATAACCACCTTCTCCAAACCTCATTTCATCATTGCTGTATATATATATATATATATATATATATATATATATATATATATAGCTGCCGTCAACTCCCTAAATCAAAAGTCTTCCTAGTATCCATCAGTACTGGTCAGACCATTTCTTATTATCACAAATAAATTCAGTTTTGCTTATAAACTGTATGGTGTACAGTACAAAGTGTATGGTGCCAGTATTTTATGAGAGGCTTATTGGTGTGTGACTGTCTCCTGTCAAGCTCCACTGCATTTTATGATTCTTAGTTTTCAGAACACTGTACACATTTGCTTTTGGTTTTACAAAAAAAAAAAAAAAAAAAATGAAATCTTTTTTTTACTTGTTTTAAACTGTAGCAAACTGCTTGCAGTTGCTGCAGTGTAGACCATGCCCCTAACACTTTGTGCCCAGGCAATTAACACCATCAGCTGGCCTGAGCTACTACCATCCCTTACTTCATTAAATTTCCTAACTAAAATTTCATGTTAGGCACATTATCGTCCACTTTTTACTCTTTAATCCACCATAAAACCCATCCCCTCCTATTCACAACCTGCCTTTCCCTCCTAATGCTAATGATAATGACTCTTCGTCCTTGAATCCTGGTACTTTATCTTTGTCCATGCAAACTATATGGTATTTCTTCTGAAACCACACAAAAGACCAGTGAAAACAGCTCTACTTTCCAAAATAAGAATTTAATAAAATCCTTTTAGTTGTCTCTCCTCTCCCTATCTGTAAGCCTTTACAGAGTAAAAAAGTGAAGCTCACTCACACAGTCCTTTTATACAGCTGCCATATTAATTAACAATTCATTACATAATAAAATCAGTTCCTAATTGTTAAGCTAACAATTAACCCATGAAGTTCTGCCAATTGCACTCTTTATTCATTCCTAAAGGCTGCAAAGTTTCATATTTCATTATTAAAATTGCTTCCTTTCTTCTTAAAATCTTTTTCAATACATTTTCATCTCCATGTCTGTTGTATACTTGTTCCAGAATTGTGACTTTCATATTGTCTATTATACCCCCATGTTCTGAGTGAAAATGTTCTGCCACTGGACTGCTCATCTTCCTGTTTTTAACATCTCTAACATGTTCTTTTATTCTCTCAGCCAGACTTCTTTTAGTCTCCCCAATATAGCCTTTGCCACAAAAACATTTTATAAGATATATAATCCCCCTGCTAGTGCAGTTAAATGTTCCTATAGTATTAAAACTTTTCCCCTTAATATCTTTAACAAGGATAAAAAATTCAAGCTAAAATATATAGGAAGTTCGAACAATGAGTAGGATGGTACATGCTACTAGCTGCCACTCAGAACATACATTGAAATCTATCCCATATGGGGAAATGTTAAGAGTCAAAAGGCTATGTACCAATGTTAGGGAAGCAGAAGTAGAGTGTGACAAGGTTTGCAATAAATTCATGGAGAGAGGTTATGACCCAAATCAAGTGAAACTAAGTTATAATAAAGTATTTGGAAAAAGTAGCAAAAAACAAGATTATGGGAACAAGGATAAAAATAGTCAGCATGTAGTTACAAATTACAAGGGAGAATGTTCAAAAATGTTTTTTGTCACAAAATATACTATTGTTTCTAAAGTATTTAATGAAATGATAAAACATAGTTGGAACAAGACAAGAAGGGAGGTACCTTCTTTGGTGAATGTTGAGCTTACTATTTCTTTCCAGAGAGGGAGAAGTTTGAAAGATTTTTTAGTAAGAGGCAGGTTTGAGAGACCAACACAGAAGCTAGCATGTGCAATAACAAGGAAGGGAACTTTCCCTTGTGGAAAGTGTGCAATATGCCCTTACATAATCAGAGAAGCTGAAGATATTAAGGGGAAAAGTTTTAATACTATAGGAACATTTAACTGCACTAGCAGGGGGATTATATATCTTATAAAATGTTTTTGTGGCAAAGGCTATATTGGGGAGACTAAAAGAAGTCTGGCTGAGAGAATAAAAGAACATGTTAGAGATGTTAAAAACAGGAAGATGAGCAGTCCAGTGGCAGAACATTTTCACTCAGAACATGGGGGTATAATAGACAATATGAAAGTCACAATTCTGGAACAAGTATACAACAGACATGGAGATGAAAATGTATTGAAAAAGATTTTAAGAAGAAAGGAAGCAATTTTAATAATGAAATATGAAACTTTGCAGCCTTTAGGAATGAATAAAGAGTGCAATTGGCAGAACTTCATGGGTTAATTGTTAGCTTAACAATTAAGAACTGATTTTATTATGTAATGAATTGTTAATTGATATGGCAGCTGTATAAAAGGACTGTGTGAGTGAGCTTCACTTTTTTACTCTGTAAAGGCTTGCAGCCGAGGCGCTAGGGAGAGGAGAGACAACTAAAAGGTTTTTATTAAATTCTTATTTTGGAAAGTAGAGCTGTTTTTACTGGTCTTTTGTGTGGTTTCAGAATAATTTGCTTTTGGTATATGGTATTTCTCCCCAACTACAGATCTGCTTCACTCTTCTCATCACTTTACAGGGACCACCGCACTACTCTCACAACACCCCACCAACTCACTATCTATCCTTACCACCTCTTTATCCCTACAACTTAACTCCCTCCTCTTCATGCATCCCCAGCCTTTCTCATAGGCTGAGCTTATCTTTCCCCTAATCTCAACCTTTCCCATTTTACTTTTTTCTGCTTTTCCCAGAGACCATGTACATTGCTTCTTCCTACTGCCTGTGTCCTGTATTCCTTATACGTTCATAGGTGTTTACTAGGCTAATGACCACAAGGACCTTTTTAAGCCTAACCATTCATCCCAAATCTCTGACAAATTCTAATACCCTTGATAAGTGTAAGCATGGGCCTGGGAGATGAACCATTTACAGGTTATCTGTTTGCATCAGAGACATAGGTGCCAAACCAGGGATGAATTTCCAGTATCCCATCCAATTGTCCAAGTTGCATTTGAATTGGATTAGGGAAGAGCTCTGCTTCACATGGATGGGGAGCCTGTTCCATAGACAAGGTAGTCTCTGGGATACATACCCATCTCTCCAGCAGGTCCTATTTATATCACAGGCAAGGTTTATGTTTTTAGAATAGGTAATTCTAGTACTGTTTATTTTGTGGATATGCAGGAGGTCCATCAGAGAGGGGTCTGACAATGCACTGTATGCCAGGCATAGATCTCCCCTCAAAAGCCTGTAGAAGACAGAATACAGGGATAGGGCCTTGAGGCAGTCTGCATAGGACATATTACTTATGCCCTGTATTCTTTTAGTGAGAAACCTCTGTGGACATTCCAGTTGTTGGATATGCCTGGTTAGGTACATACCAAAGGGGGCATTGTACTCAGTGATAGGTCTGATGAATGCCGAATACAGTGGAACAATGGCATCCTTGGACTTAGATGCATACCTTTGTTTATAAGTTGCGCAACATAGAATGATTTCCTCACCACTGTAGACACATGATGATCAAAGGTTGGATTACTATCTGTGTGTGTCCCTAGGTCCCTGACTATTGGGTCAAATCTAAGGGGTGTGTTGTCAATTTGATAGTTACCAGAGATGGATGACTTCCCAAAGGATACTATTATACATTTCTTGACATTAAGCTTTAGTCCATGACTCTGCCACCAATTGTTTGTCTGTGCCAGTCCCTCCTGGAAAACATTTGTGTCAGTGTGAGATTCAATGACAGCTCCTAATTTGCAATCATCTGCAAATTTATTCAGCCAGAGACCACTGACATTGGCCTTGGATTCTGAGAAGTAAATGACAAAAAGGAGCTGTCCAAGCACTGATCCCTGAGGGACTCCACTTGTGACTGGCCTCTTTGTAGAGGTGGAATCCCCAATTCTAACTTCCTGGGTTCTGTCTGTAAGCCAGTTGGCTATCCACTAAATGGCATATGGTTTGTACCTAATCTCTTGAGTTTGTCAACAATTCCCAAATGGGGTATTGTGTCAAATGCCTTGCCAGGTCAAGGTGGGCAGTGTGAACGATTTTGCCCTCATCCATTGCTTTTGTGACTTTCTCAAGGAAGTCCACTGGGTTGAGTAGGCATGATCTGCCCTTTACAAAACCAAACAGGGTACTATTTTATTATCATAGTTAATTTCCTTTGTGTACTGATACCATTTTCTCCTATTGCTACCACTTAATCATTTTTTCTCCAAAAATCCCAGATTCCTTCTTACAAAAACTCACTGCAAACAACTCAGTCCTGCTACATCCCCTAAAACTAGACAAAGTAATGTTCTCATTGCCTATACTAGTGGCTATAAGCTTCCATTAACCCCCCCCCAAAAAAAAAACAGAGCTACATGACATCATACTATTCCTAAACATGTTGTATCATACAGTGCACACAGTCTACTGTGCCTAAACATGTTTTATCATGTAGTGCACATAGTATACTGTCCCAAAACATGTTGCATGCAGTGTACACAGTATACTGTTCCTAAACATGCTGTATCATGCAGTGCACACATTTTACTGTCCCTAAACATGTTGTATCATGCAGTGCATAGATTATACTGTCCCTAAACCGGTTGCATCATGCAGTGCACACAGTATACTGTCCCTAAACATGCTGTATCATGCAGTGCACAGAGTATACTGTTCCTAAACATGTATCATACAGTGCACACAGTATACTATCCTTAAACATGTTGTATCATGCAGTGCACACACTATACTGTCCCTAAACATGTTGTATCATGCAGTATAGGGACAGTATAGTGTGTGCACACTATACTCTCCCTAAACATGTTGTATCATGCAGTGCACATAGTATATTGTCCCTAAACATGTTGTATCATGCAGTGCACACACTATACTGTCCCTAAACATGTTATATCATGCAGTGCACACAGTATACTGTCCCTAAACATGCTGTATCATGCAAAGCACAGAGTATACTGTTCCTAAACATGTTGTATCATACAGTGCACACAGCATACTGTCCTTACACATGTTGTATCATGCAGTGCACACACTATACTGTCCCTAAACATGTTGTATCATGCAGTGCACATAGTATATTGTCCCTAAACATGTTGTATTATGCAGTGCACACACTATACTGTCCCTAAACATGTTGTATCATGCAGGGCACATACTACATTGTCCCTAAACATGTTGTATCATGCAGTGCACACACTATACTGTCCCTAAACATGTTATATCATTCAGTGCACACAGTGTACTGTCCCTAAACATGTTGTGTCATACAGTGCACACAATATATCTTTGCTTTAAGCTTTGAAAAGAAAGGCAGAGGATACTGCTGAAACATGCACACAGTATAGCTGCCATACATGACCACAGAATGAGCAGAATAACTCCATTAAGCAGTCATAGCCCTTTGTACAGCTGTTTCTACACATTAAATCCCTAATACTTTCCTCTATGCATTCCTCTTCTTCTAAGTCTTCCTCTGTACTCCTACTCAGTATATTTTTACTCCAAGTATCATTGCTTCTATACATGTATTCTTCCAGCAAGTGATGTACAGCAGCGAAGATCAGCATTTCAAAGAAACATGAGCTCAGCATCATAAAAGACATTCAAATATATCATTGAGCTCACTAATGTCATTAACAACAAAACAGTGTTTCCCATCCTAAGGCTGAAATTACATCAACAAAATAAAAAAAGAAAAATGTAACTGCCAATCATACACTAAAATACTATGCTATATGAAGTAGTTGCTATTAGTTCATACTAAACAATAGTCAGTCATCTTGTATAGAAATGTCTAAAACCTTGAATAGTATAAACAACCAAGCTTTCACTGATGTGCGTATATATATATATATATATATATATATATATATATATATATATATAAAATTTGTTTGAAATGTTAATTTGTCAAAACTCATTTGGCAGAGGCCATATCATTGACAATCTAAAATATCAAAAAGCAACTATGAAAAAGAAACCAAACTAAACATAGATTGTGGTATAATAGGGATCAGGAAATGTGTCCTTTTCCCCACTTTAGTGAGATTTTGGAGTTAATATATATAATTAGCAGGGGGAGCTTGCAATGTTATTTCTTCTTCCTAGTGGGTTTCCTTATTTTAAATTGTTGATCATGTGGTCATGGCTATATGAGTTTTGACAAATAAAAATTTTGTTCAACTAAAATCAGTCCTCACATGTATCATATATATATATATATATATATATATATATATATATATATATATATATATATATTTTTTTTTTTGATACAGCATAACACAGAAGACCATTTTTTTTCCATTAGACAACAAGCTAGTGCATCAGTTTTCTTTACAGGTAACCCATCATTAAAGCTGGAATGAATACCATACACACAAAAGTCATATCAAATAATAGCTAATAGTTCAAGCTAAATAGTTCTAAATTTTGTTTTATTATCTTTCTATAATAGCATAACATAAATTAAAATGATAAAAAAATAGAAGAAAAGAAGTAAAAAATACAGTTAGATACAGAAACTGTAATGTCATGAATCCCTGCCTTCTATTCACTTCTTACTATGCATATAAATGTCTTATGTAAGTATTAACAGTGGAGTTCCTAAGTTCCTATTCATTGATTCCTTTTTACAAATATTGATGGTCATAAAAATTAATTTTATGCTATATATTCATTTTTGGGCTAACATTTTAAACACATTTTGGTATAATTGGAGTTTGCCTATTAGCGTACAAGTGTAATGCACAACATTTTGCCATCTATACAACATACATTTATCAACAATGATATTTATTTGCTTTTACTGATATCTATGCTGGTATAAAAAAGAAGACTGCTCTGTAACAGATTTTTCATTTGTAGAGTCCTTTCCTAGCAGAAATAAATTTTTTGTTCATCTGACTGATTAAGTAAATCCAACTAGTACAGCTGAATGGCATGATGGGCAAGTCTTATCTTTTCCATATATGGTACACACATAGTGGTGTTGTATTCTGTTAATGCCTCGCATTTAATACATTTCCACAATTACAGACCTGGGAAATGGACACTAACAAGGGCACTGAAGGGGAAATGGCCTACTTACTCTCATTTCCACATTCAGTGGCCTCTCCTTCAATGCTTTTTGCTACACAAATTGCAGTTTCTGTAAAAATACAACTTAATTAAACAAATGTCTACATATACATATATACACTAGAAAGGCCCAGGCAAGCTGTAGTCTTCACTGTGAAACACCTGTAATCCCTTGATGTTGAGGCCCTTGGGGTATATGCAAATGACTGCTTAAGGACATATCAGTGTTTCAGTTACATGACTTCTGAATGTCCATGACTTTCTACTTTTTAATTTTTAAAAAACAGTTTTGAAAGTGTTCTTACCATTTCTTTTTGTAGTAATTACTTTCTCATCATGTAAAGTGGGCTTCCCAATACTAAAATACATATTATTATGTTAATTACTTCACTGGAGTTATGTTTATTAAGTTTAGTAAACTTGTATTTGTATTTCCTGTATGTTGAGCACCTACCTGGTGCTTCCTGTTTCTGAATCATGTGGTCCTGGGTTTGAGGGTACAGTAAGGTGGGGACACAGCTAGTAGTGAATATGTCTGTTTTCTATATTATTTAGCAGATTTCTACACATCAAGTAATACAGACTGCCTGCAGCCCAGTTACTCAGAGACTCAAGCAATCAGACAATAAATCAGTAACTAACTAAATGGATTTATAATCAAACAGTAACAAAAGAGAATTGGAACAGGACAGGATTCCTAATTAAATGAATAGTACTTGGCATACTATGTAATAACACAGATACAACACTTTTATAAATTGTTGTTTGTCATGGATCATCACACAAGAAGAAAACTAGGAGTATGTGAATCACTCCAAAGATAGCCTACAGTAAAAATGTATGTGTTTTTGTATGCTTCTGAGCATGTGAGTTATCATTTATTAATCTTGAATTAAGACTAACATGTAAATTAAACACAATTGTATATTCTGACTTACCCAGATAACATGGTTTGTTTGTGTCTTTCGGCTTTTCCCGGTTAGGGGTCACCACAGCGGAACTCCGGTCCGCTAATGATTGGCAGATGATTTTTACGTGCCTGCTTGCCAGGCCTGACACACAACCTTCAATGAAGGTACGCCCATTCACGCATGTCTCCACGCAGAAGACGCTCTAGCTGAGAATCGAACTGGACAGCATCATACTGTGAGGCGACAATGCTACCGCAGCACCACCACCGCAGGTTTATGCATCTATTATTACACTGTGCATGGTAAATGTTGTACATGTTCATATCTATTTACAGACAAGACATAATTTATCAAATTTAAAAGTAATAAAAGCTTGAAAAGAAGACAGGTTTATTCTTATGTATGGTAACTAAGACAATGTTGTAAGAGGTAATTTATCTTTAGAAGATTTATTTATTTGTAACTGCATATTGTTTAGAAACTGATTTAGTTATATATGGCTATTATTGATTGAATTCCATAATACTGAGGCGCAGGAGTTTTTTTTCCTCCCTCAGTGACTTGTTTTTCATTTTCTTCTTGATGATAAGCCTTACAGATATAAGAAAATATTTAGTGAATGAAAACGTATGCGTTGCAGACTTCAGTCACTGAATTTATTCAACCTGCTCTTGACAGTATAGTGCTGAATATCATTATCTTGAAATAATAATGCACAATCCTCTAGTAGAGATGCAAGGGTTACTGTCCTAGAATTCTTAACCGCTTCCCTCTAGCCACATAAGCTGAGGTTTTATAGATTTATTGAACTCCAATATTCTACAAAGTAAGCACCAAAGGAAATATTTTTAATTCTAGCATCATCTGACACATTTTTCTTTTTTGCACATAACTCAGGTCTCGTATACCATTTTAATATTTACAAATACAGCTTGTTACTTTAATAATGCAGTATTCTATTATCTACAGAGTACTTTGAAGTCTGACGACTGAACATAAATAAATTAATTCTCCTGGTGCTCAATTCAAGCCAGCACCTCCATGAGAAATCTAGACAGAAAATCCTGTTTGTTTTCTTTTTATTTGCTTTTAACAAAGATTTTTTTAATATTCTGGGCATAGACATTCCAGCCAAGTGGTTTACTTCTTCAGTTTACAGAACTCTTTTACAATAATCTGCCACTATTAATCATTACACTATATTTCAAATCTAAATATGAATTTTTATTAAACTAAGGGTAGGTAAACCAAATACTGACGCCAACTGTAATACGAAATTCAGCATATATCCAAATCTCCAATTTGTAGTAGAGACCAAAAACGACTCCAATCCTCCAAAATCCGATTTTATTACACAAACAAAAGATGCAGGTAAGCGCTTTCACCGATATGGCTTCTTCAGACCCATCTAATAAACACTACTAACCCCCCATTTAAATATATTACTTTGGCGGGAAAATAATCCTATCCACAAGATTTAAAGGTATAGTACATTACTTTCATAACCATATCAGAACATTACATATAGAGAATATATAAAAAAGATTATTCATATAAAAAATATATGCATTTCATACATAATGGGATCGTAGAAACTAACCATAATACATTTACTGTCCCACTAAACACTTTAAAAACACTGACTTCTAATATATAATTCCTGACTTCTGTTTGAAATGTCTCAAGCTCTAAACATATAAATAAACTTGTCACTCTATTATATCTAGAGCTCTTATATGAGAAATATATATATGTATAAATATAACATTTAATAAAAAACATATGATAAAAAACTTATAATAAAAAACTTTAAAAACTTTACAATATTCACAATATTTAATTCATCTATGCAATTTCCGTGATTTTAGGAACGGTTTCACTGAAACCATAGCATTCAATCCAGGGGGAGAGTCTGACTTCAGTCTAATGATCCAGTTGGCTTCTCTAGTTTCCGTGAATGTCCTAACATCTCCCCCTCTAGGTCCTATTGAAATTTTTTCCATTATTAAAAACTGAAATCTATGATCATGTCCTTTCTCAATAACATGTCTAGCTAATGCATTGGTTTTCAGCCCTATCCTAATATTGTAGACATGCTCCCTTATCCTGTCCCTTAGTTTCCTATTTGTCTTACCTACATAGAATGCATCACATTCCATGCAGGTAGCCAAATATACCACATCAGATGTTTGACATGTACCTCTCACATTAAACTGGTACTCTCTCATAGAGACAGGATGTATAAACTTATCATCCTTATTAATATAGTCACAGAAATTACACTTATCGCACCTCTCCATCCTATACCCTTCCACCTCCTTTTTATCTCTATCATGTGGCGGGTAACATAACAACCTTTTCAGGTTTTTCTTGTTCCTATAAATGAACCTGGGTGCTTCTCCTACAATATTTCTAATTGTCTGATCTATAGTTAAAACTCCCCAGTAGGACCTGATGACATCTTTTATATCTCCTACATCACTAGTATAATACAGGGAGCATGCTACGTTTTTGTTCATGGGGTCTCTGCCTCTACTAGAGGATACATCTATAGTAAACTCACTATTTATCTCATTTACATTGCCAAAATAAGGGGCAGCTCTATTTTGTCTCAATGTGTTTATATCAGTAAACCCTTTAGATATATCCAATGCAGAATAACCTCTCGATAAGAACCTCTCCTCCAAGTCATTTATCTCATGCTGAAATCCTGTACTAGTAGGCTTGTACCTGGATATGTGCATTGCCTGCCCTTTAACAATATTCTGATATACATAACCTGGATGCATACTCGTTCTATACAGGAGGGAATTCTTGTGACAATCCTTCCTGTATACACCTGTATTGACCATACCATTGGACAATCTTTCCACATATACATCCAGAAATGGTAATTTGGTACTTGACCACTCATATGTAAACTTAAGATATCCACTTATTAGGTTAATATCATCAATAAATTTATTCAGGTCACCTAACGTACCAGTCCATATCAGGAACAAATCATCTACAAAACGTCTGAAAAATGGCACAGACGTTCTGTAGCGTTCCAGACTGAAGATATTTCTGTATTCCCATTCAGCCATAAAAAGGTTGGCGTAGCTATAAGCACATGATGTGCCCATAGCTACGCCATCCTTCTGCAGATAATACTCTCCCTCAAAATAGAAAACATTGGACTCAAGTATCAATTCCAGTAGGAACATGAGTAACTCTATCTTATTCTCACTCATGTCCGAATTACGTTTCAAGTAATCACTAACCATCTCTATGCCATCCACATTCGGGATCACTGTGAACAGAGATTGCACATTCATTGTTACGAATGTGAAATCCTGTTCTCTTGGTAGAGTCTTTAAAAAATCGTTCAAATCCATAAGGAATTGTTTGGTATCTCTGAGGACATAAATATTCCTATCTACTAAGGGTCTGAGCTGACTTTCAACATATATAGATAATGGTTCGGTGGACCACCCTCTACCAGCCACTATTGGTCTATAGGGTGGGTTAACCATACTTTTATGGATCTTAGGGAGTCCGTGTAAAATTGGTATCAATGGATGTTGTACGCTCATGTAATCATATAATTGTGTATTGATAATATTTGCTGCTAATAGATCTTGTAAATTATTTTGAATCCTGCGCATAATACTATCTACTTTATCCTTCTCTATATGCATATAATGTGCATCATCATTTAACATCAGTCTCATTCCATTGGTATATTGCTCCCTGTCCATTATTACTATCCCTCCTCCTTTATCTGCTGGTCTAACCATTAGTGACTGGTCAGTCATGAGTTTTTTCAGCGAGACCCATTGCTGATAAGACAAATTATGTCTATTCCTTTTATTAACCCTAGTTCTATTTTCATAAATTTTGGAGAATTCATTTTCAACTAATTTACTATATGTGGTTACCAATGGGTGTAAAGGCGGTATAAACATGCTGGGCTTCTTTAACTCCATACTAGGTTGTATGTCCTGCCCATTAAAAAATATCTTAAGAGACAAATTACGTATGAACAATTTGAAGTCTCTAACCGTTTCTTCATAACTACTGTTCTTAGTGGGAATAAATGAAAGTCCTTTATTAAGGACTATCAGCTCATCTTTTGTCAAAGTATGTTTAGAGATGTTAAATACTAATTGCTCCCCTTCACTTCCCACATTTTCTTTATATTGTGGTTTGTGTGCCTCTCTACAGAATGTTTCCTCTTTTGCCTCCCCCTGCTTACTGAGCGTATCCTCCCCTCTTGCCTGTCTACTCTGATGGGGAAAGGGTGTGTGACACCAAAATCGTGCACTTCTATTACACTGTCGTCACCTATCTTGTTACTCCTCTCCCTGGTATTCATCCCAGCATATGCTTCCGGGGTCTTTCTACGCACTACTTGTTCACCATTCATATGGTTACTTCTATCAATTCCTGCTGGGGAACTTCTTTTATGTGGTTCATTTATGTTCACAGTCTGAACTGGTGTAATGGCATTAACCATCTCTTCATTCAACACACATCCATTCCTATTAGTAGTTATACTTTTGTTCACATTAATCGTATCATCTAATACTGTAATATTACTACTGACAGAATCTTCTTTATTTACAATCAAGTCCGCTCTATTAGAGTTATTGCTCTTAGCCACAGCTGGCACTTCATTCATGGCTGATTTACTCATAACATGACTGTCTCTATTAAAAAGTCCCGTTGAGGCAGCAACATTTCTGCCCTCATACCTCGGCCAAGTAAAGATATCCCCTTTTTGGAAATCTTGTATGTCTCTATTTAATTTAGATCTTTTTTGATCTAATAAACGCTTTTCATATTGTGATACACTGTCCAGCACTTTAACAAAATGTTCTTTCAATATTCTCTCTGGGAAGCATTCAAACAAGTCGCGCTGTTGTTTAATTACAGCGCCTTTCAAAGAGTCTTCTAGGGGTTTACAAAATTCATTCAGCAATTCCATATAACTCAGGCTTACCTGGATATTCAACTTCTGCCACTTATACAGAAGTTCCGGATAAAGGGTGCCGGTTGTAGGCATTTTCAGCACCCTAAGCCCTCTCGGTATGATCTTCCGTTGTATGCAGACGTCAAAATGTTGTCTCTGCGTCTGCATATGTTTCAGTTTGAAAAAGTCCCCTTCAAGTCTCTCCAATGCTCCTCTCAGTGCTTCACGATCGACAAGCTCATCTCTCCCTTCTTCAATTCCATCCAACTCAACTTGGTATAGGGTTAACGGATTGTAGGCAGATGCTACCATTTCTTCGAACTTTTCCACAACGGGACGCTCTAGTTCCGTCGTCATCTCTGGTTGTCTCAGTGTATACGGCAGCTCAATGGCTGTAACGGCTCCTGTAACATCAGTCATGTCCCCGCTCTGCACCGGCAATAAAAAACAAGTAAAGAACTGTCCAATGAGTGCGGAAAGCAGGGCAAATACCTCCCTTCTGATAAGCAGAAAAGTTAAAATGATTATTAAACTAAGGGTAGGTAAACCAAATACTGACGCCAACTGTAATACGAAATTCAGCATATATCCAAATCTCCAATTTGTAGTAGAGACCAAAAACGACTCCAATCCTCCAAAATCCGATTTTATTACACAAACAAAAGATGCAGGTAAGCGCTTTCACCGATATGGCTTCTTCAGACCCATCTAATAAACACTACTAACCCCCCATTTAAATATATTACTTTGGCGGGAAAATAATCCTATCCACAAGATTTAAAGGTATAGTACATTACTTTCATAACCATATCAGAACATTACATATAGAGAATATATAAAAAAGATTATTCATATAAAAAATATATGCATTTCATACATAATGGGATCGTAGAAACTAACCATAATACATTTACTGTCCCACTAAACACTTTAAAACACTGACTTCTAATATATAATTCCTGACTTCTGTTTGAAATGTCTCAAGCTCTAAACATATAAATAAACTTGTCACTCTATTATATCTAGAGCTCTTATATGAGAAATATATATAATATATGTATAAATATAACATTTAATAAAAAACATATGATAAAAAACTTATAATAAAAAACTTTAAAAACTTTACAATATTCACAATATTTAATTCATCTATGCAATTTCCGTGATTTTAGGAACGGTTTCACTGAAACCATAGCATTCAATCCAGGGGGAGAGTCTGACTTCAGTCTAATGATCCAGTTGGCTTCTCTAGTTTCCGTGAATGTCCTAACATCTCCCCCTCTAGGTCCTATTGAAATTTTGTATAGAACGAGTATGCATCCAGGTTATGTATATCAGAATATTGTTAAAGGGCAGGCAATGCGCATATCCAGGTACAATCCTACTAGTACAGGATTTCAGCATGAGATAAATGACTTGGAGGAGAGGTTCTTATCGAGAGGTTATTCTGCATTGGATATATCTAAAGGGTTTACTGATATAAACACATTGAGACAAAATAGAGCTGCCCCTTATTTTGGCAATGTAAATGAGATAAATAGTGAGTTTACTATAGATGTATCCTCTAGTAGAGGCAGATACCCCATGAACAAAAATGTAGCATGCTCCCTGTATTATACTAGTGATGTAGGAGATATAAAAGATGTCATCAGGTCCTACTGGGGAGTTTTAACTATAGATCAGACAATTAGAAATATTGTAGGAGAAGCACCCAGGTTCATTTATAGGAACAAGAAAAACCTGAAAAGGTTGTTATGTTACCCGCCACATGATAGAGATAAAAAGGAGGTGGAAGGGTATAGGACGGAGAGGTGCAATAAGTGTAATTTCTGTGACTATATTAATAAGGATGATAAGTTTATACATCCTGTCTCTATGAGAGAGTACCAGTTTAATGTGAGAGGTGCATGTCAAACATCTGATGTGGTATATTTGGCTACCTGCATGGAATGCGATGCATTCTATGTAGGTAAGACAAATAGGAAACTAAGGGACAGGATAAGGGAGCATGTCTACAATATTAGGATAGGGCTGAAAACCAATGCATTAGCTAGACATGTTATTGAGAAAGGACATGATCATAGATTTCAGTTTTTAATAATGGAAAAAATTTCAATAGGACCTAGAGGGGGAGATGTTAGGACATTCACGGAAACTAGAGAAGCCAACTGGATCATTAGACTGAAGTCAGACTCTCCCCCTGGATTGAATGCTATGGTTTCAGTGAAACCGTTCCTAAAATCACGGAAATTGCATAGATGTATTAAATATTGTGAATATTGTAAAGTTTTTAAAGTTTTTTATTATAAGTTTTTTATCATATGTTTTTTATTAAATGTTATATTTATACATATATTATATATATTTCTCATATAAGAGCTCTAGATATAATAGAGTGACAAGTTTATTTATATGTTTAGAGCTTGAGACATTTCAAACAGAAGTCAGGAATTATATATTAGAAGTCAGTGTTTTTAAAGTGTTTAGTGGGACAGTAAATGTATTATGGTTAGTTTCTACGATCCCATTATGTATGAAATGCATATATTTTTTATATGAATAATCTTTTTTATATATTCTCTATATGTAATGTTCTGATATGGTTATGAAAGTAATGTACTATACCTTTAAATCTTGTGGATAGGATTATTTTCCCGCCAAAGTAATATATTTAAATGGGGGGTTAGTAGTGTTTATTAGATGGGTCTGAAGAAGCCATATCGGTGAAAGCGCTTACCTGCATCTTTTGTTTGTGTAATAAAATCGGATTTTGGAGGATTGGAGTCGTTTTTGGTCTCTACTACAAATTGGAGATTTGGATATATGCTGAATTTCGTATTACAGTTGGCGTCAGTATTTGGTTTACCTACCCTTAGTTTAATAATCATTTTAACTTTTCTGCTTATCAGAAGGGAGGTATTTGCCCTGCTTTCCGCACTCATTGGACAGTTCTTTACTTAAATATGAATTTGTTTCTGCTACTTTGTTCATTTGTTTTTTATATCAAATTTTATTTTGTTATGAGAAATAAAACAGCATTATAGACTTCTCATTTTATACTTATTGCATGATTTTTCATATCATAAGTGGAAACAGAGAAACACTAAATAAAAAATATATATGCTTGTAAAAGTACATTTAATTACATTCATTTAAACATGCAGGCTAAATCCTGTGTTCATTGAGGGTTATAGATCCTCCCTTCTGTCCTGTAAAACAGAGCATACCTCTGCAGTTCCCTGCTTAATATGTATATGAATGCACAACCTACTGTATCCCACTTCCTTGACTTTCTATTTCATCTTCGCCAGACCTCTCAACTCTCCCTGTTTTGGAGGAATAACCCTATTTTCAGGTCAGATTTACCCTTGCACAAGATGTACCTATTTTATAGAAATGTCTCTATTTACAGGCTTTTTTTACCCCTTCAAACAGTTTTCTGAATCCCCCTCATTGCATGTGATTTTTGAGGATGTATACTACACAGAAAACCATATTACATAACAAACATCTTACATCTCCATTTCATCAGAAGCTAAAATACATTTTGCAATATTGTTAATTATGGTGGTTGGATTTTACACTGTCTCTTTGATAATGTATTTATATTTTTTTCATTTTATCACTCTGTTTTTTTAAACGTTCCTACTTGAAGTGGGAAGAGTTATCAGCTATTTGATAGTCAAATGTTATGCTAATTAGATGTAAAGATTTTTGGATGGATGTACATATTTTTCAAGGGCCTTTGTAACAATGATCAATATTTATAGATTGAGACGTATGCTCTTATCTACTTAAAATTCCTAATAGTTGTTGCATACAAATGTCAAAATCTAAAGACTATGGGCCAGCTTCATTAACATCTACACTAAGTGTAAATTAAATATATACAATTTGTATTCAAGAACATGCCTACAACATTTCTTTGTGCTTTCTAGTAACTCAGAAAGATTACACTAAGCGGATATGTACTCTACACTTTGTGGTAACCTTTATAAATCTCCATCAGTATTTAAGACTATAAAAAAAAACAGTAGGAAAACTAAAATTAGGGGAAAGAAGGTTGCCTTCCATTACAGCTAAATGAAGATGATATCATATATAAACTGAAAGATTAAATTGTATTACACGTAAGGAAAAACTTGTGGCATGCAGCCAACTCAGCTGATGCTCCACACAGTAGTGCCCTTACTTATTTATTTTACTTGCTTCCTCCACAGGATCTCTTGAAAGTTACAATGTAACTTCCAGTGGTTGTAAACTTACATTACAAACAAATGTTTGTCTCTTTAAATGTAAGTTTTGTTAAAATAACCCAAACAGGAAAACTGCTCAATATAAACTAAACTACTCTTTAAAATGGTAACATTCAGTAGAGTGCAAGTCTTACAAAAAATTCAAAAAGCACACACACACACACACACACACACACACACACACACACACACACACACACACACACACACACACATGCACATAAATAAATAAATAAACATTGAAAATGTTTTGGAAATATATTACATATCTCAATAACCTTCTTTACCACATCTCTTTTAGACTTAGGCTTAGATGTCTTGTGTAATATAACTACAGAAAAGACATTATGCAGTCTGCATGCACCCTACTTACATGCATACCTGCATACATACATACATGCATACATACGTACATACATACAAATATTTCAAGCATGGGCATTAATGACCTTCTAGCTTGCCAATATACCAAAACACTTGTATCCATAATAAGTGTCCAGGCTGTTCTTAAAAATATCTAAATTAGTACTTGCTTTAATGTAATTTGATAGTCTTTTCCATGTATCAGCTACTCTGTCAGAGAACCAATTAGTACACTTCTCAGTCCTATAGAATCTTCTATATAGGTTGTCTGATGATTGTCTAGTATTTTTTTGATTACCACAAACACAGTCTCATTCACCATAACTTTCTAATTACTCCAACAACGTTTTAGACCATTTCTCCATATTCTCCTTTTCACTCATCTGTGATATATTGTTTATGCACTATATACAAGTCAACCCCTTCCCTTGTACCTCTAAGAAGAAATTATACCCACTTCACTTTATGGTACATAAAATCTGCTCTCACAACAAACCACATTCATTCTTTAATGACTGCCCACAAACCTGCATTCACATAAGTAGTAAGTCATCCAAAAAATATTTAAGACTGTAAGAAAATCAGTAGGAAAACTAAAATTAAGGGGGGGGGGCGAAGGTGTGATTTATGCTTGTGTTGTCTCTGCACTCAGAATGGTGTATACTTTGTGTAGGTGTTGATATTGGGCAACATTGTATTTATACAGTTTTTGAGGAGATCTTCTCTTGAAGTCTTTTGCACCAAATTTTTATGTCTTCATGATAAACTTTACTTTGAGTTGTATGGAGATTGAGACAGCTTTATTGTCTCCTATATTCTGATTCATAATCAAGAGATACTGGATCAAATAAAAACATAATCTATGGCTTTTTTAATTTTCTGACATCTTTTTACCAGTTTTTGTCCTCACAGTATTGTCATTTTGAATGCCTTTCAGGATATAGTTAAAAGCATTTTTTAATCTCCATATTTATGTACTTTTGCACCATGGGTATTGCAAGCTCAGATTGCCAGTGTATGATCTGTAATAACTTCTCTTTATCTCATGCAGTGAAAATACTGCATTTTGAAGACCATGCTTTAAAATGAGCTCTTTTGCATGATTTTATAATAATTTCTAAATTTTCGCTGTTGCAAAGAATGCAAGGACTGAACATGTAGTCTCAAAATGAATTCTAGTGTGGAGAAAGTACTAAACTAGCTCTTGATGTGATTTACAGGGGCAAACATAATTAGTGCAGCATGCACTCAGACTCTCCATAAAAAACATTGCATCCTCTGATTTTGTCCAGTAACCTTCAATGTACTTGTTTATGATTTCTGTTGTTAGAGGATGTCATGTTCTCAGTTACACACCATTCTTTGTCTTTGTTCAAATTTAAATAAAACGTGTATGTTTATGTATACTAGACTAGTATAGCCTATCAGTTAGAATCTACTTGTACACATTTTAACTGGATCATGCTTGATGGTTCCATTGTAGTATTGTTGAGTTATGCTGACAATCTACATCTCCTTTTAGTCTTTATTATATGGTATGCATCAGTCACCATCCTTGATTTCATTACATAGGAAGCATAAAGATAATGCTTTTGTTAATTGGGATGATAAAGTGAGCCATAAAGTGAGCCATGAAAATTTCTATTTCATCTGGTCACAAATTGTTGCACTGATTTCAGTGAATTAAATCTGAGTAATGCTGTAATGCTGAATTAGTTGCTTATTTTAATAGAGTATGGTCTACCACCACCGTAAAGTGACAACATACAGCTTTCAAAGTGCATGAAGTTCATCTGTTATGACACCTAGTTTTGTTATGTGTATCAGAGAAGTACATACTTTTTGTAATCCATATGTGAGGACAGTAGAATTTGTCTTAATCTAATTATACTTTTTTCTATAGTAAAATGTTAAATTTAAATTACTGCCATTGTTGCCTTCCATTACAGCTAAATGAAGATGACAGTATATATAAACTGAAAGATAAAATTATTTTACAAGAAAGGAAAAACTTGCGGCATGCAGCCAACTCAGCTGATGTTCTCACACAGTAGTGCCCTTACTTATTTATTTTACTTGCTCCCTCCACAGGAGCTCTTGAAAGTTACAATTTAACTTCCAGTGGTTGTAAACTTACATTACAAACAAATGCCTGTCTCTTTAAATGTAAGCATTGTTAAAATAACCCAAACAGGAAAACTGCTAAATATAAACTAAACTACTCTTTAAAATGGTAGCATTCAGTAGAGTGCAAGTCTTACAAAAAATTCAAAAAGCACACACAGACACACAGACACACACACACACACACACACACACACACACACACACACACACACACACACACACACACACACACACACACACACACACACACACACACACACACACACACACACACACACACACGCACACAGACACACACATGCACGCACATACATAAACAAATAAATAAACATTGTAAATGCTTTGGAAATATCTTACATATCTCAATAACCTTCTTTATCACCTCTCTTTTAGACAGGCTTAGATGTCTTGTGTAATATAACTACAGCAAAGTTATTACGCAGTTTGCATGCACGCTACTTACATACATACATGCATACATACATACAATACATAGAAATATTTTAAGCACAGGCATTAATGATCTTCTAGCTTGCCAATATACCAAAACACTTGTTCCCATAATAAGTGTCCAGGCTGTTCTTAAAAATATCTAAATTAGTACTTGCTTTAATGTAATTTGGTAGTCCATTCCAGGTATCAGCTACTCTGTCAGAGAACCAATTAGTACACTTCTCAGTCCTATAGAATCTTCTACACAGGTTGACTGATGATTCTCTAGTGTTTTTTTTTTTTATTACCACAAACACAGTCTCATTCACCATACCTTTCTAATTACTCCAACAACGTTTTAAACCATTTCTCCATATTCTCCTTCTCACTCATCTGTGGTATATTGTTTATGCACTATATACAAGTCAACCCCTTCCTTGTACTTCTAAGAAGAAATTATACCTACGTCACTTTATGGTACATAAAATCTGCTCTCACAACAAACCACATTCACTCTTTAAGGACTGCCCACAAACCTGCATTGACATAAGTAGTAAGTCATCCCAAAAAATATTTAAGAGTGTAAGAAAACCAGTAGGAAAACTAAAATTAGGGGGAAGAAGGTGTGATTTATGCTTGTGTTGTCTCTACATTCAGTATGGTGTACACTTAGTGTAGGCGTTGATATCGGGCAACATTGTATTTATACAGTTTTCGAGGAGATCTTCTCGTGAAGTGTTTTGCACCACATTGTTATGTTTTCATGATAAATTTTGCTTTGAGTTGTATAGAGATTGAGCCAGCTTTATTGTCTCCTTTATTCTGATTCATAATCAAGAGATACTGGAGCAAATCAAAAACATAATCTATGGCTTTTTTTTATTTTCTGATACCTTTTTACCAGTTTTTGTCCTCTCAGTATTGTCATTTTGAATGCCTTTAAGGATATAGTGAAAAGCATTTTTCTAATCTCAATATTTATGTACTTTTGCACCATGGGTGTTGAAAGCTCAGATTGCAAGTGTATGATCTGTAATAACTTCTTTTTATCTCATGCAATGAAAACACTGCATTTTGAAGACCATGCTTTAAAATGAGCTCTTTGGCATGATTTTATAATAATTTCTAAATTTTCTCTGTTGCAAAGAATGCAAGGACTGAAAATGTAGTCTCAAAATGAATTCTATTATGGAAAAAGTACTAAACTGCCTCTTGATGTGATTAACAGGAGCAAACATAACTAGTGCAGCATGCATTCAAACTCTCCATAAAAAAAAATTGCATCCTCTGATTTTGTCCAGTAATCTTCAATGTACTTGTTTATAATTTGTGTTGTTAGAGGATGTCATGTTCTCAGTTACACACCATTCTTTGTCTTTGTTCAAATTTAAATAGAGCATGTGTATGTTTATGTATACTACACTAGTACAGCCTATCAGTTAGAATCTACATTTACACATTTCAACTGGATCATGCTAGGTGGTTCCATTGCAGCATTGTTTAGTTATGCTAATAATCTGCATCTCCTTTTAGTCTTCATTATATGGTATGCATCAGCCACCATCTTTGACTTCATTACATAGGAAGCATAAAGATAACGCTTTTGATAATTGGGATGATAAAGTGAGTCATGAAAATCTCTATATCATCTGTTCGCAAATTGTTGCACTCTCCTATAGAACCTGATTTCAGCGAATTAAATCTTTGGAATGCTGTAATGCTAAATTAGTTGCTTATTTTGAGTATGGTCAAGCACCACTGTAAAGTGACAATATACAACTTTCAAGGTGCATGAAGTTCATCTGTTATGACACCTAGTTTTGTTATGTGTATCAGACAAAGACATACTTTTTGTATTCCATATGTGAGGACAGTAGATTTTGTCTTAATCTAATTATATTTTTTCTATAGTAAAATGCTAAATTTAAATTACTGCCATTATTGCCTTCCATTACATCTAAATGAAGATGACATTATATATAAACTGAAAGATAAAATTGTATTACAAGTAAGGAAAAACTTGAGGCATGCAGCCAACTCAGCTGATGCTCTCACACAGTTGTGCCCTTACTTATTTATTTTACTTGCTCCTTCCACAGGAGCTTTTGAAAGTTACAATTTAACTCCCAGTGGTTGTAAACTTACATTACAAACAAATGCTTGTCTTTTTAAATGTAAGCATTGTTAAAATAACCCAAACAGGAAAGCTGCTAAATATAAACTAAACTACTCTTTAAAATGGTAGCATTCAGTAGCGTGCAAGTCTTACAAAAAATTCAAAAAGCACACAGACATAAACACACACACACACACACACACACACACACACACACACACACACACACACACACACACACACACACACACACACAAATAAACATTGTAAATGTTTTGGAAATATCTTACATATCTCAATAATCTTTCAAGCTGCACCTATAATGTCTGCAGAATGAAGTAATTCTACCCATGTTGCTTTGGTTGTAAGAAATTTACATACAGAAATTTACAGAAATATGAAAATTGTAACAATATGCATAATTAAGTATATGAACAACATTTAATGGCTGGGATTCATAGAGGAATAGTGTACAGTGCTGCACTAATTAGCAGCCATAAAGAGTGTGAGGATTCAAAGAAAAAGTGCAGTGGGTGTTTTCTTAACCATGAGCTGCCCAGTGATTATTAGTGTTAAACAAAGACCTACTTCTCATCTATAAAATGCAGATGTTTTCTCTCCAGCTGTTTGAACAGCTGTCAAGTTTAATGAGTTTTACAGCTCTCATTATGCAAGCCTTTTGATGATATCTTTCAGTTGTTCATATGTAACATGATTCTGCAATATTCAATGCATATAAAAGCAGGAAATAGTAACCACACTGCAGCTCCTTTGAGCTGATGTTAGAAAATTGCTTGGAGGGGTCAATATGATTCAGTGAGGTAAGTCACATTAGTATGGTAAATGTGGTAATAAAATGAGCAGGCACACTTTCTGAGATGCACAGTTATGAATTATGAGTTATACTAAATAATGGAATATTGAACAAATTCATAATAAATGAATAAAACGTAAAAAAAAAACTGAAAAGGGGAAATGATGCCTAAAAAGCATAAAAAACAGCATCATAGAAACCTTTGATAAAATGTGTAAGTGTGCATTAAAGTAGTGACAACACATCTTCATATCTCAAATTCTCCAAGTGACCTTGTGCTGAATGTCATAATAACAGTTCAAAATATGAATTACAATATAAAGAAAGATATGTCAGTCACCAGTTGCAGACATATAGTAATGCTTTCTACGACAGTAGACTGATTACTTAAATGTGGAATGGTATTTTGGAAAGGCAGTAGACAAGAGAGAATAATTACATGGTATGGGGGAGTGAAGGAATCCACTCTAGAATATATTTATGGAATGAAGGATCAGCTAGTCTAACTTGGTATATGATAACAAAATTCAAGGTCAATAAAAAAAATGTTGGGCATATCCTATGAATACAAGTCAATCGCACCTGCAAGTTAAGAAACTTGGGCTAACTGTGACCTTACCTTCATAAACCTTAAAGGGTCTCACTGTACTTGTTTTTTTTTTCATTCTGCATTCTATTCCCTCCTTCTCATACCTATCCCCTCCACACATCAATATATCTGCAGCTAAGTAAGCCCACCTTCTGTTCATCTCAACCAATGCAAGACCTTCAGCCACTTCTGCTGTGATGGACTTCACAGGTATCAACAGAAGTATTAAGATAGAATGTTCTCACTAGTACTATCCTATGGTTATTAAAGCTTTAGAAAGCTTTAGTCCCTTACTGGCATTTAGAAGCACCCAGCTAAAACTCCCCTCCACTATCATAGTAATAATATCAAAAAGTGCTGCACTAGGGGTGCAAGCATCCTTGACATAGTCCTCACCAATGTGGAAGAACATTGTACCCCCCAAGTGTAAAATCTTCACTAGTCAGGTCTTATCATAAAGTTTGTCTCTGAAATAAAGCCTGGGACATCTGCTAACCCTGAAATTTTTAGGAATTATTCCAAGGCAAACTTCCTAATTTTAAGTGACATCCTGACAAAATTTAAAGTCCCTCCCAAACCCAGGGAACACTACTGCCTTTGTGGAGGCCTTCACAAAACCCCTTTACAATCATGTGTAAAGCTGCATAGAGGCAGCAGGTACCTACCCACAATAAGAACAAGACAAACTCAAAAAATGCCCACCCTGGTGGAATGCCAGCATTAATAGGTTGTACAAGAGAAGGAAGAATATCATGTTCAAAAATAGGAAGTGCAATGCCAGCAAGGTAAGAACTTCCTCATCAAACTACATAAGAACTTCGGGGGTTTAATTAAGTCTATCAAAGCTAGGTTTGAAGTAAAAGCATAAATCGGACTGCGTTGCCTTAACTGTGTAGTATTTTAGGTGTAACATAACTATCTGGTATAGTTTTTGCTTCATTGCAGAGTGCTGAAGGGCATTTACGGCTGTTCTCTTTGTAACTGGATGACATGCGGTAATGGCCTTGCCACCTTATACCTGCTTCTCCATAGTTAAATGCTAATTGATTGTTTTATTCAGTTGAAACTATTTTTTATTTAGTTGACACACTGTGAAATCCTTAACTGCTGAAATAGTTGCCAGGCACACAATACACTACATTCTGAACTGTTGCTCCGTGATAGTTGTTTATTTGTAAAACTCTGCTTTACTATTGTATAATACTGTTTGCTCCTGTTATTTGCTTAATATTTCTTGTGTTTCTACTGGCCCCATCCCTTACCCTGAACAGCCTTTCACTAATCAACCTTTTTTTCTATATTTTTCCATAACTATCTCCTCCCATTAAACATATTTCTGCCTCTGCAACAGCCCTGCCAGGAATATTATACCTTCTGCGTTCTCAGCCCTGCAACAAAGTGTCTTCCTGATACTTGAAAAGACCTAAAGAAATATATTTAAAGTATGTACTGTACTGTTTGGTTAAAAATATATTTTTAGTCAATGTACCCTAGCTCTTGTTAGTTTGCTTCGAGGTCGCTCCTTCCCAGGGTCACCAGAAGCAAAACCCCCTCCCTCTTTCTTCTGAATTATACGTTCATAGTTATCCTCTCTGCTGTCCTCACTCACTCGATAAATTTTTCTTTTCACTTTTTCTGTCCTCTCTCTGCCTTTCAAATTCTTTCACCTTTCCCCTTCTTTCCTCTAGCTACTCTGCTCTATTATCCCTTTCTTTTCTGCACTCTTCTCATCTATTGCCCTCTTTTGCTGTATTCCTACAGCTTTTCTGTGCTTTCCCTGCCTCATTTCTGCTCTTTGTCACCCCTGATTTAACCTCCCCCCTGTTCCTTTACTGCTCTTTTCTTTGCTTGACTGATTGACTACTTTTCTGCTTTTTTGAGACTCAGGGGCTAGCCCCACTCCATTCGCCCTCACTACACTCGGGCACACTTTGCTCCCCTACCCTAGCCTCATTCCCACCCACCCCATTACCATTTCTTTTATACAATCCACTCCTACCCCTTCCTCTTCTCATCAGCCAATAACTGACCACTTCCTGTCTAACTAAAAACATACATCACTTCCTTCCCTATCACACCCAGCCTAAAACCTCTACACCCTCATACTAATCATGTTACACCTTATTATTGCCACAACACTCCTCCTTTTTCTCTCTACTCTCACTTCATACCATTCCCACCTCCCTTATCATCCAATACACTCTTCCACCTCCTACACCTATGATAATCAACCAACTAAATCCTTCTATCATATCTCATCAACTCTATTCAACCTCTCCACTTCATGCCCACATAAACTGTGCATACTTCAACTCCTCTCTTCTATCCACAAATCTAAAACTAAGCTACGCAAACTACTTATATTTATCACAACACACCCTCTTCCCACTAACAACCTACTCACATCTGGGGACATCCACCCCAACCCAGGCCCCACCCCTCACATAAAAAACACTCACCTCTCCTGCCATTTAACACCCCTCTCTCTTAACACACTTCTTCATCAAAATCACTTTTATCCAAACACTTGTCTATATATGGACTAAATATTCAGAGCCTATCTAACAAAATCACTGAACTCCATTCCTGGTTAACTCATACAACCCCCCACATCCTCACCTTATCTGAAACTTGGCTTAAGCCTCACATCACCAACAAATAAATACTCCAAACAGGCTATAATATCTATTGCTCTGACAGATTCCCAAAAAATGAGGTGGTGTAGCCATCCTACACTGCAATAGTCTCAACCTCTCACCCTTTCCCTCTCTCATCCCTGACTTCCACCCAGCTGAACTTATCATATTAAACTGCCACCTCAACCCCCACAAAAAATTTGCAGTCACTTCTGTCTATATTCCTCCTGGAAACAATTTGTCCACCTTAAAAAATATTATATCCTGGTTTTCCCAGAACATTACTTTATGAATATTAGGAGATGTTAACTTAGATTGGTCCAAACTTAAAACTGACTCTCCACAAGTCAGTATCAACCTACATGGCTTCCAAAAACTGATATATTCCTCCACCCACCTACATAAAAATACTTCCTCTGGTTTCACAATAGACTGGATAATCACCAACTCACCCCATTAATAATCACCAACTCCCCCCATTACTACCATAACCCCACTACCCTACCAGACACTCTTAGTAATCACCTCCCTACTACTGTTCTAAGATATCCTACCCAATCACCCAGACCCCAACTCTACAGAGACTGTCGTAATCTCACTAACTTTAATTTATCCCAAATCAACTGCACTCTTGCTAGTATGGACTGGTCCAGCCTCAAAAATATCCCTCTTAACGACACTGTCAGTACCTTCAATACTATCATCCCTTGCTCCCTCTAGGAAGATCAGAATAAAATCTAATCATGCTCCCTGGCTTTCTAAAGAAACTAGATCCCTAATGTACAATAGTGCTTGGAAAGCCTGGATTAAAACAAAAGAACTACCCCTCTTACACAAATATAGACAGCTTAGAAATCTTACTAAAAAACAAACCAACAATGAGAAAAAATCATATTATAATTCTGCTCAGCACAAATACAAATCTAACCCTAAAGAGTTTTGGTCAGCTGTTAACAGAATTATTTCTACTGGCTGTCCTTCACACCCCTGTCCTTACCCAAACACATCCGCTCTACAAACAGCTACTTTCCTAAACAAGCACTTTATAGACACCATCCAAACACTCATACCATCTAACTCTAGCAACTCAACACTACCAACCCCTCCTAACCCTTCTGCAGAAATGTTTTTCTCTTTTCTCCCAGTTCCTACTGCATACATCAGATCTTTTCTACAAAAGTTCACACCCTGCTCTCCCTCCACTGATAACCGACCTCCAGCTTTCCTCATACTTGCTGCTGACTTCATTGCCTATCCAGTATCTATTCTAATCAATAGATCAATTCAGGAATCTACTGTCCCTATCCTTTGGAAATCCCACTTCACTATTCCTCTGCATAAAGGAGGTAACTCCACAGACTCAACTACTACTGACCCATAGCTATCTTATCCCCCCTTTATAAAATCCTGGAAAATGTACATACTCACAGCTCCTACGTTACCTTCTTCAGTACAACCTTATCACCCCTACTCAGCATGATTTCTGCCCTAAACACAGCACAACCACTGCCCTCTTATCTTTTACACATACCGTTGCAGAGGCTCACAATAACAATAGACTCATATCCTGTCTTTTCCTTGACCTATCCAAAGCCTTTGACACCGTCATTCATCCCCTACTACTATCTAAACTTGCTCAACTCAATCTATCTTCATCCTCCTTCAAGTGGTTCTCTAGCTACCTATCCTGCAGGCAACAAACTATTAAAAGGCTGTCATCCTCTTCTCCATTTATAACTGTCCCAACTGGGGTACCGCAAGGTTCCATCCTGGACACCTCCTGTTCAATGTCTTTACTAATGACCTCTACACTTCCTGTAAACACTCCTCCCTCATCTCCATTTCTGACACCATATCTAAACTCCACACTGCTACCCAACAGGCTTTTCTATCCACAGAACAATGTTTTTCCAATAGTTTAATAATTCTTAATCCTAAAAAGACCAAACTCCTACTCTTTCTTCCCCAATCTCTCATTTACCATAAGTCTACCTTTGCAATCACATCCTCCAACAACACTATAATCCTACCCAAAGCTCATATAAAACTCCTAGGAGTCATCATTGATGACGAACTCAAATTTAACCCGCACCTGTTCCAATGTATAAAAAAGACACACCAAAAGCTCGGTCTACTGTATCGCAACAAAAAATTTCTGACCACAAATTCTAGACTAGTCCTAGCACAAGCTCTACTCCTCCCCTTCCTACTATATGCTGCACCAGTATTTACCAACATCCAAACTACAACCTTCAACAAATTATGACAAACTTATCACAAGATAGCAAGATTTATCACTAACTCTCGATACAACTCACATCACTGCCTGGCCCTTAACTCACTCCAGTGGCTTGAATTCCCCCAACTACTACTACTATCACAATTCCAAATGTTACACTCCATCCTCTACAAACCAGCATCCTGTCCGGCAGTCTCATCACTCATTTCAACCTATTCTCCACCTCGGACTCTTCGTACTTAGAATCAGCAATTTCTTAAGATCTATCAACCCAAAAAAAGCAGTAGATAAACTCCTATACAAACACTCCATTGCCAATGCTTGGAATACACTCCCAATCGATATACTTTCCATTATGCACCCATCTCACTTTAAAGAAAAAAATCAAACTTCATCTATTTAACTCCAAACTCTGCCCCTGTCAAGGCCCTGTTTAACTCCCATTTCCCTCCTTTTTCAACCCCATTCCTAACTCTCCCTCTGCTTCCAATGTACACTACTTTTGGGTATACTTACAAAATAAATCAAATACACTGTTGAAAAAAAAACTCCTGCTGTAAATATGTAAATATTATTGTTACTCTGTAAAAAATATGATGTCTTTGTTACAAGCTTGAGTGTGCTTTAACTTTGTGTAATTGACTTTCTAATTGAAATGATTTAATGTCAATACTTTCTCACTTACTTAATTTTTTAAACTTCTGTGTAGTATTGTTGGAGCTTTTCTCCTCGGGTCTCCACTGAAAATGGGCCACAAGCCCAGATAGACTAACTCGGTTAACAAATGTCAATAAATAAATAAATAAAAACCTACCATTCCTAAGGTATTCTTCAGCTATATCCAAAACCTCAAAGGCAATACACAACAATGTGGCAAACTAATTGTATGTGTAGCCCCTTATACTGAGCTGGAGAATATAATGAGTCTACTGGTCAATAAATTCAGCTCCAGTTTTACCCCACTCTCACCCCTAGATACCACTCCAGAAATCCTCCAATGATTACCCCCAGCTATCACTAGGGAACACATCCTTAAAGCACTCCCCAAGGCAAAAAACATTGCATTGATACCACCTGATAATATCCCAGGATGCCTCTTTAATAGAGTGAAGCAAGATCTATTGGACCATCTAGAATCACTAGTTAAAGATAGTCTCCAAACAAGCTTCAAGATGAACAAATTGAGGACTGCAACTATTATCCCTCTCTGCACAAGGGCAAGCTATCCACTGACCCAGAAATTCAATCCATAAGTCTGGCTGGTCTCATATGTAAAGCTCTGGAAAAAAAATAATCATGGATTTGGTAAATGATGACATAGGGAACCTACAGACACTGGCTCCAACTCAGTTTGGTTTCATGATGAGCAGGTCATGCCTACTCAGCCTGCTGGACTTCTTTGAGTAGGTCATTAAAGCAATGGACAAGGGCAAAAGGGTGTATACTGCCTTCCTTGACCTGGCCAAGGTATTCAATACAATAATCCACTCAGAAATTGTAGACAAGCTCAGTAAATTGGACATAAACTGTTACATCAACTACTGGATAGCCAGCTGGCTCATACATAGGTCTCAGAAAGTCAGGATAGGGAATTCTACTTTCACTAAAAGGTTGGTTCCTAGTGGAGTCCCTTAGGGGCAGGGTTCCGTGCTAGGTTTACTCCTTTCTGACATCTACTTTTTTGAAGTCAAGGCTAGTGTGAAAGGCCTCTGGCTGACTAAGTTTCAGATGGTTACAAAGTAGGTGCAGTTACTGAATCCACCCCAAAATACTCACCAAGAAGCCTGGTAGTCTAAAATTTAATGCTAAGAAGTACATAATGGTTTCTTTTGGTTAAGACAACTTCCCCTTCAAATTACTACACTGATTATGCACCACTAATCAAACTAATAAAACTATGCACCCAGTGGTCAGGAATTTGGAAATGCATATAGACAGTGACTTGACCTTTGACCAACATGTATTTACTGTAGTAAGGGAGACTTTTTATGTTGCACAACTTATAAGCAAAGGTATGGCATCTAGGTCCAAAGATGTCATTGTTCCCTTGCAGTCAGCCCACATTAGTGCAATCATAGACTATAATCCTCCCTTCAGTGTGTACCTGACTAGGCATATGCAGCAACTGGAGCTTCCACAGAGGTTCCTTGCAAAAAGAATATATGGCATAGGCAACATGCCTTATGTAGACCACTTCAGGACCTTATCCTCCTACTCTGTCTCCTACAGGTTGCTGAGAGGCAATCTGTGTTTGACCTACAAAGCGTCCACTGATCCAACCTTAATAGACATGTTGCAAATCTGTAAAACAAATGGCATCAGAAACACCTAATTCAGTAACCTAAGTCTCATCTGCAACATAAAGGGACAGGTATGTGTCTGTGCAATAGGCTTTCCATCCACTTGAAGCAGAGTTCTTCCCTGTACCTAGTCAAATGCAGCCTGGATCAGTGGATAGGAAATCATAAATTTACTCCTGGTGCAGAAATCTGTCTCTGTTAGACAGAGGTACCTTGTAACCACTGAGCTACTCATATGATATATATATATATATATATATATATATATATATATATATATATATATATATATACAGAACAAACAATAACCTATGGGGTCAAAACCTGGCTAATAGTTTTGGGAAGCATGACTATGCTTAAAAAGACCTGCTAAGGTCCAGAGAAATCTGGAAATCAAGAAAAGGTACAAATGGAATTATTTATGGAAGAATTAAATATATTAAGCTTAGAGGTAGATGAGGCTCAATTACTAACAGGGTAGAAGGAGATAAGATAAACATTGTGATGTATAACCAATCTACAGGAAAGTCCCTAAGAATAGAAGATATTCCTGTGGAAGTTTGGAAGCTAGCAGGGAAAAGACTGATAAAGATCTGGAAGGTTTTGTTTAACAGTATCTTAAGAAGAGGAGAAGTACCAACATCCTGGGAGAAAGCAGTGGTAGCTGTAATATCTAAAGAGGGTAATGATCCATCAGATCCCACTTCATAAAGGCCCATTTCCATACTAAACCATGATTATAAAATGTTCATGTCTATAATGGCTAAAAAAATGGCATACGTGATGCCAAAACTGATAGATATGGATCAATGTGGTTTTGTGGAGGGGAGGCAAACATTTGACAACATTAACAGAACATTGATGATCCAGAGGGAAGTAGAATGTAAGAAAATGCCACTGTTCTTGGTGGGTCTTGATGCAGAAAAAAGCATTTGACAGAGTAAGTTGGGTAATTTCTGAATGAGCAGAGGAACTAGGCAGGGTTGTCATCTCACACCTTTGTTATTTGCATCATATTTAGAACCACTGGTAAAGAAAACAATGGACTCAGAACTTCAAGGATATAATTGATACGGTAGTCAAGAAAAGCTGCTTCTATTTCCAGATTATATTATTTTATACCTTCCAAACCAGAAAGTGACATTACAGTGTTGTGGAACATTTTGGGACAGTTTCAAATCTTTTCGGGATACAGAATTAATGAAGCCAAAACAAAGGCAATAGCAGTAAATTATGTACTGACACACAAATTGGTTCAGCAATATCAATATTTATGGGGACATAATAAAATTAAGTATTTAGGAGTATGGATTAAAAATAATTTCGGTGTAGCAGCTAAGGATATATGGGAAGAGACTGAACAAAATATAATACAATAACTGAGAAAATGGAAACTCTGTTATATGGATATCGATAGAAAAATACAAGCAGTTAAACTCTGTTTAGTCCCTTTAGTCTTATACATAGGTCAGGAATATTTTTATTGACAACATGAGAAGTTGTGGTTAGGAATCAATAAAGAGCTGATGGATTTTGTCTGCAGGTGGAAGGTGGCAAGAGTGAAGTGGGATAAGATAATTCTTCCAATAGAATAAGGCGGACTGGTATTACCCGATTTGAAGGGTTATTTAAGGGCAACACATTTAAGGCTCCTGTACATAGCACAAGCAGAAAACTATAATTCAAATTGGAAAGGAATGATAAAGAAACAAGGGGGGAAGCTCAAGAAACAAGGAGGAACTGGGATTGTAGATGCAGGCCTTTAAGAATAATAATAATCATACAGAATATTATATCTCTAAAGCAGCAGAAAGTGTTCTAGAACTAAGCCAACTCAGGAATGGAGATAGAAGATTTTGCAAATACGGATGACTGTAATTAGGGATGCAGACAATAGGACAGAGGGGACAAGAATTTAATAGAGAAATCTGGCAAAGGAACCAAGTATTGAGAGCAAATCACTAAAGGGAGGAAAGGAAATAGCATGGGAAGATGCCACAATTTATTTGGACAGCAGGTTAGAGATTGCTTTCCCTATCAAGGATTGATATCAGAGTATAGACAAAGAGAAAGAAATGGGGGGGGGGTCCTAAATGAAAGACCAGCACTGGTAGAGTTTTTAGTAGAATCTAGAACAGAAGTTGCCATTAAAAAAAGAATAATTAGTAGAGCATATAAAATGTTACATGCTAATTATAATAATCAATCAGAGGAGGTTAGAAAGGATTGGGAAGAGAGACTGGATAAGCAATTCACAAAGAAACAATTGGGGATATATGTATGTCTCCCAAATATGCAACAAAGTCTAGAAGATTGAGGATCTTTGCTTGGAAGTCTTTACATAGGTATAGTTATACCCTAAGTAGACCCCAAAGAATTTTTCCTGAGGTAGACAGCAAATGTTGGAGGTGTGATGGGAAAGAAAGAGGTAACTGGTAACATATTTTCTATGAGTGTAATGAATTGGCAGACTTTAAAGATTACATGCAGACTACTCTGTCAGAGATACTGGATAAACAAATTGGTGCAACTAATAAATTATTTTTTTTAACTTTGATACAGAATTGGAATTTCCTAGACATAGTAAAGCTTTGCTAAGTCCAATTATGGTGGCTGCCAAAAAAGTAATCATTAGACAATGGGAATCAAAGTCTAAACCAACTTTACCAGAAGTAGCAAATATAGTAACCGACATAAAACAGCTGACATTGGGATCTTTAGAAATGGGTAGGAGGAAATTGCATAGGAAACAATTTGAATTGTAGGAATAATACATGTATATGTGCAAACAACAATTGTCCCCACATACTACTCCATGAATATCTATGTTTAATAATAAGCAACATATTTTTCTGTTCCTCAACTACCAGGCAACTCAGTTTCTTGAACCTAAGCAAGTTAGCATTAAACAAAAATAGCACAAATACTGGTGAAAGTTCGTCTAGCATTTTTTAGTCAAGAATGCAGAATTAACTTCCCTGCAAGCAGAAAATCATATTTGGTTACCCAACATTGAAGAGTAAAATAATAGAAGATTGTCTCATTCTTTGTATCTGCTTGGTCTGTAATTTAGTCTATTACAATATCACCTACCCAAAACATAAACACTATAGTAACTTTATATAAGTCATCTAACTCATTCAGTTTTCCCCACCTTTCTTTTTTCTTAGACATTGTCATTTATGGCTGGTAGGAAAAACAGGGAAACATGAAGCTCAGAAGATATGAAAATTTAAACATTATTATTTACTTTGAATGATTTCTTATATAACTTCTGTATAGGAGGAGTAGATCTTTTAGATGATGTCATATGGATGGATTAACATTCCCATTTTTCTACCCTGTCCCTTTCATCATATTATCTATATAAATATGGTAACACCTCAAAAGGTTGGCACACTATATATACACATATATGTATATTTCCGGCTGTTGACATTGTGGTGTGCCAAACTAGTGAGGTGATCCATACAGATATAGATAGAAAGATACATGTATATTTCTTGCTGTCAGTTGTTATAGTGTGTCAACCTAGTGAGGTAGATCCATATATATATATATATATATATATATATATATATATATATATATATATATGTATGTATGTGATCTCAGAGTTTATATATATAGCATTAGCAGGAGCTGTGGGGGCAGGAGGGGCCTTTGCCCCCTGCAGCAAAAAAATGTGTTATTTCATTTTTTGTTGATTGCATGTACCAAGAATTTTATTAGCGCTTACAAAGTTTAGTGTCAATGTTTCAAATGTTGACTTTCTTGCTGTCATCATTGTGATGTGTCAACCTAATGAAATATACAGCAGATATAAAAAGTTTACACAGCCCTGTTAAAATGCCAGGTTTTTGTGATATAAAAAATTAGACCACAATAAATCATTTTAAAACTTTTCCCACCTTTAATGTGACCTATAATGTACAATTCAATTGAAAAACAAACATCAGTTAGGGGAAAAATATAAAAAATAAAAAAAAAAACAATGAACAGGTTACATAAGTGTGCACACCCTTAAACTAATACTTTGTTGTAGCACCTTTTGGTTTAATTACAACATTCAGTCTTCTTGGGTATGAGTCTATCAGCATGGCACATCTTGACTTGGCAATATTTGCACACTCTTCCTTGCAAAAGCAGTCCAAATCTATCAGATTGGGAGGGCATGTCTTCGGCACATCCCTCTTCAGGTCACTCCACAGATTTTCTGTTGGATTTAGGTCAGGGCTCTGGCGGGGCCATTCGAAAACTTTAATTTTCTTCTGGTGAAGTCATTCTTTTGTTGATTTGGATGTATGATTGGGGTCACTGTTGTGCTGAAAGGTGAAATTTCTCTTCAACTTCACCTTTCTAGCTGACACCTGAAGGTTTTGGGCCAAAAGAGACTGGTATTTGAAAATGTTCATAATTCCCTCCACTTTGACTAAAACTCCAGTTACAGCTGAAGAAAAGCAACCCAAAGCATGATACAGCCACCGCCATGCTTCACCATGTGTATGGTGTTCTTTTGGTGATGTGAAGTGTTGTTTTTGTGCCAAACGTACCGTTTGGAATTGTGGCCAGAAAGGTCAACCTTGGTCTCATCAGACCATAACACATTTTCCCACATGCTTTTGGAAGACTTGATGTATTGTTTTGCAAATTTTAGCTGGGCCTGGAAGTTTTTCTGTGTAAGAAAGGGCTTCCATCTTGAAATCCTACCCCATTGCCCATTCATATGGAGAATATGGGAGATTGTTGTTACATGTAGTACACAACCAGTACTTGCCAGAAATTCCTGTAGCTCCTTCAGTGTTGCTATAGGTCTCTTGGCAGCCTCCTTGACCAGTTTTCATCTTTCTTTCCAGCAATTTTGGAGGGACATGCAGTTCTTTGCAATGTCACTGTTGTCCCATATTTTCTCCACTTTTTGATGATTGTG
>NC_056737.1:1797200651-1797238151 GCF_019279795.1 Protopterus annectens
CTGTGCTGTAATGATGTTATCTTTATTTGAACAATAAATCTGAATGATATGCATTAATTATTTTTAACATGTCTTTTTCAGCACTGCATCAGTAAAATATTTTTTTTCCATTCTTTCACTGTAAGTACAAATAAATCTTCCTGTGGATGCCATTATCATGTCATATAAAATGAGGTTATGAGGTATGTCACAAAGTATGCAAGATGGGCATGGATTATGCATCAGGACTAAGCAGGCTCAATGGTATTTGACTCAATTTTTACTTTTCTAATCATAGGGACAGTTTAGATTTGTTAGGGCTGTTCACATGTTCATGGGATAGCTTTGTTCTACACAACTTATTTTCTGCTACCCCAGGCCTAGTTACATGGATTTGTTGACTCACAACCACATGTATGATGGTAATTTATAGAAATAAGCATATCTAAGCCTAATCTGCATACAAGACATGTAAATCATCCTGAATTTATGCAAATAATTTTTAGTTTGCCATAGTGACTTGTGATCACTTGAGATAAGTGATAAAAGCTTTTAAAAATACAGACATAATCAAATAAGAAAACAATAGTAAACATTTATTTATTTATTTAACATTTGTTTACCAGGAAAGTCCCATTAGAATGTTAGAAATTATTGGGAAGCAGTTCATATTGATGTTAGATAACAGTGTTTACTAGGAGAATTCTGCATATTACTGGTTTGACATTCAGATGTAGATGATTCATGTAAAAACTGATAATATGAGTGTCATTTATAAATGGGAATTCATGTCCACAACACTGGAAATACAGGAAGAGTAGTTAGAATGGAAATGTGTAAAATATTTTGGAAATTCAATTTGTGGCATTTATTTATTATGCTATAGAGAATATATTTATTTATTTAACATTTGCTGACTGGGAAAGTCTGACTAGGACAGAGCCTATTTTCAGTGGAGGCCCAGGGAGACATGCTCCAGATGAATGTCTTTGGAATGTCGGAGGGAAATGAAGTACCCAGAGGAAACCCACACGAATACAGGGTGGACATGCAGACTCCACAAAGAAGACAGCCCAGCCGAGAGTCAAACCAGAGAACCTCTGCACCACTGCACCACCCAAGGATATATATATATATATATATATATATATATATATATATATATATATATATATATATATATATATTACAATACTACGAATTTGTTGACTGTACAGGTTACTATGACACAACCTTAACTGGCTGAATTGGCACTTGCAGTATGTGTATATGAATATGAGTGCTGTGTTACCATACATGAGTTTGTACTCATATCTTTGATTTATTAGTGATGAAAGTAGTCATGTTTTCGTTGTTGTGTTGTTTGGATAATGAGTGGATCAAAAGTTTCACTATATGACACTGACATGTTGTTTTAGGTTAATGAATGATGCTGCAGCAGCAAATGACATTCTTGAACAGGAGGACCCAAATAAGCTGAAAGGACAAAAGCCTGGAATCAAGTTGTTATGGATATAAATGCTGTTGCTGGAAGAAACCACCTACTAATTTAGTGCAAGAAGAGGGCTAATGGTAAGGAAGGACATGCAAGAGCAAAGGCAAGAATGAAATAAAACAATTGCTCATAGCACTGCTGCAGGTGGGGGTGGTGATTCAAATATTTACTCCTTCAGCACCTGAAGTGGAATACTTCCTCTCCATTCATGGGCAATTATGAAATAGATGATGATAGTGCTGGCATAATCAGAAGCGGTGTGGACACTGGCTATTAACCATGTCTGGAGCATCAACAGACATCTGCACAGGAAAGGTTGGTTTGACAACAGTAACATATTTACATAGAGAAATCAACACTGAAATGGAGTGTTTCCATGTAACACATGAGATTTGCTATTAACAGGTACCCCCTCCACTTCTGCGCAGTGACACTAAACAGAATGTACATGGTAAGTATCCTCCGAACCTCATTACAAAGTATACACTAGTGCAATTCAATATCTGAGTAGTAATGTTTTCAGTTGATTCTTTACAGGACAGCAGCAGAAACAAACAGTTCCAGTATACCAGCACATTTAGAAGATATCAGTTGCAGAATGGTTGATGATGATGATGGTGATAAATTATTATATTTATGAGACAGCATCAGGAAAGTAGCATACAGTCACTGAGTTTAATAGCAGGATCTCATACCCACTATATGCTAGTACCACTGCTGGACTGGATCACAAAGTCAGGGACACATTGGTATTACACTACAGGTTGTAAGGAGAAAATCCAAGCATCTCTACACCAGTATCTCCAAACCTACAGGGACACCTCCTGGATGATGGCAGAAATCCATAGTTAACAGTCTCCACAGTGACACTTTTAGAAAGGGGGTGCACTGCCCAGGCATATACATAAAGCAGTGGTTGCCCAGCAGTAAATGTGCTGTAACATTTTTAAGGCTCAGTGCACTGCCCCAGAAAGTCATCTAGAAATGGTCAGAGTCCTCCAGAGTGGCACACAAAGCATCTGTGTTGGCCTCTCTTCTTAAACTGAGGACATACTAGACTCAAATAGGAGTTGGTTTTGGAAGGGAAAGTGGATGTCCTGTAGGAGCATATCACATGGCAGTACAAGTGCTACTCAACATGTTAGTGGAAATATTATTGAGGAACAAACACAGTAGAATTTATGCAGACCACATCAACATTGATTTACATGCAGTAGAACCTCTCATTCGCGGTATTGGTTACACAGCACTGCGAGATCAGTGTCTGTAGGATCACCTGCATCAAGGAAGTCCTGACATGAGGAACATGGCCAAGATGGCAAGTAGTTAACAGCACAAGAATTTTGCTCTGCTTCTCTGATACATTTTTGACAGAATTTAATTTTTAATTTCACTAAAAACCTTCTAAAAAGTGAAATAAAAAAACTAGAAACCATTTGGGACTGTCTGATGAAAAAAATTCTCTGTTTTTTTTTAAATTTTCCTGCCAGAAATTCAGCTTGAAATAGCAAATGAAAATGAGTCACTCTAAGGCAACACTTCAAGAAGTTACTGTGACGATGGAGCTACAATCTATCATCAATAGTATTAAGGACTTATCGTTAAAATTGGATAAGCTAGATTCTGAGATAAACACAATCAAAGAAGACTGTAAAAAGCACATATAATTAATAAATTAAGTAGTTAAATAGCAAAACTTCAGATATCTGCCATAGGAGACTCACTCGCTGATTTAGATGGTAGACTGACTGAAGGAGAAAGTAACAGTGAATTAATTTTAAAACAAAACAACAAGTTCCTGGATAACATAGATGATCTTGAAAACAGGGCAAGAAGAAGCAAAATCAGAGTATATGGAGAAACTGAGAAGTAAGAGGGAGAAAATATGGTAAACTTTTTAACTACTTGGATTCCAAAAACTTTAAACCTTTCTGAAGCCCTATCATATGGTATAGAGAGGGCACACAGATCCCTATCAACAACAAATTCAAACAAGAAATCTTCAAATCCAAGATCCATAAGAGTTAAATTAATTTCCAGTCAGGACAAAGACTTAGTTCTAGAAACTGCCTGGCCTGCATCAACCATCAAAATAGGTGATAACCTTATCAGATTTGACAATAACTTTTCTTCTTTACTTGTCTCAATAAAGAAAGCATGTATTCCCTTGTTGAAAAGTCTAAAGAAAACCGGAATTAAAACACATCTAGTTTACCCAGCAAAATTAAGACTTTTTTTGCCAGGAGAAAGAAAAGTACTTAAAACCCTGGAAGATTATGTCACTTTTGTACAGAAAAACAACTTACTTAATCCCACTGAAAAATTGGAGAGGACCAATACCTCTCAACCTGGAATCATAAAAAATCTGGACAAAGGCCAATGAAAAATAGGTACAACTGGCCAAAAATCTGTATCCTGATTAACATAAAATTTGCATAAATAATTATGTAACCCTTCCCACCCCAATGGAATTGCGGGATACCAACTTTTAAACACAAACTAAAGAACAGACACAATATTAAACATAATACACAAAATAAGCAAAAGAACAATAGTGTTTTATTTATATTAATATTTGAACTTGTATCAAACTTTGAACTTGTGCAAAACTAAAATGTAATTTCCTTTTATAAAAATAAAATTAACTGCTTCTATACTAATATTATACAACACAAAATATAACCAGAACAAAGCATATTAACATCTGAACTTGTATAAAACTAAAATACAATTTTCTTTTATAAAAACAAAATTAACTGCAGGGGCACTGGGGGACATTGGTTCATGGAGAAAGGGGTATGACTCTGCAAGTGAACAGTGTGCAGTCTAATTTGGGTGTAGAGGCTGGAATCCCATATCTAAGACATACTGCATATTCCCTCTGTGGCTTGTGCTCTTAGTGCCAAGGTTGTATTTTGTGGATTATTCATTGAAACAGACTGGGTAATAGCATCTCCTTCACATTTCGTGGCATTGGTTGCTATGATGAATCCACCAGAAACAAACACTGACCATACAAGCCCCTAAACTGCATTACTCACAATTACTCAAAGTAAGCACAAGCCAACAATTCATTTTAACTAAAATATTTTAAATATCACAATGGCTACTACATAATCATACAATATGTAGCAGTTGCAGCCTCCCTGCAGAAAGCATAATTAACTAAACTATAAGACTATGCATTCCTACACTAAAAGTATTAAATACTTTGTAATGTAAAATTATATTTAAATAGCAAAAGCAAAGAATAAATGTTTGAAAATCATATCTAATCACCACAAAATTGTGTATACAATGATCCTAAATTAAATCCATCTGAATAGAGGAAAATAACTATCCCACTCAAATGAAAAAAGGTGTAAATAACACTTAGAAAACTAGAGGTGAATAAAAAATAATTTAAAACAAGTCTCATTCCAGCAGGAAAAATGCTCGCACATACCACAAGCAAATACATATTTTACATACAAATCAGTACCACATTCAGACAAAACATACCTAACATTTCTTTCAGTCAGTATAACTAATGCCAGTGTTAAAGCCAATATATAAAAAACAAAACACGTAGCTATGAAATCCAGAAATTTCAGCAGCATGCTCCATTCAGTAATCCAGCAGTCATCTTCTTGCATGAAGACTTTGATATCAATAATGCTCTCTCTTACAACTGTCCTACCCTTTCCCCAAGCAAAAAAGCATGGCCCAACAAGTAATACATGGCATGCAACTTCATGACCTAAATGCCAAGCTTTCCCATTGCAAACCTACTACCTAGCCTCATCCCTAAACCTACAAATCCACAAACATGTGTTTTGTCTTTGTCCACGCCCGCTACCTGCCTTTCTCTCACCAATCCATCTAATTTCTTCTCTTGATACTTTCTTTATTGACTCTTCACTTTTAAAGTTTTAATAATGAAAAGGGAGCTTCATATCACATGCCTTTTGTGACTCAAAGAGATCACAGGATCACTGTACACAATAGAAAGATTGTCATATAGTAACAGTAACATCAGATAAGTGCTTGCTTGTGTGCCATCAGTAACAGATTCAAAATTGTAACAGTGCTGGACTGGAGAATGAGATAATAAAGCCTCATTCACTGATTGAGTGACATGATCTATCACTGCAGCTGAGCGGAGCTGAACTGAATAGTATATACTTGTACCAATCTAAAGTTTATTATTTTATTTTAATTGAATTTAATTTAGCTTAGTCCTCTAAAGTGCCCAGAGTTTTGCCTCATATTTTTGGTCTGTCCTTCACAGAATTTGTGATCCTCTGTCAAATCAATGAGAATTAAAGTAAATAAAAAAACATACATTGGGTTTCAGACTTTATATCCTTCAGAACATGCCTGCTAACACAAATCCTGTTACCCTAGCAACTTTCTAAGTTTATAAGAGCAATATTTAAAATCTGTCCCTATTTTTTGGCCTTTCCCACATTATTTTAGGATTTGTATAGACTTCTTGCTCCAAGAGGTTGAAATATATGGGGTTTAGTCTGAGTCTATATTAAAAGACTGAAGAGGTGTTTCAGCGAACACCTCTTAGTCGACACGTACTGAGTGAATGCATTAAAGTGCGAATGCTCAAAACAGCAATTTCTTTCCCTGGGAAAGAAATCGCTTGGCCATCCCCATGTGTTTGCCCCTTTTCTCACTGTAGTGCAATCTCAGAGTTGGTATATTTAGTTAGGGGGTGTAGGGGATGAAGCCCCCCACGTTGTTATGTTTTAAAGTGTGTATGTGTGTTTGTGCTAGCGGTTTCATTCCCAGGGAAAGAAACCGCTGTTTTGAGTTATCGCTCTTTAGTGCATTCGCTCATTACGTGTCGACCAATAGGTGTTCTCTGAAACACCTCTTCAGTCTTTTAATATAGACCCCTTAGTCCCACTACTCCAGTGGGCTATTTTAAGAGAAGACCCAAGGTACTAACTAGGGGAAGCTTGGCCAGGGCACCAGGGAACACCCCCTTCTCTCTTTTTTGTTTTCAACAACTGCTGTGGGATCTTTTACAACCATCTGAGCTACCAGAAAATCAGGCAGATGAGGCCTCAGTTTTAGGGTCTCATTAGAAGGAAGGCACACTCAGGATAGTAGCATACACACACACACTTAAACCATTAAATCACAGACAAAAAAGGAAGGTTAAATCTAAAGGATTGGCATAAATGAGGACAAAAAAAAAGAGAGAGAGAAAAATCTGTTATGCCTAAATCATACTAGATAAGAAACCTACATGGGCATAAGTTAATTCAAAACTTCTCCCTTTTCAGTTAATAAGGAAGCAGAATTATTTACATTTGAGGCACATTAGTTCTAATAAGCATGATTTTGGCAAAATCACTTAAAATTTGATGCTGTATACACTGAAGTAATCAACCTTGCAGAAAGAACAAGGTTTGACTAGAACTGCATGCCACCAGCACAAAAAAAGTATTTGGCAGTAAAGCCGGGGGTGTAGCCAGAAATTTCTATTTTGTTGTCAATACTCAAGCTGTTGTCCCCACCACCCACTTATCATGTAAAAAGATATACTGGACTCTCAAAATGTTGCCCCTATACACCAGATAGGTCTAACCATTATTACTTATAACCATGTAAAGGCTATTTTAAGAGATGTATTCCCATCACATGGGTATGTTTTGTATTACTACATACAGCAGGCACTAATCAGGACAGTTCTGAATAACTTTCATTACTGTTTGAGCAATAAGGATTCTGAAAGATGGTCTGAAAAAAATATGTACTTATTTGAATACACCATGTATGCCTAACTACACCCTTGAATACAGCTGAATGAATAAAGCCGCAGTGCCCAACACCTGATCACTTACAAAGGTGACACCAGCAAATGAAGTACATGAGGCACTAAGTCATAAATAAGATGGCAGTTTTTTTTATCCCGTTTCCACTGCACTACAAAAAGAAGGTAGCTTGATGTCGCAGCACTATCGCATCATGAAGCTGGTATTTGGAGAGAAGTGCAATTCAGCAAAACCTCCATTACAGCAATCTTGCTGCACTTTACTTAAACCTGCATTATATATTTAATATCATTATTTATTGAGCTGTGCACTACGCTTTGTAAGTCCACTGGTGTGTATCATAAAAGTTTGGCAGTGACTGTTCGCAGGAACAAATGGAATATATACGCGTTATTTTAAAAAATTCTTTTACCTGGAGCTGGAAGAAGTTTTAGTCAAGGCGCTGACTAATTGTTCCTGTCCTTAATCTGATCCTGGGTCTGGGTGGGATGGATCTTGAATCCTGGAGTGAGTTGCAGCAGATGCTGGCTGGGCTGACCAGTCTGGACTCTGCTGTCTGCTTGACTGCTGCGGCACTGCTACACTACACTTGTTCCTTCTTGGCTTAGCCTTGGCTAGTTGGCTGGCAGAAGAAGACCACAGGAGATAACTTAAATATTAAACAGCTCCTCCAATCTGCTGAGTGCTTGCTGTGTGCTGCTGCTGCCTGCTGCTGTGCTTTGCTGCCCACCCATCCCTTGCTGCTATACTGAAATCATCAGCAACAAGGGCAGAGGCAACCACAGACTGAATAAAATGAGAACAAACATCCAAGACAAAAATAAAAAAAATAACATTTATTGACTGCTTGAGCACTTTCATCCATCACCATGTGATTCTTCTATTTTTGTCTTGGAAGTTTGTTCTCATTTTATTCAGTCCATGGTTGCCTCTGCCCTTGTTGGTGATGGTTTTGTTGTTGATTCTTAGTTTGTTTTTATGGAACTGTTTACTGGTGCATTTGTTTGGGTTGCTACTCTAAAATCCACAATGCAAAGTTCATGGCTTCAGGAATGTTAATTTCAATGTATGAATGTATGTAAAAAAAGTAAGCACAGACACAGTCCGAGAGCCATCAACCAAATTCCGACAGGCTGGCAGTCTGCCTCACAAAGCTGATGTCATCATACACACCCCTGCATGTGATGACATCAGCAGTAACTTTAAAAAAAAAATTCAGAAACAACGTGGGAATTGAAGGGGTCACTTGTGAATTCATGCACCCCATTATTTTGCCCTCAAAACCAATAAATATTGAGGAATTTTGTACAGTTGAGAGGTATGAGTGGACCTTATCTCTGAAAAGACATGCTACAAGTAATGAATGGACAGTAAAAGGCAAAACAAAAACAAAAACTCAGGGACAAATGAAAATACTACATGTTGTACAATGCATGGTTTTATAATAACTTTTTTTATGCATTTCTTTATGGATTTCATCAAAAGGTAACATTTTTCTTCTTTTCATTTTTTCATATTAAAATATAGTTTCAGTAAGCAATGATTTCCTGCTTATTGAAATACATCTGATTCTTCACTAGATGGGGTAAACATGTAAATAATAGTTATATTAATAGTTAGCAGTCTGAAATATATAATCTGAGTTTAAACAACTGATTAAAGTTTTATAGTTCACTTCATTTAAATATCAATAAGAAGATGTATAAGTAATGATAATTAGTCTGGGTTTGATATAGAGTGAAATTTTTATTTAAAACAATGTACTAAAAAAAGAAAATGTGCAGATATGTTCTGTCATGCTTTTCTGTTAAATTTAAACATTTAAATAATCAACAGTAGTCTTACTAAATGTCAAGGACATGCTTAAATAACATGTACTTAAAGAATTTTACTTTAAATGAAGCTTATATTAATTCTTATCTTTGTTTCTTAACTAAAACTGTTAAAGTGGCTTTTTTACATACATCATGGCTACCCCAGTGTGATTGCAAGCCCTTTCAACTTTTATCATCTTTTTCTTTACCTCGTTTTCCCACCTGAATTTCTAAAAGTGTTTCAAAAGTGTTCTACTTAACAGCACAAACTTATTTCAGTTTTTGCAGCAGCCTGGTTTCATTTTGAACAGCTCATGCAAAAGGAAGTGCTATATGACTTCTAACCCCCCCAGAAACTGGAAATGAAGGGAACGTTTGAATGGAACACTTAGACATTATGGGAATGTTTTGAAGACTTCTTTACATTAATCATTGAATTTAGAAATTATTTTGCAAGTTAAAATATGCTTTTTAATTTTATACTCAGTGTTACTACTTTAATGAAAAAAAAAAGATTCTGTTCCAAGGGAAACTTGTGATAGGAACTACAAGACTGGGGGGGGGGGGCATGATACACAATGGAAAAGATATCTGAGGGTGGGTTACTCAAAAGCAATCACTATAAAAGATATAATGCTGCTCTAAAGGGATTATGTGAAAGTTTCCTTAATAAGGTCATTATACATTTTAAGTTACCGAAAGTTTTATTTATTTTTGTAATTATTATTATGTATTTATTTTGTAAACATATTATTATTATTCCCCACCCTCATTTTAAACTGCAACTTTGCTTAGTTTTAAAACAGCTGTAAAAATAAACTGCTGCATGACTTCTTTTTTATAGGATTTTAAACAAAGTATAACCTGTTAGTGCATTGCTTGAATGAAAATAACATAAATTTAACAGGTTTTGTTTTTCAGTAGACCAAAGTCCCACTTATCTGACTTTTAAAATACAGAGATGAAAAAGCTGAAAATCTATAATACTGACTTCCCAGAATTCTGACATTTCACTCCAGGTAACTGTTTGGCCACTGTATTGAACTTTGCCCCTTACCTCTGTGGTAGTGTGATCACAGAGTTGGTATGTTTAGTTAGGGGGGTTGGGGGGCACATCTCCCCCACATACATAGTGGGGAGTGGGGGTGAAGCCCCCCCACATAGGTGGGATCACTTTACCTCAGTTTTAATTTGTTTGTCAGGTTGGCCAAGCAGTTACTAACCTGGAGTAGAAAGTCAGTGTTCTGGGTCATCAGTGTTCTGGATTGTTGGCCTTGTTGTTGGATAAGTGGGATTTCAGTCTACTGAAGTAGACCTGTATGTTTATGCTTGCATACTCACATTTGATTGTAACTATATGGAGAAAGTGAGGTTTAGATATATATATGTACATGGTCGTGTAGCTCTGTGGAGAGAAATGTACAGTTCTGTATGATACTGTTGAGCTGAAGGGAAAGGACACACATAAACCTGAAATCCCTTGGTAGTATAACTTGCATACTAATAAATAACATTTTAACCTATTGACAACATACATATACGATATGGCTGCCTTTGTTTGTTGGTGTCTTTCGGCTTTTCCCGGTTAGGGGTCGCCACAGCGGAATTCCAGTCCGCTAATGATTGGTAGTGGATTTTTACGTATTGGGTTACCAGCCCTGATGCACAACCTTCAACGAAGGCACGCCCCATTCATGTATGCCTCCACACAGAAGACGCTCTAGCTGAGAATCGAACGGGACAACGTCTTACTATGAGGTGACAACGCTACCACAGCACCACTACTGCAGTATGATATGGCTACCTATAGTTGATTAAATGTAAGTACAGGTAATTAAATTAAGTTTATCTCGCCAAGAGTTTAATTCTGCTATACCCAGCTAACATTGTCAGTAATAAAAATAACACTTATTTCAGATACTTTATATTGGAATGCTTGATAATATTGACATGAACAGCAAGCTTTTGTACACAATATACAGGATTGCTTAAGTAAAAGGTTATCCCACATACCCTAAATAACAGTTCAGCAATAAATCATAATAGTCAGTGTAATATCCTATGTGTATAGTATTAGTTAATTTGTAGATGTGATATTTAAAAATCCTAGAATTAGAGGAGCCATGTTTTAAGAAAGTAATGAATAACACATTAGTAAATAAATAATATGACCACACTTACAAAGAAATATGAAATTGTTATAAGTAAAGTGGCTTCCTATCTCAAATTTGATTATATAAGATTTGGATAATTGTTTACTTCTCTGTTAAGTCTGTTAGAAACACTGTTTATATAGTTAGAGTATATTCTATTTTATTCAAATTGATTTATTATATCTACATAAACAATAGCAAAGATTAAGGGGTTGCTAGTGTGTGGTTTGTATGACATTTTCATCAAACCAGAATTTTTTTTATTCCATGTTAGAGGATAAAAAATGTTTTTAACTTAGATTTTTACTAATACTAGTTTTAGAATGTTTGTCCATAACAAGTTGTACATATGTTAGAGCTGTATTCATTGTCCTAAACCATTACTCATTAGTTTTTAAACTATCTGTTCGCAAAGATACCAAGCTATAAATGTCTTTCAATAAATGTTAATGGGCTGAATAACCCTTTAAAAGAAGCTGTTTAAATAGATATTTAACATTGTATAAAGCAAATATTCTTGCAAGAGACACATCTTTTAACTGAAGATTTAGGCATGTTGCAAATAAACAACTCTTTAATTCTATTATGTTGTCATTCATTTGAAAAGAAGAGGTATTCTTATCCATTGGAAGAAAACACTAGGTTTACCTAAAATAGTTGAAACTTATTCTGATAAGACTGGTATGCTCAGATTAGTGGCAATAGAAATAGATAGAAATCATTACATTCTCATAAATACTTATTAGATTCCTGGAACAGGATCTAAAACAGCCAAGAACTATCTAGATATTATGACATTATATTCAAAAGGAATGTGATGATAGCCAGAGGTTTTAATTTTATTTTACCAATTAAAGACACCACTAATGAGAAAAGAGTCAGAAAATCTTCTGCAATAAAATATTTAAATCACTATACAGATTTAATGAATATGAGGAATATGTCAGACTTAAAACTACAAAGCTCTTAAAAGTATGCACACTATTCCTTCAGATATGGAACATAAACCAATATTGATAAAGTTTTTGCTTCAAATGAGCTTTATTCAAAAACAGAAGCTGTATTAATAGGCTCGTGCCCTTTCTCTGATCATAATGTCATTACATTCACTCTAATCTTTAGCTGAAATATCTTAATTCATTGTCAAATGTTACCTGCATACACAGTTAAAATAAAAGGTTTTAATGACTGTTTTTTGAGAGAAATGAATCAATTCCTGGAATTTAATAACAATGGGGAGGTGACAGATGCTATATTATGGAACACCATAAAAGCCTATTTATTTGGTAAAGTTAAACACTGGTATATATATATATATATATATATATATATATATATATATATATAAGGAAAGAATGGGACAAGAACTTGATTTGTCTGCAATCTAATGCAGATAAATTAAAGTTAAACTTAAAGCCCAATGACAAAACCGCAAATATGGTGTTAAAAAAGCTGAGCCAGGAATATCAGGAAATATTTCAACACAAGATCTTAATCAGCCTGGAAAAAATTCAACTGCAGTCTAATTCAGTAAACCCAAAGAATCTACACAGAATCACCATTAGATCAAAAACTATGAACAAAATAAATGACATTAAAAAGACTGTATATAAAGAGGGAAATAACATCAAAATAATGAATCAAAATGACATATTATAATGTTTTAGTAGGGTCTATATTACAACAATGAATGCTTAAAACAGCAAACGATGTTTAATCAACCCTATTTCAGCGAAAGCTGAAAATGTCGACACCTCAGAACAGCGATTTCTTTCCTAGGGAAAGAAATCACTGTTCCAACCAAAAAAAAAAACAGTAAACAGTTCCAAACACATACACACTTACCTTAACCCTAATTCTAACCCCCCCCAAAAAAACAGCTGAAAACACATATACACTTAACTCAACCGTACATCTATGCACAAAAAAAGTAAACAGTTTAAAACATATATGCACTTACCTTAACACACACCCTAACCCTCAGGTCAGTAACTGTTGCACATTTATGTTTGGGAGCTATACCGGATAAGGGAATCTCTGAGACCACACTACAGTGCAGAACACGGCAAAGTAACGAAGCGGCCAAGCAACTTCTTTCCCAGGGAAAGAATTTGCTGAACAGCCGCTTCACTGTTTTGCCTGTTCGCTGTATAGGGTTCAATGAAAACGCATTTAACAAAATGTGTTTTCGTCATTATAATAGGGAGATACATGTAGAAAATAATGGACTAATTGATAGTTTTTTAAAGGAAAATATACATCATAAATTAACTAATTATCAGAAAAGTAAACTTGATGTCTTTTTCTTTTAAAGAACTGAAAGACCAAATAAAAAGTCTCAAAACCAACAAGGGTCCAGGATTAGATGGTATCATCCCAGAATTGTATAAACTGCTACGTGACAATATTTTAAAAACTTTATTGAACATCCAACCTATAGTTCTATAACTATCATCAACCAATTAGTTGATATGATTATAAAAACTCATAGCTGGATCTACCCATATACCCTGGTCCTTAAATGAGTCTACAATTTCAAACACTGTGTGCTGTATTAAATATTCACCTTTCAATTTATGTGTCCCAAATCTCATATGCTTAGTTTTTGATGTATTTATCAGCATATTATTATCTTGTGCCCAAAAGGTCAATTTAGTCAAGTTATTTTGCAGGCATGCCTTATCTGTAACAGAGGTAATCAATTTACCCAATTTCAGTTCACCTGCATATAGACTATAGAATACCTCAGATGAAAATGTCAGGTCTGAAAGATGCAATCTAAACAAGTAAGGGCCTAGGACAGAGCCCTATGAGACACCCTGACTGTAACCAAGAATTTCACCTCTCCATACTTGCCATGCCCTATTTGTAAGCCATGCAACTATCCATCTTATCAAGAGTACATCAATACCTAGTTGTTCTAATTTATTGATCAGTGTTTTGTGTATGACCCTGTCAAATGCTGAAGTTAAATCTATATAAATTATATCACAGCACAATTTTTCATTCATAACTGGTATTATATTGTTATAGAGCATCATATTACAGGTGGTAATTGATCTATTTTCTATCCATTTTTGACAATAACTTATCCAATATTACCTTCTCCATTATTTTTACATAGCATGAATGTAGACTTAAGGGTCTATATGACTATGGGTCTGTCCTACTCCCCTTTCCATTATAGACAGGTTTAATAAGCACATGTCTCCAATCTTGAGGAATCTCCTCATATTTATATGACTTAGTGAATAATAAATATAATGGTACCATAAGTTCTTGCTAAAGTATTCTCATGTCCTTGTTACTAATTTCTTCTACTCTCTGTGCTTTGTTTTGATCCAGTTTGTGCAGTTCTTTTTCAATATAATCTAATTTGATTCCAGTATCTGAGGTTACCTGGATGTTACTAGGACAACTCATCACTCCTTTTGTGGAGCCAAGCTGCTTTGCATAAGATTTTGTAAATATAGCTATAATTTATGTCTGAGAATAAATTTTAGAATCTGCACACAGTTTCTCAATTTGTATGTCTTTACTCCTTCCACATCTTATGTATCTATAAAAAGGCTTCCTATTATACTCAATATCTTTTTACAAATTTTCTTCAAAGATTTCTTGATCTTGTCTCACACTATGCTTAATCTGTTTGTCCAGCTTGTTTATTCCAGTTTTCAAAGTTGTTGTTTAACTTCTCTTCTATTTCTTATATTTTTTGTCTCTCACCTTAATCAGATATCTTGTTGCTATGGATGTATAGCCCCCAGATGTTGTACGCCTAGATCCTGATGTTAAACATTTTTTAGAGTTTTTGCACTCAAAGAATTTCTCTTTCAAAACATTTCACATTCCATCTGCAGTTTTTCCACTGAACACCTCACTCCAGTTAGTTCTTCCATATAATCTGTAATTAACCTTCTGTGCACTGGTTTAGATTTCAGTTTTGCAGAATTATCTAGCAACAAATTAACCTTACTAACCCCATGATCACTGCATATCAACAGTGGTAAAACTTGAAGTAACAGTAATTTCTTTAGGAACACAACCAATGTCTAGTATGTTTTGTCCCTTGATTGTTTTTTTTTTCTTTTTTTACAATCTGAAGCAATTATTGTTCCTAAATATACATTGTGAATAATTTCCTTACTAATGTTGTTGGATCAATATTATTCCAGTCTGTTTCTGGTAAATTTAATTCCTCAGCTAATATAATTCTTCCCTTCTGTTTCATGCAAGGAATGCATGAATTCCTCTAGGTCATCTGTACTTGACTTTGGTGGTCTACACACATCAGCAATTGTTATTTGTTCCAGGGTTGTCTTTATTGTCACAATTACTCAGTCTATAGTATTGGTGTTATCATTGAACATGTAATAATCACAGGTTTCATCATTATCTTTAATCCCTGTCATAATACATACACCTGATTCTTTGTTATAATGTCTGTAACAGCAAAACATTTATATCCTGACAGAACTGGTTTCCAGCCATTGGTCTTTAACCATGTTTCACAAACAATAACAGCATCTGTACTGTAGAAATGTAGCAAATTTCCAATAAAAATCTTTATCATTAATACTCTTAGCATTAACAACCATCAGCGATACATCAAATGTTGCTATCTGTGAAATGTTAAATTTTTGACCTGGCACAAATCCTGCCTAGTGTTTGTCAACTATTGCAAAATATCTGCTGCAAAAATGATTTTCCCTGATCTTGACAAATACACACCATCCTGCCTGAACACATGTGCCCAAAACTAGGCTTAGATGCTCTACATGTTTAAAGCAGGACATTTTTTCCATGTAGGTATTTACCTCAAAAATATTTTATTCATAGTGATGTGATTATCCTTTCTATAGGTGATTTGAAAAAAATATATCCTAACACCAGTACAAGCTATACTATGTAAGAGGCCTGTCAGTTTCCCAGTCCTTGTGTCTGAGATAATTTGTACTGACATGAATGGAAACAGATCCATACTTCCTTACATTAAGGTGTTCCAAGGCTTGTCTCACATCCTCTGTTTTTGATCCTGGCAAGCATAACCCTATTCAGTGTACATTATCATCTCTGTAAATATAAATATCAGTTCCTTTAATAATTGAATCTCCAACTGCAAGAATATTTTTGCTGACCAGCTCTGAAGAATCTTCAATTTCTAATATAGTAATATCTGCTCTATCAATTGTTACAAAGGAAAGATATACATCATCATTAATCTTATTAATCCTTCTGTTTTCATTGTGCATTAAATTCTCATCCATCTGGCATTATAAATCCATAGCTTGAACCATGTTGTCAACATCTGTCTTTTTCTTCTTTTTTCTTTCAGTAATGCTCTTCAATCCTTCCATGTTCAGTTTTGAAATTTTCCTTTTCACCTGCCCCTTGCCTCTTTTTTCTACCTTCTCTTTTGAAAAAAATGATGCCTTTTTCTGTAGACTGAAGGTTTTCTGATATAAAAATATTATCATTCCCTGTAACCTGTGTGTTACATAACAAAGAAGTATCCCTTTTATTTACTTTACAGACATTAATCACTTTCTTTTTCTTCCTTATTTGTTGTGAACTTCTTCCTTTCTTTGTTTTTAGTTTTGTTTCCTTCTAAACAATTTGGATCTCCGATTGCTGAATACTTGCATCCAGAATTCCAAAGTTGTCAGGGGCATCATCTTGTTTCATAGAGGTTGAATGATATTTACAGACAATAGGTGCATCATTTCCTAAATGTGTTCTATTTGTTTTTTGCCTGATATTATTTATCTCACCAGTCCAGTCATTAATATATGTAGCAACAGTTCTCCATGCTGTGCCAATTGTACAAGTGCAATCATCATCATTAAATCTAGATTTACTTGTAACAATGGTAAGCAAATCATTCAAGTTTTGACATGAGAAACACAGATCACCAGTGTTATCAGCTGTTACCTTTTAATATGCATAGCATTATTACATTGCACAAGATATTTGTGCATTAGCAAATCATTAATTACATACTCATTTAAGGAATCCATATTCAGCTTCAAATTAATAAAATTTTGTAAAAGAAAAGAATAATCAAAATCAGTAAACACAGAATTCAAAGAGAACTTAAATTAACTTCTATGACAAAATTCACACAAGCAATATACACCTAAATATTAAAGTAAGTACAATAAAGTTGTTCTAACTGTACAAGTTCTGCAAGCCAGACAAAACCTGTAATTCCTTAATGTTGCACAGTAGCTTCTGCTCACTATCACTCACAGTAGCACTTCTTTTTAACAGCAAAGATCAATAAATCACAAACCAAGCTAGGATTACTTAGACATGCTCTGGATTTTCCTCTCTGCAGTCTGTGTGAATTTATAGCTGTCTAGGCCCCTTGAGATGGCAAGACCTTGCCTGTCTAAAACCTCTCTTTCTAATAACCAACAATGAAATTAAAGGTAACACAACAAAATATGAATCAAAGTAAATATTGTTAACAAGCTATCCCTTCCTACCTATAAACAGTGAAAAACAGTGATAACAAATAAAACATAAATTCAAATAAAACCTGTTTTTCCAGTCAACTTCACAGTAATCACAAACCAAGGATGGGTTGTTTAGATATTACAATCTGACTTCTACACAGAGATAGCAATGTTTAACTCGAAATGCAATGAGTTATTAAGAAAAAATATGATAATAATAATAACAAGTAAAAATAATGCAGAATGCTTAATTGAATGCAGAATGCAACCCTGTATTAAGACACTTTATATCTGCATACATTTCATTTCAATAGTGGTAGTGTTTACAATTAAAAGAAATATCTGGAAAGACAGCTGTATATCATAATATTCAAATTACAGTGATTTGCACCATTAATGGCCTAGCTATTATCAAGAGTTTCAATTCAGTAATCTTATAACTGACAAATACCCAGAACTTAAAAAATGTTAAAAACCATTGAGAGAAATGCTGCTTTAAAATAAACAAGATTACATGAGCATCCTGCCATGTAAACTAGTACTATTGTCACTTCACTCTCAGCACTGCACACATGATTTATGTATCTGAGGACACAACTTGTGTATGAGAAAAAGAAATAATCTGATGTGCAGTACATTAAAAGTGTACAATAAACCATTTTGAATATGTGCTAGTTAAAACTAAAAAAAATTGCATAATACAAAAAAGCATGTGATACTTTCCCATTCAAGTGTAAACTCATGTTCAATACTAAAATAACACTTTGCATTAAATGTACAACTTCAAGAGATTCAATGTGTGCATACTTAATTACACCACCTAAGCAGAATTATTTTTGCAAAACAGCTAAAAAATATAATTAGTCCTTATATTATACCTTATGGGTAACCATTTGAAATGCTAGGATCCAGTAAAGAAAGTCCTGAAATATGGAAAATGAATGGCTGAAAGATCGGACTTAAATATATGAAGTCCAAGATGCCATTTCCCAGAATACTCTATTTCCTCCAAGTTATGTTGATCTCAGTGTTGCTTCTCCCCAAACATAAGGTTTTAAGGAGAAGAGAGATTTTCAATATTCATTCTTCTCCTGTGATTTTTAGTCTTTTTTTTCGGGCTTGTCAGTATTTGGCATTTCGAGTGCTGATATTTCAGTAGAGAACTTGTCTTATGACGTCACTGAACAGGTTTCAGTGAGCACTCAGGCATGGATTTTATTAGCAATAATATATCAGGAAACAAGTTACATGACAACTTGCTGCATGATTTGAATTTTGCAATTGGCAGTTTGTGTTAATACATCAGCTTATGCAAGTTCTTATTAATAATGAAGAAAATGTAAATAATGGGGGATGGCTTCTACTAATTCAAACAGAAATTATGTGGATTTTCAATGTTTACTGATAGACAAACAGAGGTCAGTACTCTTCCATACATTCTATGCTATTACACTTGGTCAGAGGCATGTCCGTATTAGTGGTTTTAATTACTATAATGTCTCTACTGTGGATCAGGATGACATCCAGAGAGAAAGTTTCCTGTTTTTTTTTTTATAAAAGAGTTGTTCCAGGAGAAAATGGACTTTAGAATCTGGAGTAAAGCAGAAGATTGATCACTGAATTCCCTGTTGAACAAACATGAGAAAAAAACTTACTAAATACCCCAATCTTCAATTGGAGAATGGATGCTTCAGGAAATGTTTGAAAGAAAGATGTGTTCCTAAGGGATTACACTATTGAAAATACCCTACAGGTTTAACAAATAGCTGTGAACTCCATAAAGAATTGTTGGCTATGTTTGATAAGCACAAAATGGAATTAAAGGATCTACTTATGAAGGACAATCAAAGGGAGATGGACAGGTTAGTGACAGACATTGCTTTGTTAGATAATTCCATTACCAGTGAATTATTGTTTTGTGACTACCAAGCAAAGTACAAGGTAATTTTTACTAAAATCAAATCAGCAAGTAAAGAGATTAAAAACAAGAAAGGAAGAAAATTGGAAAGATACAAATTTGAGTATGTGAAAAAATGGGGTTATCCTGTTCCCAAGAATCTCAGTGGTGATTAATTTTTTATTGATCTTAATGATCTCTTGACCTCTGATTCTAGTGGTGACATTGAACATGAACATGTAGTCCCTTTTTCACAAGATCTGAGAGATTAAAGAACCAGACTCTCTAGAATCAATAGAGGTTTGATGGTGAAACATTGAGGCAGTGGTGCATGAACTGAACAGGAGGAAGAGAGGAAGGGATAGGGGGAACAGATGATAAGTAGTTTTGGCATGTTTACAATGAACACTAAGATTTTAATATTTTTAATAATAGTGATTGTTGTGTCAGTGTAATGTTGATGTGCTTAAAAGAACAAAATACTTTATTTCCCACTAAAAAACTACAATCTCAGAAACATTCACTGACTTTAGACTATTTACAAGAAAGCTTAAATTGTCCTTATGGTTTTCCAACAATGAAGAGTTTCAACACTACAACACCTTGGTACATATGAGAACTAGTACCTTTAACCTACCTTGCCACCCTATTGTTAACTTATTTGAAAAGATTTGTGAACATGATATATGAATGAATTTAAATAAAATCACAAGGATTTATTGGTACAATTTAACAAAGAATGAACATGATTTGCTGAAAAATATATGTACCAATAAGAATATTCACATTATGAAACCTGACAAGGAGGAAGCCTAGTGGTTATGAACTACATGTATTATGTAGGTAAAATGATAATAGTACTTAGTAATGAGGTATACCAGGAAGTCTCCTTAAATGAAATAAATTTAGCATTTAAATGCTTATGCAAGGACAGTTGGATAACAATAATGCTTATAAGTGTTTGGCTGTAAAACACCCTTAGTTCCATCTATTTTTGGTATACCCAAGGTCCACAAAAATGTAGTGGATACACCCACAAGACCCATTGTGGATTCAGGGGGTTCTAAAACACATACAATTTCTAAGTATATTGATGTGGAATTAAAGAATACAAATAAAGGCAGCTATTTACTTAAAGAATTGTGGGATTTATTTGACACTCATTGTAAATGATTTATATACAGATTAATTGGGCTTTGTTACAATGGATATTAAAGCTTTATTTACATCATTCCCAAATACTTTAGGGTTGGAGTACTTCCACGTATATTTAACAACATTTAGTGCTATCACTACCAGTGAAATACACCTTGACTGAGCTAATGGAAATTGTGTTAAAGAACAGCTGCGTATTAAAAAAAAAAAACTACATATATTTTGAAAGGGAATACCAGCAAGAGAAGCTAAGAGTTGCAATGGGGGGAGCGTGTTTCCCAGTATTCCCCAACTAGTGATGGCTGAATGGCAAAGAAAATATTTGTGAAATCTGAGAACCTGTATAACAGGTTCCTGGATGACATAAGTATTTTTGGATGTACACTAAAGAAAAACTTGGTGAATTTCTTGATTATATTAACTACACAACAGCTCGTTTTAATTTTACTTACTGGATGTCTAATACAAAATTGTCTTATCTGGCTGTGCAAATAACTTATAACCTCGTGAAAAAAGATTGTTTCTGACATTTTCCAAAAATCCACTTATATTAATTCCTTTCTACACTATAGTAGCTGTCATCCCCACTTTAAGAAAAAAAGCTCTAGTTAAGAGGACAGATGCTATGCCTTACAAGAATGGTCTCAGAGGACAATCTGATCTTTAAAGAGGCTGTAAAACTGAAAATTGTATTAAAAAGGTGGGTGTACTCTGATAAAATGCTGAATAGAACTTAGAACAAAGTGGCTCACAAAAGGAAGGACAGAATATATAATACTACATTGTAGGGTAGGGCAGAAAATAACTTTTGTGAAAATTTTTCTAACAGGAAGTTGGTAGTCAAAGAGAGGTTTGGAAAGGCAATGAACATGACTTATTCAGTGAACATTTATTGCATTATGGAGGTGATCAGGAGACAGTGGAATACTTTTAAGTTTAGTAACTTTATCCCTAGGGTAGGTGAAAAATCCAGATTTGCATTTAAAAGGGGAAGGAATTTCAAAGACCTAATAGAAGGATGGAAGGTTAATTCAAGTGCCACAAAGGCAATGAAAAGGACCTACAAATATGGTAGATGTAATCAGTGACCCTCTATAGAAGAAGGTTGTGATATTGCCATATGTGGAATTATCTCTGTTAATACAATTGGGAACTTTAATTGTGAAAGTAAAGAGGTAGTTTATCCTGCTACATTCAAGGACTGCCAAGCATTTTATATTGGTAAAACCACATTTTAAAGAAAGAATATATGAACATACCTATGATATTAAAATGCAAAAGCTAAATAATACCCTATTTAAGCACATTTGCCAGTACACTAATGACAGCTTTTTTGTTACAGATCTTAGAGAAAGCAACCTTAGATCCCACAGGGGGAGTAAAGAGTGAGTGGGTAGAAATCAGAGATTTTTTTGGCAAGTAGATAAAGTGCCTTCTTTGATTTGTACATTAAAAATGAACTCAGGAGTGATTTAAGATCAAAATCATTCAAAACTATACATTTTTATACATTTTTATATATTCATTGTTTATACTGTTGCTGTTTATAATGTTTTATGTGTATATTACAGTAATTAACTTGTCATGCTTTGTGTCTACAATACACTCTGTGTTGCTTTTGTGTGCTGTCCTTAAAAAAAGTCCTGGCATTGTAAATAGTTTTAGGCTTGATTTGAAATGATATAGTAGATTACATGGTTAACAAATGTTTTAGAATGAGACCTTGGAGAATGAGTAACTGTTCTGAAGAAGTCCTATTTCATAAAAGGGATGAAAGCACTTAGTGAATTTATAGTGTGTGATTCTCATTAAATTAAATGTGGAGTGGAACAATTTTGGCCCTGTGTTTTTTATATGTGACTGGCATATTACAATCTCCTGGAGTGTTTTTATTTGGTTATCAGTGTATTTGACAGTGAAATGCAACACGCATGTGGTTCCTGGTATGCTCTTAATAACTCACTGCAGATGTTCTGCTGACAAGGGTCCCCGGCTTCGTTCCACTTATTGTTTATTATTAAAACATATGACATACCATATTGCTTTCCTAGCTAGTGAAAGACGCTTAGCTAACATCAAAGACTGAAGCAAAGACTGATTTCATGAGCTTGAATTATGCCCTGACTTAGGAATGGGGTCCATTTCTGTCAAGATATGTAAAGGAAGATAATTAGCTGGCCCTGTTGCATTCCTTTTCCACTATGTGTGGAAATTCTCATTTCCTTTGGCTCTAGCTCCAAGGAAACCTCCTTTGTTTTATTCTGGTTGTTCGGAGGTACATACAGGAATGCTGTGAAATTAAGACTAGGAGCTTACCTGAAAGAGCAGAGGACAAACACTGGATAAAAAAAGAAACATCAAATGGCAATGACAGCAGATACAACATAAAATGCTAAACTCAGTGCCTTACTTAGTCTTTGTAGCATGCCAACTATGAATAATAATAATAATAATAATAATTATTATTATTATTATTATTATTATTATTATTATTGTTATTATTACTACTACTACTACTACTAGTAGTAGTTGATTGTAGTAGCATTAATGTAATTGATTTCAGATAAAGTGGAATCTACAGCTATTTCCATTTCTATTCCCTTTAATCCTCTAATGTGTCTCCTATGTTTACTTCAACCCTGTCTCTCTTTCTCTCTCTCTCTGTCTCTCTCTCCGTCTCTCATTTAGCCTTCTGACGCCCCAAGAACCAGACCTTTATTTCATTGTCTCTGCAAAATACATGAGTGTTAGGTTATCAATGTAGCCCTTTAGTGGTCTTAAGTTATGCATCTGTTGATCTAAATGCAGTACGGCAACTATCATCTTAGTGTCTGTTAAGACACTCACTTGAATCTTCTTAGTTCCCTGTCTACACAAAACTAGTGCCATCAAAATGGGCACGTGTTCCAGAAAAGTGTTGACTTTTAGATATAGGAAGTTAGCCCTTCAAGATTGAGTAACCCTTTAGAATATTCTCCTTTAAGGTGGTCGGAAAGAATAAAGAACCGATCTAACAATTACCATCAGTAGGGGTACAATTAAGGGATGGACTAGAGGAAACAGAATCTGGGGGACTTATTGTGAATCCTGGCAACAGTAGTGAGGATGATATAAGAGAATGGGATGGTTGTGTATATTTTTATAAAAATTATCATATTTACAATTATAGTCAGATGGCTATAGATAAAAGATATTTCAACCTAGTTATGAAGGGGTTAAAAAAGTACCTAGTCAGAAAAGTAATATTAACAACTTGATATTGGATTTGAAATTATTTACATGAAAAAATAATTTAGAGTACTTATTATTTAAGAGTGCTACAGAAATTAATACAAATTCTGGTCTTAAACGAAAGAGTACATACAATCCACCACTTCACCCCCCCAATTAAAAAATTTGAATCTATAGTGGAGAAGGAATTAAGGAAGACCATATCCAAGAGTAAAGTTCATTTCAACTTGTCTAAAAAAGAAATTTACTTATTAAAGGATATTAAAAATAATGAAAACCTAACAGTGATGACCCCAGCCAAAGGAAGGGGGATAGTTATAATGGACAACATAATATACAGTGCAAAAATGATGGACATTTTGAGTGATTCAGGGAAATATAGTAGGATTTTTTAAATGAAATAAACATTGCTTATAGCAAAATTGATGCTCATTTATATGACATGTTGTTGGAGGACCTTACTGATTTAGAAGAATATAATTTTTTAAAAACCAATAAACTCATTATACCATCCTTCTTTGGAATTCCTAAGGTGCATAAAGATGTTTCAGATCCTCCTATGAGACCAATAGTGGCAGATAGTAGATCCAAAACTCAAGACTAGAGGTAACAGGTACTGGCTTTCCAAAAGACTCCTGGGATTTCCTACAGGAGGTGGAAAATAGTTTATATACAGAAAATATGATTTTTGTTACTATATGTATTAGGGATCTCATCACTGTTATCCCACATGTTGTGGGCTTAAATTGGTTTGGTGAAGCTATGGGGGACAGTGGCATTTTTAGTTTCAAAGAATTCAGAGTTCTTTTAATACTTATGGAATTAGTTTTATACAACAATTTTATTGCATTTGAGGGGAATTCAACAGACAAGTTAGTGGGGTGGTGATGGGCGCAAGTTGCATGCCTAGCTATGCCAACATTATCCTGCAGATGTGGGAAAGGAAATTTATGTGGAACTCCCCATTTGTGGGTTGGAACTATTACAAAAGATCTTTGGATGACATTTCTATATTTTGCATTAATACAATACAGAACAAAAATTGGGTGAATTTATAGATTATATAGGGCAGACTATGAAATTCTTACAGTTTACTCAACTTTGACAAAGTCAAAATAAGTTATTTGGATGTTACTTTACATATTGTAGAAGGTAAAAGAAGGTTTAAATCAACTATATATAGAAAATCGACCTTCTCTAATTCTTATCTACACTATACTAGTGCCCACCCCTATAAACAAAAATGCAGTATTGTGAATGGGCAATTCATTAGGCTTCCAGGATGACCTCGGAAGAGAGTGATTTTTTGAGTGAATGTGAATTAATAAAAAACATGTTTTTGGAAAGGAATTATCCTGTTGGTTTATTGAATGAAGTTATAGAGGAAGTCCAAAGAGAGTGATAAAATATTTCCCTTTATTGGGGGAAAAGGTGTGTAGAACTGTATTCTAAAAATAGGAATAATTTGAATGGATTTCAAAGTGGTAATAGTTTCAACCATTCAGGTGCCTTCATTACTAATTATAATGTAAATACTCCAAATAATATTAGGATTATTCACACATATTGGGAACTTTTTAGAAAATTTACCAACGTAGACAACTTGCTTAATGACCCTATTCAATTCACATACAAAAGAAGTTTGAAAATTAAGAGCATTTTAGACTACAAGAACAAGTGTAGTCGAACCTTATCTACCAAGAAATTTAACACATTTAAGTGTGGTAGGTGTGCTCAATGCCCATACATGAACAATTCAATTGTATTTACATTTCAAGCAGGGACAAATTAATACAATCTAAAGAGTACAACTGTGAGAGTAAAGGTATTATATATCTGGCTACTTGTACAGCATGTAATGCGTTTTATGTGGGCAAAGCTGAGAGAACTTTGAAAAGGAGAATTTACGAGCATTATTACAGCATCATGACTTGTTCACTTTTTTGTGTTAGAAAGTATACCAAGGAATAAGAGTGGGCTATGGGAAGAGAGAATCAAATACCAGGAAACTTATTGGCAAATTTATTTACAGGCCAATGAAGTTCCTGGTTTAAATTATACCATTTCCATTGCACCTTTGATAAAAATTAGAGCAGCTAGGCTATGATATGCTTTTCACAGATGTCATCTTATATGATTTAGTATAAGGTATTTTATAATTGTTCCTTATGACCTTTAAATATTATGTTGTTTTTTTATTATTATTATTATTACTTATAATTGAAAATGTTTATAGTAAATTTGTAGTATTATGTTCTGCATTTTTATTGTTACCTTTTATATTTTCATGTTTTAGCTTAAGTTATTCTATAGTGTCTCCCTATGGTTGCCACTAGAGGGTAGCATGAGTTTAACAAACTATGGAAGTCTGCATTATATATGTCTTGTCTCAAAAATATTTAGTAAGAGGTTTTAATATATGCTATGTTTTTTTAGCCTCCTAGTTTTGATAGAAAAGATCAATTGATTTAAATATTGTAGTGTAGTTTTTTATAGACATTTTTAGAATTCATTGCATTTATAGTTTTAATTATTTTATGATGACATGTTTAATTGTTTAATTGATTTGGGTATATGTAAAGAGGGGTTCTGGTGATGTGGGTGTGTTTCTGAAGAAGTCTCAGGTCTAGTGAGATGAAAAATGTGGTGAGAAAGTTAAGCATTTAAAGCGTTCAATAAAGTTGTGGACTCTCTGTCATCTGCTTTGGTGCCTCTACAGTGCTCCTATTCGTATTTGCTGACTTTTAGATATCTTATTGTGTCCAATTCTAGTGGTCAAGAGTTTGCATGCCACCTACCTATGGAACTGTCTCATGCTAGTTCTTCTAGCTGCATCCTTATATGAATGGAAGATTGTGACACACAGCCAGACATATTGCCAAATTGAAAGCCCCCTAAATTGACTTAGAAACTCCTGAAACACCTTCATAGCCTCTTTTAAGTCTGTTTTCAGTTATGTCCAGTAATACAAATTGCCTTTGCTGTGTGCCGTCATGTCACATAATCCCTTACAAAGAAGTATTCCCAATTGAATTGCATGGTAAACTTTTCCAACAGATTCTGTATATCTTTTATCCTAATCTTTTTTCTAGTTATTAACTTTTATATCAGTTCAATCAATTTCTCCAGATTTGTGGAGACCTCACAAGACTCACCATCTTTTTGGGGTAAAATGAATGTAATAAATTAACAAAATACAATAATTTACTCTCGTACTTGCTTAACAGACCCAGACAGAAATAAGTCATTGAAATAATGAATGTTTTAAGTTCTGGGTTCTCAGACACTCCTTTTTTTCTCCAGTATGCAGCTGAATTTTTCAGCATGCGCATATTACTACAAAATGCATCACCATGACTCTATCTTTCCTTATAGGAACTCTGAGAGGCAATACAGCCAGCACTGGCATGTCTTTCTTTCTGACTGGGAGAATTCTGAATATAGTCTCAGTCTCCATTTGCCATAGGAACTGAAACCACCCATTTCTATTTTATATCACTGCTACTTCATCTTGATAGACATTTTTAACTTTGGGCAGTTCTTTGGTATACCAGTAGTGGTAAAGGCTGCTTTATGATCAGACAAATGATGACCACCAAAAACTTGCCAGATTCATTTTTAGGAACACAATTCAATGGGGAAACTTCGATCAGATGACTCAGAAAAAGGAGATTATAATCAGGGCAATGCTTTTTTCTTTGTCATTTATATCCCACACCGCAACTTTCATCTCTTGAGCCAACTGCAAATTAATGCATTTATCTACTAAGGCAAATGGCAGTCACCCAGAAAGGAAATAGCCTCATTTCACAGCTCACCAAGAGCAGGTCTGACCAAACATCAAGTCACATGACCAGTATACACTAGTGTGATTGAAGCATCTTTTGGTAATCTTACAAATGGACCTTGCCTCGTGCCGCCCTCCCCAGTGAGCTCCTAGTCGCATCCATTGCTCTTTTCTCCTCTTCCAGCTTAATGAGCCTTATGTCCTTTGTCTTCATGAAACCTGATTACTCCCTTTTCTTTGTTATAGACATTATTATGATAGCTCCGTATGGTTTCAAAGCCATTCTTCTAGGCCATTTTCCTGTTTCTTGAAACATGAACCAGAATGGTCACATTAGAAACTATGAGTTGGTGTGTATTACCCTATTGATCTGAAGGAAGATCTGCTATTGTTTCCAAAAAGACAGCTCAAGAATACTTTCAGATAAATAATTAAGTAAATTCAAAAATCCTTCCAGCTAACTAATTTTCCACAGAAACTAGTGTGGTTCACAGGGTAACTTCCTTAGTGGAGAAAGATCATTGTACAGTCACTTCAGATATGTTCAAACTTGCACATTGGTAAGCAAGACACATTCATTTCATATACATAGTAGTACTTTCTTGCTGTCCTTTGTGTAACCAACCTGCTTTAAAGACTCTTTTGAGTCAAAAGCAAGGCCCCTGTTGTTAACCTTAATTTCTCTTAACTTCAGGTTTACTTCAACCATCCTTTATCTGGATGAATGAGATGGGCTATCTGCACAATTCTCTGGTATATGGCAATGAGATAGTCACAGAATAATTTTTCTAAACCAACAGTGTCATGGACTGACAGAAGAAAAACAGAGATGTCTCATGTTTTCACTCCATTCTTGTGAATTTTAGATTTCCTTACAACCACAGGAGCTAGCACCAAATGTTCTACATTGGGTTTAGCCTCATTTGACTACTGACTTTGAGTCTTTTTCTTGAGGAGAGCAGATATTTGTATGTATGTATGTACCACTCCATGCTCTTTCTTTGATAAATTGAAGGATAAACCAAAAAGTGGTTCATTTCTTCACTGCTGTTAACATTTCTTTTTCTCTTTTAGACTCACTGCAAAGTTTGTTGAACTTCAGTTTTCTTTTCTACCTTGATTAATTTAACCTTACAGAAAAGGATCATGTCCCTCTACCTTGCTTCTCCTTTGTAAAGCATTCTTTATACTGTGCAATAATGCATTACTATCTGTCTTAGACAACAATGACTTAAACTCATCAAATAAATAATTTGCCTTGACTCTTAGCTTTCAGGCTCTAAATGCTCACCATGAGAAAAGAGGGCATTGCCCCTTTGGAATTGTGCCTTGTCTGATTTGCACCCAGTGAGTGATTGACCTACCTCTCTGTATGGGGCAAATACTTAAAGGCAGTCCTTCTATTGATTCTCTCCCCATGAGAGGAACTTTTTGATAGATGATCCTGATTATTGCTCGCATTTATTATTTCTTTATTACTATGCCCTTTGTACTCTTCCAACCAATCCCTTCAACGTGATTTACTATCTTGGCAAAGTCTGGGAGGAAGGAGGAGTGACTGTGAAGGTAAAGTGACCAATGAGCTGCCTTTTTTGTTTATTATCTGTATGCCATTGTATATAACATTGTATCATATACGTTAATAACATGACTGTAGGCCTGGCCTACCTCCTCCTTCCCTTATAGTTTTATCTTTCCTTTTTTTAGATCAGATGCTGCCAACAGGCATGATTTTTAAGCATGCACAATATGTTGCTAAGGAAAACCTCAAGGATGGTCTATCATTTCTGACATACCATAGCACAAGAATCTACAATGACAGTGTTTTGAATAATGTTTCTTAGGAACAACATTTCTGTGGGCTGGATATAAACTCAAGGATTCTGTATCATCTTGTTAGTCAGAAAAATGACATATCATTGTAACTGGAAATAAGTGTTTGTAAATAAAGGCAGCCATCTCAAATCAGCTATGTGTTTTTCCAAACTGGCAAGCAAACACTGTAAAAGTCTTATGAGTATCACCCCCTAGATAATCTATATAAAGGTCAATATAAGTTGCTTATGCTATAATGCTGCAGTTCCGACCACTGTTACATTATAAGAGGCTAGACCATTCATCCTTAAAATCTTGCTGAAATAAATTCTGGAATAAAGGTTTGTTGGAATTTGACAGGTAATATATTTATTTTTTTCTGTTAATAACATGTATTTGTTTATTATTGTCTCAAAGAAATTTAACACAATCAATATTTGATAATATGCATTAAGTGCAAATATTGTTAAAAGAAGGTTGTAATGTTATGTGGTTATTATTAACAAATCACAGTTCGGAAAATGAAATATATAAAAACTGTTTTTGTGTATGTTTTTCTTTCAACAAGGAAGTTTTAGATTTGTACAAACAATAAAAGGGTCAGAAAGAAAACAGACACAAATACACTGCATCTTCACATACAGACAAAGCTCCTTGACTCTATAAAACATACACTCCGGGCACTCCTTTACTGTGCTTTTGCAGTCGGAGAACTGGGATTGTTTGTCTGATGGGAGTAGGTGTTTGCCTGGTCTGTCTGAGTTGGGAAACACACAACAGGGCACTACATATTTTTTTTTTTGCATTTCTCTTGTATACTGTGACTTTACTTTAGCAGTTTCGAAAAACAAAACTGTACTGTCTACTGCTGCTTTAAGAAGTTAATTGCACTGTATTACAATGTATTACATTGTATCTGTTAGTTGTAGGCCTGTTGTAGGTAGTTTGTGTGGTGTTGATGCTTTTCTGCACCCTTGTGGCAGAAATGTGCTGATCTACTGCATTTAACTGTTTTACTGCATTAATAGGTGTCTCACGGTGGTGGTGCTGCGGTAGTGTTATCGCCTCACAGTAAGACGCTGCCCGGTTCGATTCTCAGCTAGAGCGTCTTCTGCATGGAGACATGCGTGAATAGGCAACCTTCGTTGAAGGTTGTGCTTCAGGCCTGGCAAGCCAGTATGTAAAAATCAACTACCAATCATTAGCGGACCGGAGTTCTGCTGTGGTGACCCCTAACCGGGAAAAGCCGAAAGACACAAAAAAACTGCATTAATAGGTGCCTATTTGACTGCTTTTTCCATCTGTGCCTGCTTCATTATCTGTACTTATTTTGCACTGTAATATTGCTTAGATAGCACAGACTAACTTAAGACTTGCTGAATCTAGCCTGCTTTTTATGCACTTGAACTGAAATCCACTCATTTTAAGTTAAGTAGGGCTCCCCTGGACCCTTGTGGCAGAAGAGTGTGGATATAGCCCTGTCTATGTTGGGGATTACTGGAGGAAGCATCATTGTGTGATTTCCTATAGGCAGACTAGTTTAAAACTGTTAATTTCACCTGTATATAAACTTCACATTTGCATGTATCTGCACAGAGCATAATGGGGGTTAGCGGTGCCCTATATAGTGGCAAACTGCTTGAAACTATTTTTTCCCAAGATGTTTGTCAGTTGAACCCTCCCAAGCTTCCCTGCTGTACTGCAGGCAACTCAGCTGAGCACTGTGCAGTGTCACCACACTCCTTCACCTCTAATCCTCTGCAGAATAAGCCCCCTTGTTTAGTTAGCTGAATTAGTCCTAGAGCAAAAGCTAATCCAACTTGCCCAATCCCCAGCTAGTACTTATGGTTTAACCTGCTACAATGAGCATCCAATTTCCCAACATTTTACCAGCTAGCCTAATTGACTTGAGCATCTTCAGGCAATGTAATAATTGCCTCATGTATACTGACAAATACTTGCTCCTAATGCAAACAAATACAGTATGTGATAGATGTAACTATACCATGAAGATGGAATTAATCCTCTCATGTAACAATAAACAAGACATTAAGCAGGCTGTCAGCACACACACCTCTCCTCTCATATAAGACAAGGTCAAGTCACACAGACCCACCTATGCAGAGGTACTCACTAAGAGAATACCAAAGGAACAGAAACCTCCCAAGCACAAACAGATCACACATACTGGAACACGAACAGACCCCACTTCATATAACAATGCACATACAAGTGTCTCAACAAATAAGCCCCTAAGGCAAAACACCTCAAAGCCTAATGTTCTGGTTGTAGGTGATTCCATAGTAAGACACACAGATATCCCACTCCCCAGGCTGGACAAGGAGAAAGTCACGGTTAACTTCCTCTCAGGTGCCAGGATCTATCAAATCACACACGCAATCAAGTCACCCTCACCCATATTGCCTTTTTTAGGCAATGTCAAAACAAAAAAAAATCCTGATGTAAAGAAATCCACTAGAGTCAAACTCAAGGTTATGCTGGTTAATGCTAGGAGCCTCAACAGAAAACTGCACTCCCTGGAAGCACTCCTTACATTGGGATGCTGAGTCTGTGCAGTCACTGAGACTTGGCTCAAGGCTGCAGAGAGCACCTTGGCCATACAAGGCTACAGTGCCTTCCATATGTTGAGACCCCAAAATGAACATGGAAGAACAAAAGGTGGAAGTGTATCCATCTTCATTAAATACAAATACACCTTGAGAACTGGTTAAACAGTATAACTTTCTAGAGCTACTCCAGGTAAAATTAAATATAGGTAAAACACCCTACTACATCATAGCTATCTACATGTCCTCCACCACGAACCAAGAGAAACACACCAACTTTATAGAATCACTCCCTATACAGCCAAACACTTTGGTCATGGCAGATTTCAACTATCCTTCCATAGGCTGGACAACGTACACAAGCAGAAATGTAATTACCCTGAGGTTCCTGGACTTTGTTAATTCAAATGCTCTGGAACAGATAGTCTGCACCTCTACAAGGGGCTCGAATGTCCTGGCCAAACCAAACACATGCACGAGGGACTAGGTGCATGGTCCAAACCAAAACAGAAAATGCTTCCAAAAACAGACCAGCACAAAGGTACTTAGGCTAAAAAACATTTATTGTTGAAATAACTTCCAAAACAAAAAACTATTAAGGCAAAAATATTAAAAGCAAACTGGTTTCAGCTATACTAAGCCTTCTTCAGTGCTAAACCATAAATAATCAACTGTTGAGCAGCTCCAACATCCTGGTCTTATACAGATAAATATTTAAAGGCATATTGCTGAAAAATCAATTACTTGAATATATACACATATCATAAATCAATTTTATTATATTTGTTTATATTGTAAATCATTCAAAATGATATCAAGAAATGACATGTATATAAATATGTCAACAATATGCATAAAAATGTCAACAATATGCATAAAAAGATAGGCTGACATATTATTCCATTTCATTTAATCCAGGTTTGAACAAAGCTCCTAACCTGGTAATCCATATAGATTCCATGTTGTCAAGTTTGTCATGCCAGCCTGCTTTAAAGTTCCTATGCATTTGAATCTTGTCTATAATGGTAAATATGAAATGTGCAGTGGAATGGCTGATAGTATGTTTATATAAGGCATTGGACAAACGATGGTTCCTGATGGCACTAAGGTGTTCAATGATCCTCAGTTTAAATGGTCTTGACGTCTGACCAACATAAAAAGAAGAACAGGTGCATGTGGCTAGATAAATGACCCAATCCGAACTACAATTGCCAAAAATGTTTATCTGGTATACCTGAGACATATTTTTGCTTGAAAATTCCTTAGTTTTAAGAATATGTTCACAAGCACTGCAATGTCCACAAGGGAAACATCCCACCAAAGGGTCACCAAACAAAGTGGTTTGAACTGTTGTAGCTGGTGTATATCTCTTGTAATGAGTAAAGCGAGAATGTATAGTGCGACCCCTGCAGTATGAAAAAGCACATTTGTCTGGTAGAATGTCATTTAGAAGTTCATGAGACTTTAAAATGTCCCAATGTCTGTTAATGATCTCCCTAAATCTAAATGTATTGTTACCAAATGTGGTTACAAATCTGATCGGCTGGACAGAGTTGGATGTATCATCATTCCTAGAATGTTGGTAGTGTAATAAAGTAGAGCATGTCATCTTACTGGTATGGTCAATAGTTTGAGAAATATGATGTCTGGAATATCCACGACTAACAAGCCTATTGGACAGATCTTGTACACAAACTTGATGGTGTTCCTCTGATGAACATATGCGTTTCATGCATAGAAATTTCGGATGATGTGGCGGGGATGAAAACTGGATGCATGTAACAACGTATTATATTGAGGGGAACTTCCTATGTACCCTAGTAGCCAGTGTATGATCTTCCTGTCTAGAGATTACTACATCCAAAAAAACAATCTCTTGATATTGTATATTAAGAGTAAATTGTATGTCCCAAGGGTTGTTGTTAAGGTACCTAACAAAATCAAACACTTGGGCCTTATCCCCACGCCACACCATCCAACAATCATCTAGATATCTTCTCCAGATGTCCAAATCATTGATGTACAAATTATGATGAGCATCATATATAAATGATTGTTCAAAGAATCCCATAAATAAATCAGCATATATGGGGGCAAAAGAAGCCCCCATAGCTGTGCCTTTGATCTGCCAATAGGGTTGCCCATCAAAGTAAAAAATATTTTTACACAACACATACTCAGTAAGTGTAACAAAAAAATTATGGAAACCAGTGGAATATATTTCTGACTTATCCAACCAATAAAAGATCGCAGCTATACCAGTGTCATGGGGGATGCTCATATAAAGAGATGAAACATCTAAGGTACATAACCACCAATCCGCTTCCAATTGTGAATCTTGGATGATGTTTAAAAACTCAGTAGTATCTTGTATCCTTGATCTTACATAAGGCAGTAAGGATTTTAAATAATATGTAAGGAAAGCAGATAGTGGTTCAGTTAAAGAACCTATCCCAGAGACAATTGGTCTACCTGGGGGGGTCGGTAGGATGTTTGTGGATTTTTGGAAGAAGATATAAATATTGGGGCATAGGTTCCACCACTTTAAGTTGTGTACAAACCTGTTTACTAATAATACCTTCTTCTGTCGCTAAATCCAAAAAATAATCTATATGTGCCTTAAAATTAGGTGTTGGATCAACAACCATCCCAATATAAAATCGAGCATCGGACAATTGCCTAAAGGCCTCAGCTTTATATTTACTGTGATCCATAACCACAATACCACCCCCCTTGTCAGCTGGAGTGATAACAATATCATGATTTAATTGAAGTTCTGTTAATGCTAATCTCTCTGCATGAGTGAGATTATGTGTAGTTATTTGGTATCGAGTTGAAAAATGTAGATCTTTGATGACACCTTCCTTGAAAATGGCAACATGTTTGTCCATAGGTGGTTTGAATTTCGATTTGCCAAATTTGAAACCAGTAGGTCTTTGAGAGGATTTGGACATCTGGAGAAGATATCTAGATGATTGTTGGATGGTGTGGCGTGGGGATAAGGCCCAAGTGTTTGATTTTGTTAGGTACCTTAACAACAACCCTTGGGACATACAATCTACTCTTAATATAGAATATCAAGAGATTGTTTTTTTGGATGTAGTAATCTCTAGACAGGAAGATCATACACTGGCTACTAGGGTACATAGGAAGTTCCCTCAATATAATACGTTGTTACATGCATCCAGTTTTCATCCCCGCCACATCATCCGAAACATTCCCAAATCCCAATTTCTACGCATGAAACACATATGTTCATCAGAGGAACACCATCAAGTTTGTGTACAAGATCTGTCCAATAGGCTTGTTAGTTGTGGATATTCCAGACATCATATTTCTCAAACTATTGACCATACCAGTAAGATGACATGTTCTACTTTATTACACTACCAACATTCTAGGAATGATGATACATTCAACTCTGTCCAGCCGATCAGATTTGTAACCACATTTGGTAACAATACATTTAGATTTAGGGAGATCATTAACAGACATTGGGACATTTTAAAGTCTCATGAACTTCTAAATGACATTCTACCAGACAAATGTGCTTTTTCATACCGCAGGGGTCGCACTATACATTCTTGCTTTACTCATTACAAGAGATATACACCAGCTACAACAGTTCAAACCACTTTGTTTGGTGACCCTTTGGTGGGATGTTTCCCTTGTGGACATTGTAGTGCTTGTAAACATACTTTTAAAACTAAGGAATTTTCAAGCAAAAATACGTCTCAGGTATACCAGATTAACATTTTTGGCAATTGTAGTTCGGATTGGGTCATTTATCTTGCCACATGCACCTATTCTTCTTTTTATGTTGGTCAGACGTCAAGACCATTTAAACTGAGGATCATTGAACACCTTAGTGCCATCAGGAACCATCGTTTGTCCAATGCCTTATATAAACATACTATCAGCCATCCCACTGCACATTTCAAATTTACCATTATAGACAAGATTCAAATGCATAGGAACTTTAAAGCAGGCTGGCATGACAAACTTGACAACATGGAATCTATATGGATTACCAGGTTAGGAGCTTTGTTCAAACCTGGATTAAATGAAATGGAATAATATGTCAGCCTATCTTTTTATGCATATTGTTGACATTTTTATGCATATTGTTGACATATTTATATACATGTCATTTCTTGATATCATTTACAATGATTTACAATATAAACAAATATAATAGAATTGATTTATGATATGTGTATATATTCAAGTAATTGATTTTTCAGCAATATGCCTTTAAATATTTATCTATATAAGACCAGGATGTTGGAGCTGCTCAACAGTTGATTATTTATGGTTTAGCACTGAAGAAGGCTTAGTATAGCTGAAACCGGTTTGCCTTTAATATTTTTGCCTTAATAGTTTATTGTTTTGGAAGTTATTTCAACAATAAATGTTTTTTAGCCTAAGTACCTTTGTGCTGGTCCATTTTTGGAAGCATGCTCGAATGTCCTGGACCTACTACTCACCAACATGGCAGTGGTCACTGCACTACTCCCTGTGTGTTGCCCTCCTTGGTGAGGTCAGACCATAAATCTGTCTCATTTGAAGTAAAGATCAGAATGGACAACACCACAGGAGCAAACAAACTGAAAATTTTCTCCAAAGCAAACTTTAGCCTACTAAGCAAGAGTATAAAAATTTCAAACACCCCACTAACACAGTCAGCAATGACTCCTATGCAGAGGAGTGCACAAATGCCCTGTATAGACATTTAAACAACTGTATAGACTTGGCCATACCCATTAGGATCAAAATCAAGTCCTCCTAAAGAAACAGGCAACCCTGGTAGACCACAAGCATAAATAGGTTACATAACAAAAGGAAGAAGCTGTTATCCAAGAACAAGAGGGAACTTAGTCACCAGAGGAAAAACATCTTCCACAGCTTGAAAAGGGAAATCAGATATCTTGTAAAGTCCTCTAAAGCCAATTATGAGGCTAAATTAGCATCTCTAGCTAAAGGCATACATACTGCTTTCTTTAGCTATATCTAAAAGGGAATGCCCAGCTATGTGCTGAATTGACTTTGGATGGTACTACTCACACTGAATCTGAATAAATTGCCAACCTGCTGGAGGACAGATTTGGTACAAATTTCACCCCCCCCTATCCCCACCAGCCACATTCCAAAGCATTCCTGTCACCAGTTCAGTACTTGGCATTTCCAAACAGCAAGCCATATCTGCCCTGGGACTGGATACCATCCCAAGTTGCTTAGTAAACAATCTAAAACAAGACGTAGTGGAACTGCTTGTCACTCTCTTCAACCATAGCCTGAGCACTGGCTTTGTTCCAGCAGAGTGGAGAACAGCAACAGTAATCCCCTAACACAAAGGGGGATCCATCAACTGACCC
>NC_056737.1:1797243151-1797308151 GCF_019279795.1 Protopterus annectens
ATCAGCTGGCAGCAGAGTTATTCTTGTGATTATTCTTCTAATGTTTTTAAACCTGGAAAATGACTCCTGTCTAAAGGACATGATGATCTCACATATCTCAGGTTGTAAGTATATATTTAATAAAGCAGTCACAACTGCAGATTAAAAAGGGTAATTTTCTTTATCGCAGAATATGTAATGGTATAATTAACACACAGAGGTATTGTTAAAAAGAGCCATAATTCTGGGAATCACTTTAACTCATCTTTGTTATAAATTAGCTGGGGTTTGACTATACCTTGGAAATGGTAATAGATGAAACGGTGGATACTTGTGAATTACAAATGAAATATAGTTGCAATTAGCAGAGAGTTGGTTTTATGTTTCACTGACTTTGTGTCCATTATGTAGTCATTCAGTGATTGCACTCGAACCAAAACATCATGTTTATTCCTACCACTGCACAACATTAAATTTATGTCATCATTAAATGACTGTATCTTGTTTATGTAGTCACTGAACAAGTACTTGATGCTGGAAATGTGTTGTGGTGCATATGTGTTAACTCAGCTGAGCCTTGAGCTGCACCTATTACTGTTATAATTCTGTTTTTTTGATGAAGTGGCCATGTGGAAGCAACCAAGTAAATAATTTGTAAATGCGTACAACCCAACAAAGTCAAAACAGTAAAAGATGTTTCTAGTGTGTGTGTGTGTGTGTGTGTGTGTGTGTGTGTGTGTGTGTGTGTGTGTGTGTGTGTGTGTGTGTGTGTGTGTGTGTGTGTGTGTGTGTGTGTGTGTGTGTGTTTGCTTTTGTGCATGTGAAAAGAATGAACCAATAAGGCAAGAGTAGAGCTGTGGATCTCAATAATGAATACCTGAGGGGCCGATCATACACAATGATTTTAGATGGGCCACTGGTTTATTTTATTTTTATATTTATATATATATATATATATATATATATATATATATATATATATATATATATATATATATATATATATATATATATATATATATATATATATATACATATATATATATATATATATATATATATATATATATATATATATATATGGGTCTCCTTCAAAACACCGAAAGACCAGAACATCAACAGTGTTTTGAAGGAGACCAAAACAATGAAACTGCAGAGCACCGAAAAATGCGAATTTCAAAATCCCAATGTTACAGGATTTTGATTTAGCGCTTTTGGTGTTCCGCTGTGGGTGAGTATGCATGTGTAAGTGTATTTGTGAGGGGTAGTGCTGTGTGTAAGTGTGTTTTGTGACTGTGATGTGTGTGTGTGAGGGACTGTAGTGTGTGAGTTGCCTTATGTGTCTGTTTGTGTGATCTCAAAGTTAGATTATTAAAGTAGGGGGGCTGTGGGGGGGTGCAGGGGGGCTTACCCCCCTGCCTATTTGTAGTGTAGGGTGGTGTGGTTGGTAGTTTGGGGAAGTTGTGTATGTATTTGTGTATGTTTTTCTGTGTGTTATATTTGCTTGGTTTTCGGTGTTGCGAGGTTTCATTGTTCTGAAGTGTAGTCCCATATATATATATATATATATATATATATATATATATATATATATATATGTGTGTGTGTGTGTGTGTGTGTGTGTATGTATATGGTTTACTATCAAATGTTTGAAATTCACCATGCTGTTGGTCATAAGGTTGAAGGTAAAAGTACAAAAGTTTAAAATTGCAAGTGGAAATCCCTTTGCCACTGAAACATTGACCCATAGCTTGTGTTCATGGTTTTTAGCATTGCTGTTTCAATTGGATTGCATTACAATGGAATTGGGAAAAGTACCCTTCTCACTGTAGTGTGATTTCAGAGTTAGAATATATAATTAGTGGGGGGAGTGTGAGGGGTGTAGGGGGGCCTGCTCCCCTGCAAAATGCTGGTAGTACATGTCCAGACATCAAGGTAACGTTGATAATGTCAAATTTGACATACCGACATTACTGTATTTGGAGTTGTGAGTGAACTGTGTGTCCATTTTCTGCATTTCGGTTTGAGTAAGTCATTACTCACAAAACTGATTGTTAGCCTATGTATACATGTATATATGTGTGTGCGTGTGGATGTATTTGTGTATATGTTTGTTTTATGCACGTGAAAATAATGAACAAATAAGGAAACAGTGTATAAGTCAGTCTGTGGACTTCAAAAATATTGTTTTAAATTTGCAAGAATGTTAAATGACAAAGACATGTCAGCATTCCAATGGAGCTTTAGAGCTTAATAATGGATAAATTAATCCTCAATCATATATAATAATAATAAGTTGGCTAGGGAAATTACTGTTTAATCATTTTTATTTTCATGGCATATAATAAAAATAATTCTCCATCGTGTTAGTGGACTCAGCATATCATATGACAATAAATAAAAATTCAGTTTTCTGTACAATTTTCTAAACCTTTCATTGTCATCAGAATATTCTGCCACTAGTCTACTGCCTTTGGTAAAGTGCTGAAAACACTTGTGGTTCAAACAAAAGAATGATAAAGTGCAAAAAAAAAATCCCATTTTGTTTGTCTAGAGTTCACTCAGTCTAAACATTAATTTGATATGATGGCCTAGGTTGTTTGACTGACTGTAAAAAGCAAGGTGCACAAAAGGTTGTGTGAATGTGTTCGGTGGCCCTCCCTAACTAAAAACTATAATAGCTTTCAGAGCCTTCCTAAACAATTCCAAATGCCATTAAGCCATGGCACAGAACTGTGCCATTAGTTCCTTATGTAAGTTTTGTGGTCCTCCCACACTAAAAATAACAATATCATCCACAGCCCTCCTAAACAGTGACAAATATTGTTAAGCCAAAGTACGCAAAATTGTGCCAGTAGGTCAACATGTCATACTTTTTTTTTACTTAATGATGGAAATGTGGCTTATTAACTGTGGTTAACCTTTTATATTCCATAATACAGTACTTGGCAGTTTAGCATCTAGAGCCTCCTGACTGCTAACTGGCTATTTATCTGATCTCTGAATAATAATGACGATAGAAATAATAGCCATAATAATAAACTGCCAGTGGTGAATGCAGCAGAAGCGTTAGCTCTTCCTTCCTGCATTGTCTCAGTCTGAAGAGACCAAGCAATGTTTGCAGGTAATGTCTTGGTGCCAAATATACAAAGTGTTTGCAACTCAAATTCACAGAGTGATCAAACACAAAATCGACTAGCCTTATAGGCTTTGTTTGAGGTTTGGCAAGGTCTAATGAGCTATGAAAATTAAGAATTTGAATATTTATAGAAATACCGCAGCCATTTGAAGTAAGCTTATTGTTATGATTTCATAGTAAAAGCATACAGTGCACACATACTATTCCTTCAGTATTTCTGTGTTACCGAAAGGTTTATACCCCTTCAATAGCTCAGATGGTAGACTGGAGGACTGTAGTGATTATAGGTGTTAGCTTTGCAAGTACAATGTGTATTTTGAAAACCAAGCATGTACAGTAGGTCCTTCCAAAAATCAATAATGTGAGATGTTACATTCCACTACATATGTGGAACTGATCAGTTTTTGGCAGAGATTCATTCTGTAATCTTAAATGTTCAGAAGCTAACATATTTGTGTGAGCCCTTTTTTCTCTGTAATCTTTGGCAGTTGTTGACATTTGTAGACCAGCACATAATTACAATATGCTGGCAGAAAATCAATAAACAACAGTCTGAAAATCATATTTAAATAACTTATGACATCTGGCCAGAACATTGTTATCCAGGCATTTATGTTCTGAAATGTCAAGCTACTTATTAACATAGTGACCATAGCATTCCTTGAAAACCATAGCCAATACCTAATGCTCATATAAATGCAATAATAATGAATGCAATCGTGTTTTCTGTCCCTCTAGTAATGTATATTCATTACCATATTTGGTGGCACATGTAAATATTTTGCATCATTCAGCTTGTATCGAAAGGTCTAGGGATGCACAGTATTGAAACCATAATTATGTTTTTATTGAGTAAAAACAAATATGAGTCAACAAGCTTAGACATTCACACCATTCAGAGAGGGAGAAGGCATATTGATAAACTTTAGTAGGCATTAACACCTTCTCCCACGAGGAAGCCCTAGAGTGGATGAGAATAAGCTGTGACTTCCTTTGTTTGAGTTTCTGACTTTGTTACTTTAAAATTATTGCTGTAACAATGTCCAGCAAAGTGGGAAGCTGCAATGTGATACATGTATATATATATATATATATATATATATATATATATATATATATATATATATATATATTTGGATTATATGAAGGTCATTAGTTCTAACCATTAACAAATATTTGGTTCAAGGTGTGATGATATGGGCAAGAGCCAGCATAGCCAGCTGGAGTTTTGTAAAGAATGATATGTCCTTTGACTATCAAACTGATTTATACAAGATGCTTGTGTTATAAATGTATTAGAACTGTATGCCATTTGTATATCAAACTGCTTTGTACAGATACTTGTGCTAAAACTGTATTTGTGAGGTTTGTTTGTGTTAAAATGTATCAACAGTGCACCCTGCTGAAATGAAAAGAAATATACATCTATTATTGCAACAGAATTTAATGTATATGTTTTAATAGAGGACACTGGGACAGCAAATGTTAACTTTAATAAAAATAAGGGAAATGTAAATGAGCTGTTAAACCATTAAAACATAACCCCACAGTGCTGAATGGGACTAGAGATGCTGGATCTGGGACAGAGCCTTTGTTCATTAGCTCATTGAAAGGAGGGGAGGCTACAGGCATTGCCATAAACATTTGGATGTTTATTGTGGCCATCTGTGTTAAATTTCTATCTCAGTTTCAAAAGCAAATGCTGTGGGAACCTAGAGTCAGGTGACCAGGTGAGGTCATTCTGCCAGCCCTCTTGGAAATTATATTTTTAGATATTAACAAGAGAAATCTCAGAATATTGAGTATTCTGTTTGGGAAGCTTGACTAGAAAGACCCTCACCCACAGCATCTTGCCTTGCTATAGTAGCTTAATTAGGGAATAGTAATTCTTCTATATTCAAGTCAGGAATATAGTAAAGCTTAGTTTAGAGAGTGTTTTTCTTTATTTTTATGAGTCTGTCCATCAATGTTAATTTCAATATTTTCTGTGATTTGAACTCTGTGGGTTACTGTAAATATATATTCAATATTTTCATGCTCTTTTATTATTTATTATTAAATATATTTAAACTTTTATTGTGACTGGTCCTTGTAGAAAGTATCTAACCTTTGAGAGTACTTATATTTATTTGGTGACACTGTTTGGGCTACTCCAGAAGGCCTAGCCATCTTGATGAACTACTACCATTTGTATTAGTATTTATATTGCACAGTATAATTGGACACCCATTGTTAAGGGCCTTGGAGTAGCTGATTGGGGAGTGTCTGGTGGCAGTGATAACTACCTTATAGTCTAGGCAGAAGGGGCAATACCTAGTAAACCCATGCTAGTGTTTCCCAGGTGTGTGTGTGTGTGTGTGTGTGTGTGTGTGTGTGTGTGTGTGTGTGTGTGTGTGTGTGTGTGTGTGTGTGTGTGTGTGTGTGTGTGTGTCAGCTACTTGGGGCAGGGACACAAATCACTAGGTTTACAGAGAGGGAGCTGGAGGACTTGGCTTGGACACTCGGCTGAGGACCTAACCCTACAGCTGTACCTGTGAGGAGTCTTATTGGAGACCTGGAGGGAGACAGATACAGAGACATCCAGGCCCCGGGCTGAGTGTTGTGTTCCCTGTGTGCTCTTAAGGGAAATTGTACTTGCTGCAGAGAGGTCTGCATCTGGAAATACTAAGTGCATCCATTTGTATTCCAAGTGCAAGTCCTTCCCCAGTGTCAGTGGTGAGGATTTGGGCTCCTTGATTACTAGCCCAGCATGGGAACAACACATATTGGTGGCCGTGGCCATCACATATTGGTAGCTGTGGTGGGCATCACTCAAAGTACCACTGACCACCCCAGCAGAACTAATAAATTACCTTCTTACGCCAGTTTCCTAATTCATGTTCATTAACAAGAATTACAAATGTTGTTTGTACAATTCACACCGACACAACAATTGATTATTTCATTGCCTTCCTAGGCTTACCAAAAAGAAAAAAAAAATCAAAGGCAATTTGGAGAAAAGAAGATAGATGGTTAATTTATGGAAAAGGCAAGAAGAGAGGTCAGAGATGCAACTTAAGTGTAGGATGAAAAGCGGGTACTATAACTCCAGACTTGGTAGTCATGCCTGTTTATCCATGACCTGCATTGTTTATTCATGATGGCAAATGCCACATCAGTAAAGAGTAACAGAAGAAGGCAAACTAGCATTATTGATGCCCAGGAAGTATTATTTTCTAGGCCTGTTTAAAATCAATTTCTTAACAAAATGTGTTATTGTAGATATCCTCTAGCACTGAAAGGATTCAGTGGATACATTGGTCTGATGCAGACCACAGTTGTTCCACTGGTCGCAATTTACAACGCACTGAGGAATCAACTTGCTACAGCTTGTCAAAGTTAAAGTCCTCTGTCCCTGTTTTCCATAGGCAGCTACTGTCAGTGAATTGTCTAAGTGGGAGAAATCAATGATTCCTTTTTAGGAAGATTTCTCCCTTCTGTGTGCATGCAAGACTGAGGAGTTGGTATATATCAGTTCAAATGTGTGTGGGAGAGGGCTTGCCCTTACAAATGAGGTGTAGAAGGCTTCCTCAGCAAAAATGCTTACATTTAATTTTTTGTGGGGTTAATTTGTTGTGCAGTTGTAATAAGTGAGTTGGATCCTCTGAGATGTGTAACTCCAGGACACATAGTAGAACATATCTCTCAGCCTCTTAGCCTAAGAAATCTGGACAAAGCCTAAAATACTGGGGTAAAAAAGGTTCATAAAATAGGGACACATTTTACCTTTTGCTCTTATAAACAGAAATTTGCTAGAATAACAGGACTTGTGTTAACATGGATTTTCTGAAAGCTATGTAGTCTGAAACTCAAATGTATGCCATTATTCAATGACTTCAATCCTCGATGATTTGCCAGAAGATGGCAACTTTTATAAGGAACAGAAAAAAATGACGAGGCTAAAATCAGGACATTCTGAGTAAATCTGTACAGCTGAGCGGTATGTAGTGGAAGTGTAATCCATCAACAAATGCTTGTTTGAATGTTTATACATACTTAATACATTAATGGAGTTTGGATTGAACCATAATGATGTGCCAGTGTGACATGAGCATGAGTTTTTTTTTTTTTTGATTTGTCTTTTCTCCAACTGTGCAGAATAAAATGAAAAATGTTGAATGGTAAAATTTTTGAAAGTTTCTTTAGAAGTTGCTACCAAACTTTATTTTTTTATTTAAATGTTTTCATTAAAAAATAAATGTCAACAAGAATTTCATGTGTCCTACTGATTTTTTTGTGGTTGTAATTTTAGTTGCAAAAAAAAAAAATTCACATATAGCATAAAATGATAGTGACTTGTTATTCATGTATATTATCAGAACCCCCCAAAAGGCACACGTCCTGGGAAGTGTAACCTTTAAGTATTCATACTAGCTAGTACCAATCAAACTGTCCACAGTCAGTATTTCAGGGCCTACATTCTTGTAAGTTGAAAAGATTTCTTGTTCTCCTACTTCTCTATTGCTATAGTGGTCTATTAAATTATTTAATGCTGCTGCATATACCGTGTTATCCAAATTTGCAATTCTTCACCCTTATTGGCTTTCAAGAATTGAACAGCATTCATAGCTATGTGTTCATATGAAGCTTGTTATGTAGAGATGTTAAATTGTACAAATGAGGCACAGAAGGTGATTACAGTGCATCAAAGTAGTTGGAAGGTTTTTTATTTGCCTGTTTGCCAGTTTGTTCATTTGTTTGTTGACCTGAGATACAGCACTGATCACAAAAGCCCAATTTAAGCCTCTGCAAGGAGAGAAGTAGATACACATTACAGTATCGTAATGTAATTACAAGGAGTATACATACAGACAGAAGCAATTGTGATATGCAATATAAAGAAGTGCAGTTGCACTACTGTAGCAATTTAGTGCCCCCCCTACATCAGCCCTTCAAATATAGAACAAAAAAAGAAAAAAAAGGCCTATACTCTATTCTAGCACTTGTATCCCAGATCTATCTCCTTCTATTTCTCACCCTTTCAGTTCTTCAGGTCGAAAAACAATGGAAGAGCAGAAAAAAAAAGAAGAAGAAAAATAAATTTTACTTTATGTTAAACTGTAGCAAGCCTGGAAGTCCAAATTCTACTTGGGTTAATAGAATGCCTTTGCCTACTGCTATTCTGGATTATTTGGAAAGGAAGGTGGATTTTGCTTACACAGAATAGCATTAATATACAGAACAAGTAGGAGAGAGGAGTTGGGGGAGAAATGAGTAAAAAGCAGACAGTATGGGTGGAAAGGTGAGCAGTGTGTATATTTGTTAGCTGAACTATTGAAAAAGAAAGTTGTAGTGAAGTTCAGGTAGATGTAGAAGGTTATGAATATGAGTCAGAATTTTGCTGGAGGGAAAAAAACTTGTTAGAGGTTAAGGAGAGACAGTAGAAGTGACAATAAGAGCAAAAAGATAGCAGATAATAGGGAAATTACATTGAGAATTTGCTTTGATAAGGTATATAGATGTAAAGTAGATGTGTATGGGCCAAGGCAGTTTAGTCTGGGGAGGTGCAAAAGGAGAGGCAAGTGTTTTTAAAGTGTTATTTAAGCACTGCTTTGAATCTGGATAGGTTGGCTTGTTGTCTGATTGTAGCAGGGATATAATTCCACATGTGACAAAATTTGAGCTCAAGGACACGACAGAAGAGTTGTAGGTTTTAATTATTGTTAATAGAGACTAACAGATTATGCAGGGTTGTAAGGTTCCACTAAAGAATGGAGTGCAGGCAGTTTTGAGATTATTAGATTACATTATGAGCAGTTGCTAACTGGGTGATAAAAGGATAGTGTGGAAGGTCTAGCCAGTCTAACTCTTCTGGTACTAAGCAGTGGTGGGATTCAGCAGACTGTTTACTAGCAAGTTTAGCTGTCTTGTTCAGAATTGTTCCAAGTTTTGTTAGCAGAGATTGCTGAACATAGTATATGCATTGGTGGACACAGTGACTTGCCCTGCTCTAATTTGTCTGAAAACCAGTTTGGATCTGTTATAGGACTTTACACCATTTTTGCAGGCAGCCAATTGTGGTGGGCTCCTTTGTCTTGCTCTAGGCTTACAGTGGTGCCTTCTCACTCATATTCAGTCCAAGAAAGCCTGTCTGTAAACTTTGTTATTATTATTGTTATACTGTCCACTGTGTTAGTCCACTACTTCTGTGAAAGAGCTAGTTCAATGTTGCATAATACATGGAACAGTCCATTTAAGGCTAAAAACATGAAAGAAAGAAAACATTCTAACAGTATGATCATTCCTAATAACTGCACCACACCTAGCTTTATATAGTGAGATTCATATGCATGAACTTCATTGTTTTAATAGAGCATAAGTTCTACTGTCCAAAACCATAATTGTAAGGAAAACTGCATATTTGTGCCTCAGACGTTACTCCAAAGATGCAATACTACATTTAATTTCGAATACACCAGGGTTAAAATTAATTTAGGCTTGTTTTATTTCACAGTCAATATCACATATGTGTCCATTACTCTTCTAAATCCTCTGAGGTCACCAAGTTGGGAGATACTTCTTAAAATGTCAAAATGCCAATGAAATCATGTTCCTCATTGTGTTACTTCTGACACATTCATTCCATTTAAAGGACTATAGTTTGTAAGCCAAACCAAGGTTTTTAAACTTTTTTTGTGATATGGGAACTTGACAACACATTACATTTTTGCTAACATATCCTCGATCAAGAGATGCTGATATATCAAAACAATGAAGAAAATCATGAAAAATGTGATGCCATTTCAAAAGCAGGATTGTTACTTTGCACTTCTATTATACAAAAACATTTAAGTTCAATCCACTGGACTTTCACCTTCAAAGTTGCTAGCGGTTAGGAGAATGAAAATAAAACTTCTGTTCGTCATCATCTTTCGGCTGTTCCCATTAGGGGTCGCCACAGCGGATCATCTGTTTCCATTTCTTCCTGTCCTCTGCATCTTGCTCTGTCACACCAACCACCTGCATGTCCTCTCTCACCACATCCATAAACTTTATCTTAGGCCTTCCTCTTTTCCTGTTACCTGGCAGCTTCATCCTTTGCATGTTTTTCCCAATATACTCAGCATCCCTCTTCAGCACGTCCAAACCAACATAATCTTGCCTCTCTGGCTTTGTCTCCAAACCTTCCAACCTGGGCTGAGCCTCTAATATACTTATTCATAATCCTGCCCACCCTCGTCACACCCAGTGCAAATCTTAACATCTTTAACTCTGCCACATCCAGCTCTAACTCCTGTCTTTTTGTCAATGCCACTGTCTCCAAACTGTATAACATAGCTGGTCTCACTACCCTCTTGTAGACCTTCCCTTTCACTCTTACTGGTACTCGTCTATCACAAATCACTCCTGACACTCTTCTCCACCCACTCCATCCTGCCTGTACTTTCTTCTTCACCTCTCTTCCACACTCACCATTACTCTGAACTGTTGATCCCAAGTATTTAAACTCATCCACCTTCGCCACCTCTAGTCCTTACATCCTCACCATTCCTCTATCCTCCCTCACATTCACACACATATATTCTGTCTTAGTCCTGCTGACCTTCATTCCTCTTCTCTCTAGAGCATATCTCCATCTCTCCAGGGTCTCCTCCACCTGTTCTCTACTTTCACTACAGATCACAATGTCATCTGTAAACATCATAGTCCAAGGGGACTCATGTCTGCTCTCATCTGTCAACCTGTCCATCACCATTGCAAATAAGAAAGGGCTCAGAGCTGATTCTGTTCTACTCCAGTAATCAAATGCCAAATGTCCAGTCTGCATTAGAAGCTGTTAACCAAGAGCAGAAACTTGTATATGACAAGTCAGCCACATCATTACCTATTCTAAAACTGGGAAAATAGTCCCAAATTAGAAAATGCAGTGAACACACACTTGGAAAAAAACATGATGTTATTGTCAGTAGATATGCCTGTAATCCAATGTCATATTGATAGAAACAGAAAAATAACTCATCCTGAGAAGGAATAGAAAGCACCTGCAGTGGACTAGACTTTTATATCAATGTTTAACGAAATAACTGAGAAAGTTCCAAAAACTGACAGTTCAAATCAGGAACTCCAGTCAGAGACAGTTAAGAGTGTGAGTCACCCAAGTGTCCTAGTAATGATTATAGATCAGTCAGTTCTTGATTTAAAATACCTGATAATGACAATCTGTGTACTCACAACTAAATGACAGATGTGACTTTAGAACCAGCCATGACAATTGCAGCATTTACTAAGGACTGTTGATGATCCAAGTTTAATAGTATAAGGAAACCAGCCAAGCAGAATGATTATGTTACATACTATAATAACAGTGGCAGGGTTATGAATTTGAATATAATGTTTCTACTGCATTTTTATTGCTGCATATCTTGTGGTTATGTACTTAACTAAAAACAAATTGTGCAAGCATGCATATCAATTCTTGGCCCTTCTCTATAATATAGACTGTTTTATACACACACACACACACACACACACACACACACACACACACACACACACACACACACACACACACACACACACACACACACGCACACACATATAGGTGTGTGTATGTGTATGTATGTATGTATATATATATATATATGTGTGTGTGTGTGTGTGTGTGTGTGTGTGTGTGTGTGTGTGTGTGTATATATATATATATATATGTGTGTGTGTGTGTGTGTGTGTGTGTGTGTGTGTGTGTGTGTGAGTGTGTGTATATACAGAGAGAGATAAAATATAGATAGATTGATAAATGTGCAAAATATAGATAAATTCATACATTTGTGAAATATAGATAGATTGATACGTGTGTATATTTATAAATATGGATCTACCTGATAAGACCGACAAACAAAGACACCAACAACGAGATCACCGACACCACAAAACCGAAAGTTCAAAAACACGAAAGTTCACATGCCTGACAAACCACAATCCCGACAGTCAACAAAACAAATTAGCTGTTGCAAAAAACACACACACAACACAAGCACACCAAAAACCTTACAAACCTACTCTAAACCTTACATACACAACTACCTATGCACTAACCTTAACCCAAACCCTAACCCTAAGGTCCGTCACTATCGCACACTTACCTTACCCGCACCCCAACCCTAAAGTCCGTCACTATTGCACACTTACCTTACCCACACCCTAACCCTAATGTCTGTCACTATCACACACTTACCTTGCCCGCATCCTAACCCTAAAGTCCATCACTATCACACACTTACCTTACCCGCACCCTAACCCTAAAGTCCATCACTATCGCATACGTACACAGTCACGCTCTTTTCGCATGTCAGTGTTTTCAGCGTCGGGATTTCAAACTGTCGATTATTTCTGTTGCCTGTCTTCCGGTGTCAGTGATCTCGTTGTCGGTGTTTTTGCTTGTCGGTCTTATCAGGTAGACCCATAAATATATAATCCTTGTCTCTTAATGCAAGCAGTATGTTTCTAGAGTGATGGAGTTTAATTATCTCAGTGCATCTGAGATGTCACGTGAGTCTGTTATGCTTATGGTGTTACTGCCATTGCAATAAAAGATATGGTTGCTCACCTGCTATTTGCTGTGGATTATTGTGGTTATTCACTAGCTTTGGGAGGCTATGAAGGTTAACTATATCCACAAATAGAAAATGCTACAACAAATATTGCATCTGTATGTTAATCAAGCACTTTTTTATCAAACATTTATATTAATATTTACAAGTCCCTATAAAAGCAATACTAGATTAGAAAATGCTTTCTGAATCACCAGTTAAGGGAATGGCATGAATATTACAGCACTTGAGTTCAGTCCATCGTACTTTCACCTTCAAAACTGCTGGTAGTGAGGAGAACAAGAAGAAAACTACAGGCATCTTCTCTTCCACTCCAGTAAGCACCTGCCAAATGTCCAGTCTGCAATGGAAGTTGTTCAGCATGGAATCCCATTTATAGAATTATAGTGCTTGTGGGTGTGGTACATTTATGACAGATTAGTCTCTGTAAAGCACTCCCATGTTAAGACATTTACGCATACATTTCAACTGCCCCGAATTTTGCAGAATGTCACTAATTTTGTCTCATATTTTTCTCGTCTCTCATATTTTTTTTTATTTTCTGGTAAATCGCTAAGAATTACAGTTAGTTAATAATGCCATCATTAGAGTTTCATAGTTATATTTCAGAAATACCTGTTGATGCATATCATGTTGTTCCATTAACCTTTTGAATGAATTAAAGTAATATTTTTAAAAAGTCCTTGATTTTAAGCCTTATTTTTGGCTTTGTCCAAAATTCTTGAGGAGAGAAATTGAGAGATATGCACCTATATCCAAGGAGTATATTACTTTTGAAAATTTTTTTTTTTTATTTATTTAACATTTGTTGACCGGGAATGTCCGACTAGGTTCCACAGAGCCTGTTTTCAGCAGAGGCCCGGGGAGAAACACTCCAGATGCATGTCTTTGGAAAGTGGGAGGAAACTGGAGTACCAGGAGAAAACCCACGCGAACACAGGGAGAACATGCAAACTCCACACAGAAGGCACCCCAGCTGAGAATCGAACCGGAGAACCTCTTGCTGTGAGGTGACAACGTTAACCGCTGCACCACTGTGCTGCCCACAATCTGTGGGAGAAAAACACACATATGGCTTATTGCAGCTTCACAAGTTAAGTATTAGGCTATCTACTCTTGCAGGTCATTTTATGTTTAGCCAATTTTTTTCAAAGGTGAGAATCAAACCCTGCACTTTGTGTATGTGAGTTAAATACCTTAACCATTATTCTAGCCCCAACCCCTTATACCAAACCTCAGCCCAGCTCCTGATAGAGCAGGTATAACTGAAGTAAAATGACAATATGCCTGCTATATGTTGTGAAGTAATCTGTAAAAAAAAGTGGAATAAAAACAAGAAACCTTGAGAAGAATATTCTTTAACATAGAGCTGGTCATTTTTGTGCATACTACTGTCCTTACACATAAGTCAAAATTCTTTGGAACATTTCTTCCAGGAAATCTTTTTGGCGCCATATAAAATACAGATTTTTTTCCCCACAAGCTCTTGAGCCCACCTCCATAATCTGGTGTTGCTGTTACTAGCTACATAAGACTGCCTAAAAATGTTTCTGGTGTAATACTGCAATCCCTACAAGTACTTCAAAATGATATATTAAAAAATAACATGATTTGATATAAATAATAACTGATTATTTTGCATGATGAAATGAAATAAAACTGAAAAATGGAGCCAACTGACTATAAACTTCACAACTTTATCACATCCACAGTAAGCGCTTTCATCCACTAGGGATTTCTTCAGACTGCATAATGTGTAAGAAACAATACAATCACATTAAATACTTTAAAATCACATGATTAAGACATCACGTGTCACAACTTCTTCCTTTTTAAAAAGGCAGTGAATTCTTTTCTGTCATTTAACCCAGGTGGATGGCAGGCATTCAACCTAACCTGCCATTCATATTCCCTCCAACTTAATTCATCTTCTGCATCAAATTTTTGGTCAGCATTTACTATTTCATCTAAAACACAAAACTTAAAATCTACATTACATGCTTTTTCTATGTAATGCTTACTAAGAGCATTTTTCTCATCTTTCACACTAACTACATATTTATGCTCATACATTCATTTGTAGAGCTCCCTTGTTGTTCGTCCGACATAAAAAGCTTTGCAGGACATACATATAATCAGGTAAACCACATACCTAGACTTACATGTATATCTGCCCTTAATATGCACTATCATATCCCCCAACTTTACATCCTTCACATCTGTCAACAATAAGTCACACAAATTGCATTTACAACATTTATACATTCCAGGATTTGGACATACACATCTTTTATTATCTAACTTATGTTGAAATAAAATTTTGAGACTCTTGCCTCTTTTCTGCACAAACACTGGAAAGTTTCCTATGTTTGAATTAATTTCTGAACTGCATTTGAAAAATTTCCAGTTTTCTCTGGCAATGCTTTTGGTAGTATATGAATCCACACTATTTGTAACTAGCATGGACATTTTTAAATCATTTGCATCCTTATTGCTCACTACCCTACTGCCATGCCTTCTTTTTTCCACCATTTCATTGAAACAACAATTAATTTCATCTACTCAATAACCTCTGTTTCTAAATTTGTCACATAAATTGTTACATTCTGTTTCAAAATTGTCATCACCATCTGTTAACTGGTGTACTCTCATTAATTGCCCTTTTACAATATTGTTTTTTTTTTTTTTTTTGGATGCATACTATCATAATGTAAATAAGAATTATTTTGTATTTCCTTCTTATATATAGTCATAACTAATCCCTCATTTTTCTTGGTGATCTTTAAATCTAAAAAATTAATAGTATTAGCTTCAAATACAAAAGTAAACTTGAGAAATGTACATACATTATTTAAATACACCAAAAATTCTTGTAATAACTTTGCATCCCCTCTGCAAATTAAAAAGGCATCATCAATGAAACGGTTGTAAAATGCAATATTTTCATAAAAATACTGTTGAAAACATGACATTTTTCCCATCCATGCATGAAAATGTGAGCATAGCTAGGTGCCATAGCAGCACCCATTGTTACACCGTTTACTTGCCTGAACAGCTTTCCATTAAACTCAAAAAAATTATAATTGAGAATAATGTCTAGCATTTCCATAAACAGGCTCACCATATTCAAATATACATATATATTATATATGATGACCCCATACTAGCAACAACCTTAAGGTGTCTGTCCACAAAAAATGACCATGGCTTCAGTTTTGCTACCACTACTGGCAACAATTGGGCACATTGAGGGTTTATCTAAATTTTTATGAACTTTTGCCAAGCCAAATAAATGACTAATTCTAGGAGACTCAACATACAAAAACTTTCTAGTTTCATCTACTATGCACCCTGTTAGAAGTCACTCCTCAGTTTGGCCATCAATAAAAGAAAAACATCTAGGTTGTTGCTAGTATGGGGTCATCGTATATAAAGGATTCTTTTGACTTTAAGGAATTACTCGGTCATGTAAAAGTTGAAACAAGTGATTTTTTAGTCACTCTTGATGTTATATCCTTATATACTGTTATTCCCAATGAGGAAGGAATGGAGGTAGTAAGATTAGAGTTATTACAGTCTAAGAAATTTTCTCTTAATATGGCAAGCCTGTTTATGGAAATGCTAGACATTATTCTCAATTATAATTTTTTTGAGATTAATGGAAAGCTGTTCAGGCAAGTAAATGGTGTAGTGATGGGTGCTGCTATGGCACCCAGCTATGCTAACATTTCCATACATGGATGGTAAAAATGTCATGTTTTCAACCATATTTTTATGAAAAATATTGTATTTTACAAGCGTTTCATTGATGATGCCTTTTTAATTTGGAGAGGGGATGCAAAGTTACTAGAATAATTTTTGGTGTATTTAAATAATGTATGTACATTTCTCAAGTTTACTTTTGTATTTGAAGCTAATACTATTAATTTTTTAGATTTAAAGATCACCAAGAAAAATGGGGGATTAGTTATGACTATATATAAGAAGGAAATACAAACTAATTCTTATTTACATTATGATAGTATGCATCCAAAAAAAAAACAAAAACCAATATTGTAAAAGGGCAATTAATGAGAGTACACCAGTTAACAGATGATGATGACAATTTTGAAACAGAATGTAACAATTTATGTGACAAATTTAGAAATAGACATTGTCCAGTAGATGAAATGAATTGTTGTTTCAAAGAAATGGTGGAAAAAAAGAAGGAATGGCAGTAGGGTAGTGAGCAATAAGGATGCAAAACATTTTAAAACCTCCATGCAAGTTACAAATAGTGTGGATTCATATACTATCAAAAGCATTATCAGAGAAAACTGGAAATTTCTTAAATGCAGTTCAGAAATTAATTCAAACATAGGAAACTTTCCAGTGTTTGTGCAGAAAAGAGGCAAGAGTCTCAAAATTTTATTTCAGAATAAGTAAGATAATAAAAGGTGTGTATTTCCAAATCCTGGAATGTATAAATGTTGTAAATGCAATTTGTGTGACTTATTGTTGACAGATGTGAAGGATGTAAAGTTGGGGGATATGATAGTGCATGTTAAGGGCAGATATACATGTAAGTCTAGGTATGTGGTTTACCTGATTATATGTATGTCCTGCAAAGCTTTTTATGTCAGACGAACAACAAGGGAGCTCTACAAATGAATGTATGAGCATAAATATGCAGTTAGTGTGAAAGATGAGAAAAATGCTCTTAGTAAGCATTACATAGAAAAAGCATGTAATGTAGATTTTAAGTTTTGTGTTTTAGATAAATAACAAATGTTGACCAAAAATTTGATGCAGAAGAACAATTAAGTTGGAGGGAATATGAATGGCAGGTTAGGTTGAATGCCTGCCATCCACCTGGGTTAAATGACAGAAAATAATTGAATGCCTTTTTAAAAAGGAAGAAGTTGTGCCATGTGATGTCTTAATTATGTAATTTTAAAGTATTTAATGTGATTGTATTGTTTCTTACACATTATGTCTGAAGAAATCCCTAGTGGTGAAAGCACTTAGGATGTGTAAATAAAGTTGTGAAGTTTATATTAAGTTGGCTCCATTTTTCGGTTTTATTTCATTTTATTTCATCTTTCTGAAGTTTTTGTGATTTATTTTGCATGATATATACCCAGTACTTTGACTGAGGATGAGACCTGAGGACAGTAAGATGTTTTGCATTCCAGCTAATGTTATTTACTTCTTTTGGTTAATTGCCACTAGTACATGGACTGAATTCAACAGAATGCATGACCTGAATATATGAAGGCCATAACTTTCAAGAAAGAAGAAACATTCTATAATAATAATGCATCGGATAAAAGGTGACTATATACATTGCATGCACCTGGTAGCAAGGCTAGGAGTTAAAAGGTATTAACAGGAAAAAAAGAAAAAAAAAACTTTTATTTAGGCTATGTCTATCAAATGGTAGAACAAAGCAGTTGAAATGATTAGAAAATCTTGCAAACATATTGCTTGCTAATTATCCACACTTTGACAGGTGTACCAGAACCCCTGCAGATATTCCAGTACATTTAACAGCATTTGCATGTAGAGCTTATTCACTGGTTTTGTCAGGAACATTCATATAAATTTCTATGACACCCACAGCTTGATTAGAACAGTGTGAGAATTTAAGAGTTTTTAAGCTTTTTAGAAAACAGTTACTGTTAAATCAAGTTGTGAAGAACAATCCAAAGGTACTTTGAAGACAATGCTATTTAAGTTCATTCCTGTGCTTCACAGACATACTAAAGATGAAGGCTTTTTACTTTATCTCTATCAAACATGGCAACCAGCATACGACTTCCTATTTTAAATTGTGATTTTGAATTGTGCCATCTGTAAATAATTGCAGTTTCTACTGTAAAATGAGTTTGCAGACAGCTTTTTCCTCTTTTATAATAAATGTTTCACTTTTTCATTGATAATTACAGATTTGTCTTGTGACCTTTTGCTTCTTTATAAACAGCAAGCATAAAATGGATGCTCCTGATCAATGTCATAGGTCAATAAATAAATAGAATGAGAGTCCTTAAAATTGCGAAGCAGTGCAAATAGACAGTGATAGAATTCAGGAGTAATTTATTCCCAATGGAAGAAAAATGCATTGCAGAAACACTTTGAAAAAGAAAGATGTTGATGTTGTTACTGTAAATCACACTGAGCAGTCAAATGTGTAAAAGTATCTATTCCCACTTTTCTTCAGGAAAGAGAAAAGTTATACCTCCCTATATGGGTGCAGAGTGGTACAACTTACTTTCTAAAGAATGATGCCATATCAAAAGCTCAAAGACAGCAAAAACATAAGGCTGTTAATGTTAGCTGCTATTGGAATAATAAGACTGAATACTGCAAGTCCCAAAACTATAAACATTAAACTACAGTTCCTTAAAAAAAGTGTAAATTCTTAAACTTGCTTTATCACCCTTAAGGTATTTTTGCTGGGAATGATAGGGTTTCCATCTCCCCACTCCTTTCAGCTTAGGAGGTTGGGTCCCAAATCTCCCTACAGATATACATTGTTGTACATAAGAAAAGGGAATACTTTGAGATACATAGATTTTGGAGTTAGTGATATCACACAAAGTTTATGTTCCATGGACTGGAGTTAATATCCTTGTAGTTTTAACAGGCACCTGGTAACATTTCCCAACGCAGCATTGTTAATATAAACATATATATAGACACACAACCACACACACACACACACACACACACACACACACACACACACACACACACACACACACACACACACACACACACACATATACATTTCCTTCTGTTTCCTAGTTACATCTCTTAGCTCTTAAAAGCATAGCTCTTAGTAACAGGCTCACAATAGATGTATTTCAACTGATCACCACTGCAGTAGTTGTAACTATATGGGACATATTCTGCCAAAGATCTAATGCCAGCCGGCCTACATTGCTTTATGCTCATTCCTTGTGCCTGGTGTGCTCTCACATAGCATGAAAATAATATAAGGAGGATGTGGATGTGCAAACACTCAGAATTTCTTGCAATATAGTGTGCTTTAGCAGAATTCTCCTAAGCTCAATGTCATGAGTTTGTTGGTTGGCTCCAGCTACAAAACTGGGCAGACAAGTATCCCCATTGGGGAATTTTACCTTTTGCTCAAGAAAGGTTTATTCATTTTTGTTTATGTGTGCCAGGAAGGGTAAATGTTTATGTGGTAGACAGATTCACTATGTGTATGCCCATTCTTTTGTGTTTTCTGTTTAGGGGATGAACCAATAATCTTGCAAAACAAAGAATGCTAAAATATGAAACAGAACTGCAAAGTAAATACCAGGGCAGCTAGAAGCCACAATCATAATAGACAACAGTTTTCAGATACTAGTTGCAAGTAGCCAGGGTGCAGAATTAAAATCAATGTATCTCAAAGAGACTGATATGCAGACAATTCCCGGTAAAACAAAATATACTCAATAATGTGTCTGCTGATGTCTAAATACAGTGGTATAATGAATTCCATTGATACCATGTCTTTACTTATAAGCCAAGTGACAAAGAATGGTTTCCTTACTACCTTGGATGTATGTTGGCTGAAGGCTGGTTACTATCTATGTGTATTCCTAAATCCCTGATGATCAGGTCTACTCTTAGGGGTATTTTAAAACTGACTGAGTTTCCTAGGTTGGCCAACTTCCAAAAAGGTACTTTGATGCATTTCTTGACTTTGAGTTTTTAAGCTGTGTCTGTGTTAAACCCCCTTGTAAAATGTTAGTGTCTTGGGGGAATTTTATGACTGCTCCTAGTTTACTGTCATCTGCAAACTTCGTTAGCCAGAGGTCTTTGACATTGGCCTTGACTTCTGAAAAGTAGATGCGCATGTCTTTATTTATGAGGTCCATAATGATACGTTCCATGGAGTGGGACCAGCATGGACCCTGAAGAACTCTGCTGGTGACTGGCTTTTTTGTGGAGATGATTTTACCAATCCTAACTTCCTGCATCCTATTGGTGAGTCAGCTGGCTATCCAGTGTGTTATATAGGGGTTTATGCCTAATTCCATAAGTTTGTTAACAATGCCCAAGTGGAGTATTGTTTCAAATGCCTTACCTAGGTCAAGGTCCTCCATTGTCTTTGTGACCTTTGCAAAGAAGTCCACCAGGTTTAATAGACATGACCTTCCTTTTAGAAAACCAAACTGAGTTGGGTTTAGTGTCTGAAGGTTTTATATGCTCTTATTGATCATTTCCATAATAACACATTTGATGACTTTGCATATAAGACTGGTTAGACTAATGAGTTTGTAGTTTCTGGGATCAGTTGATGGTCAAACTTATGAAGAGGGATGACCATTGCAGTCCTCCATTCTCATGACACAAAGTCTGTTCTGAGACTATGGTTAAATGGTGATTTCAGTGGTCCTGATAGGTAATACTTTAGGCTATTCAGTGAGAAAGTCCAACAGGGACAGAGCCCATTTTCAGTGGAGGCCCCAGGGAGAAATGCTCCAGATGCATGTCTTTGACCAGGAGGTTATTTTAAGACTAGCCGTGTCAACCCAATGTAATACCGTAGTTACTAATCAGTACTCAAGATTACATTTATTGATGACTGCCCATGTCTAGGAGGGTTGTGGGTGCTATCCAAGAATTTACAATGCCCCATTCACTTATCCAGATTCTTTTTGAGCAGGGTCATAGAGGTGCTCTGTTTCACATGAATTGATAGCCTGTTCCAAAGACATGACAGACACTGGGAGATAAATCTGTCCCTCCAGCATGTCCTATTTAAGTCACAGGCCATATTTAAATCCCTGGGATGGGTGGTCTAGACCCATTTGAGTTACAGATATGCAGTAAGTTCATTACGTTTGGGTCTTGGGTTGTTATGTAGGCCAGGCATAAGTCTCCCCTAAGAAGTCTATACGATATGGAGTATAGTGCAGAGATTTTAGTCAGTCCATGTAAGGCACATGCTGGAGGCCCTTGATCTTCTTTGTTAGAAACCTCTGAGGTGTCTCTAATTGCTGTAGGTGTTTAGTACTGTACATACCAAATGGGTGTTATATTCAATTGTGGACCAGATAACTCCCAATTATAGAGGAGTTATAACTTCTTTTTCTCCCGAGGTGTTGACTTTATTCATCAAGTGAACTATGTGGAAAGCTTTTCTTACAATGGTAGACACAGGGTGGTCGAAGTTAAGGTCGTGGTCAACCTGTCATCCCAGGTCCCTTACCACTTCATGGCTACTTAGGGTATTGTTATTGATTTGATAGTGTGAAGGGACATTGCTTGTGCCAAATGGAATGTTGATCCATTTTTTTGCATTCAGTTAGAGACTGTGACTAATACACCAGTCGTTGGTCTATTTGAGACCATCCTGGAGTATATGGACATCATTTGGAGATTCAATGATTGCACCAAGTTTGCAGTAGTATGCAAACTTGGTCAGTCACAACCCTTTAGTTTTGACCTGAACTTCTGAGAAGTATATACCAAACAGTAGAAGGCCCAGCACTGACCTCTGTGGCACCCTGCTGGTAACAGGTCTGCTGAGTGATGTGGAGTCACCCACCTTAATAGTGTGTGTCCGCTTTGTGAGACACTTGGCAAACCATCTTACAACTAAGGGATTTACATTCGGTTTGCTACATTTATCGATAATGCCTGAATGTGGGATTGTGACAAAAACCTTTGCCAAGTCGAGGTATGCTGTGGGAACATATTTTCCCTCATCAATGGCCTTGGTCACACTTTCAAAGAAATCCACCAGATTTAACAGGCAGGATCTGCCCTTCACAAAACCGAATTGGATAGGATTCAGGGTTTGGAGGTCACCCATGTCATTATTTATGAGGTCCATAATGATACATTCCATGGCCTTACAGATGAGGCTGGTCAGGCTTATGGGTCTGTAATTCCCTGGCTCTGTTACTAGGCCACCTTTGTGGAAGGGGATAACTGTAGCTGTTCTCCATTCTGCAGGAACAAAGCGTGTGGTTAGGCTATGATTGAAAAGGTACTTAGTGGTGATGCTAGTTCATGATTTAGCCTGTTAAGAAGACAGTCTGGGATGTCATCTGGTATCACAGAGGCCATGCTCTTTGCCTTATGGTTTGTTGTAAGTTAGGAGGGAATAAGGGAGTGAAATTTTCACCAAACCTATCCGCTAGCAGGTTCGCTATCTCTGTGGGGTCAGTATGTGTGATACTGTTGGCCACCAGTTCTGCACATGCTTGGGTCCTGCCCTTTATGTTATGTACATAGCTGTAAAAGGGCTTATGGTTATCCTTGGCAGTACTTGCTAGGTTTCTCTCAAAGGAACTCTTGGAGGACTTGACAAGTTGTCTTATTTGCCTGTTAAGGCTGAGGAAGGTGCTTTTCCATTGTTGGGTCCTTGTCCTTGTTTTCTTGGACAGCAATTCTTTGCATTTATTATAGAGTATGTTGATGCTGGAAGTCCACCATGGTAGCTTGATTGTACTTGCGGCTCTGGCTTTGATTCTATCTGGTACAGCCGAGTTTATACAATTATGCAAGTGATTGTACAGGGCTTTAGTGTAAACTTCTGTATAGTTACCACTTTCTGCTTGGGGTGGGGCTTGGAATGCATTTATACTTTCGCCCAAGAAGGTATAGTTTGCCTTTGTGAGTTCTGGTGTTAGTGTCATTTCAAAGGTGACTGCTTTGTGGTCAAGTTTTAACTAATGAGGGTCCAACAGTTGCAGCAGTGCATCTGTTTGACATGTTGTTGAGGACTAGATCTAGAATGTTTGTTCCTCTTATCAGGGTATTGTTAATTTTCTCTAGGGCATTTGAATTCACAAAGTCAAGGAACTTCTGTGCTAGCAAATTTGGGCTAGAGTAGGTTTTCCAGTTGATGGTGGTATAATTGAAATCCCCCATAACCAGTGTGTTCTGTAAAATTTGGATTGTCTTCAGTTTGGTTAAGTAAGCTCTGTGGGTGTTGTGAATCATGGAGGGGGATCTATAACTGGTTAGGACTTGAATGAGGATCTTTCCCACAGTAACCTGGACCAGAAGTAAGACCCCTCATCAATAAGGTGAATTTATCTCTAACATAGATTGAAACACCACCTCCTTTGGTTTTCACACGTTCATTTTGCAGTCTGAAGGTCTGGAAGCATGGTAGCGTTGCAGGGTTAGGGTACTCTCTGAGGCCTTAAGCCAGGTTTCTGTCACAGACATCTACATCTTCTAGTGACAGAAGTGCTTCCAGGGAGTGCAGTTTTTTGATTTAAGCTCCCAGCATTTAGCAGCATGGCCCTTTGTTTTGTCCTGATTAGTTAATTTCACATCAGTAAGGTTGTTTTCGAGACCTTGCCTAAACAAGGCACTATGGGGGAGGCAAGAGCCTTTGCCAGTAACCGAAAGCCTAGGTGTGCCAGGTGCAAACCATCTCTGGCAAAGCAGTGAGGTTTGTCGACCATATTTCCAGGTGGACAGGAACTGGATCCCCTTGGAATGACACCAAAAATTAAGCCAATTATTGAAATCAATCATTTTTGTTTATATTGTGGTATCATTCTAGGTGAGGGTAGTATGCTGCTCAAGGCTAGGAACATACCTGCCTGGGACACATACTCTGAGAATTGGACCATGTCTCTCTTCATACAGTCCAGTGAGATACATTTCAGGTCATTCAAACCAACATGAACTATGACAGAGTCATAATGGCACTTGTTGCTGAGACACCTGAGTGCATGTGTGATTTGGGGAATCCTAGCACCAGACAGGCAGTTGATGTGACTTTCTACTTGTCCAGCCTTGGAGGGGGGGTTGATGGGAGTGAGTGGGGGTTGAAATTTGAGCTGAAATCGTCAACCAACAGATTTGCCATACTGCACGGCTCAGTGAATGTGACACCATTTACCACCAATTAGGCACACTGTTGTGTGTTGACTTTCAGGTTTCTGACATAGCTAAAGAAGGCTTTATGGTTGTCTTTTCCTGGGAGACTATTTTGACCTTGAAAATGGCATTCTTGGACTTAATAAGCTATCCTAAATTTTTGTTTAGTTTGAAGAAAGAGTTCTTACCTTTCTGGGAGTTATGCTTCCTGATTTTAGCCATGACTTTTTTTCTTTTTATTGTATAACCTGTTTAATTTAGGATTCCAGCAGGGTGGTTTGTTTTAGGGTTAATTGTGGGCTTACTTCTGGTAAGTACAGCAGCCTCTATGCAGCCATTGACATGGTTGTACTGCATTTTTGTGAAGAATTTTACATAGGTTTCCATGTTCCCTAGGATTGGAGGGACATTAAATTTTGACAAACTGTTGTTTAATAAAAGGTAGTCTGCATTGAAGTAGTTCTAACTGTTACATAGTTTACTAGGTTTACCAAATTATTTTTTATTTTGAAGGAGGCAAGCTTTGTTGTCAGACTTTACCAGGGAGGAAAAGACACGGGGGGGGGGGGTGCAGCATTCTCCTATATTTTTAAGTACTAGGTCCAGTATGTTAGAACCCCTAATGGGCATATGCACTATCTGGTTAAGGGCTTTGCATTCACAAAGTCCAGCAATCTCTGTACATGCAAAATTGAGGCCATATAGGATTTCCAGTCTATTGAAGGGTAGCTAAAGTCCCCCATGAGTAAGGTGCTTGGTTGAATGTCAAGTGTCTACAGTAGGTCTAAGATTGCATTATGGGTTTTGTGTGACACAAAGGGTGACCTATAGTTTGTTAGGATACAGTAAGGAATTTTGTCAATAGTAATTTGTATGTGGAGGAACTTCAATGCATCATCCTGTTTATCCAACCTAGAGTTATGTTTGTTATTGATGTAGATCACCTCCTTTAGTCCCCATCTGTGCAGATGCTTGTGTGGAAGGCACAGAAACCCTGCACTGCCAGGGTATTTTCTGCAGCTTTAATCCATGACTCAGTGATTGCACCAATGTCTTCTACATTCTCCAGGGTGAGGAGAGATTGAAGGGAGTGGTAGCTTTTTGCTAAAGATCTTGACACTGAACAGTAACACCTTAAGCTTTCCTTGGGGTGATTTTGCTACACTAGAAAGTTTGTCAATTTGAAATTGCCTAAAAAAGTCTCTGTTGGGGAGGATAAGGTTTTATCCAACACTCAGAAGCCTACAGAAGACAGGTGCAGACCACCCTTGGCAAAGCAATGTGGTTTGTTAACCATGTCCTCCCATGCTGACAATTATTGTATCCCCCTAGAATGATACTGGAAACTAAGCCAACTAGTAAAGCAAATCATCTTTTGTTCATACTGTGGCATCACCTTTTGTGAAGGTAGAATACTTTTCAATGCTAGGCACATACCAACCCGAGACACATAATCTGAGAGATCTATAATATCTCTGTTCATATAGTCTAGGGAAGTACATCACTATCATTCACACCCATAAGGGTTATGATTAAACCATACTGGTACCTGTGGTGACAGATCCTGGATCCAGACAGGCAACTAACTCTTATCATGTCTTTGTTCAGCGTGGTGAGTAGGGCATCAGTGTGTCATACAATGGAGTCTCTTTGTCTAAAGTCATGGGTAATGTGTTTGCTTGCCTTATAAGTTTTGCATTTGGGAATGTTGATGAGTACCTTTTGGGTTTGCTGAGGATAGATTTTGCAGTTAGAAAGTTTAGGAGGTCTTTGGGATTTGGAAAAATTGCATTTAAGTGTCTCAGCATACATTGGTCTATGTGTTTGGTGCATACTATGTGTGGTGGATGTAGTGTGTATGATTTTGACAACCTGGTTTATATTATGCATGCTTGTATGTGAGAGTTGTGCCTCCAGTGATGCTATGTGTGTACATCTCCTGCATACTGTATCTGTTTCTTTAAGGATTAAGTGGTTGTCAGTGAACATGAAATAATCACAGCACTGTCTTAAGATACCCATATCCACAAAACTGTCTATGGAGAAATTTGGAAATTGCATATCCATCCTGTCAGGTCCTATAATTAGTGAGCTATAAGGGTGTAGTGTAAGGAGGTAAAAAGGAGGCTGCTAATGGTACTTTTTGTGATATGATCTAAACTAGGCTATATAGTACTAAATTTTAATAACAGTGCTAGTCAGCGTGCAAACCATCTGCTCTAAGCTTGTCAGTGTGCAAAGTAGTTGCTCTACACTTACTGAGTTGCAGGGTGCAGTTTTATGGGTATTTCTATAGGGAAAATTTGCTTTCTAGATGTGTGCTTCTAACGAGGGCATTCCTAACTGCCACTGCACAGTGACCATCTTCACACAAATGTGCCACAATTATACAGGCATTGAAAATGCAGCAAACTGAGTACTGAGCCCTCTGGCCAATAAAAAGACTACACTGAGAGTCCTTTTGTGTATTTTCCAACTCAGGTAGGCCAATTAGTATCGAGACAATGCACTGATGGTACACCCTTGATTGGCTTTTCCTAGAACTCCGTGTCTTAGTGTGTGCCAACACTCAAGTCATGGCTAAATTAAATTAAAAGTGCTAAGGATACAATTGTTGCCAAGCTAAGGTCCACTGTCTCTAGATTACTGCTCAAAAAATCATTGGTCACCGTGATGGAAAATCCAAGTAATTAATGAATAACTTCTGTGTTAAAATTAAAATAAAAAGTAGGGTATACGTTTCCTTTAAAAAAAATTTCTTTATTACAACATCGTTAACAGCAGTTCATATGAGCGCTCATTCAACATATCATTAAGAGTTCTGTATTTTTTATTTATACTGACTTTGAATTACACAAACATTCATTAACATTAATCATTCAATAGAAACACTTTAGTCATTCCAGCTATTGGTGTCTTAGTGTGGGAGTTTGATCCTTACAGGTTGATGTTGGTTTTATGCATTACTTATTGGTGGAAACTTTTAACCAGTGAGATCATTTTCATTACTCTTTTTCTTTGCTGTAAGTCTCATCTACTGGGGCTCCTTTGTTTGGTTAGGAGGAACTCACCAATGATTTAAAGTGAGATGAAAAAGCCACCAATCAGAAATATGAGGGTATTCTGTGTTGCCTGGGTCTTTAGACTGAATGATTCTTATTGGCTATTTGGGATGAATGAATCATTGCACTTTTCGGGGATGATGCATCTGTGACATTAGGGGGTGGGGTGTAGGGGAACATGGTCCAATCAGTCAAATAAGTGAGAAATTCAGGGAACTGTCTGTGCAGCTTTGATTGGGTGAACTAATGGGAAGGGGAGTTGGTATTCCATGTGCATCTCCAATTGGTTGGAGGTATCTTGTCCTAGGTGTGAGGGGCTGATGGCCAATGAGGGTTAAGAAGGGAAATCTGAGTGGTGAATTCAGTATGTTGATATAGGCTGCAGGAATTCACACCAATACATGGGCCAATCCTGTCCTGTGGACAACCGGTGGGAAAATCTTCTAATAGGATTGATTGGGTGGTGCATTGATAGGACGGGTCGAGATGCCGCTCAAGAGGAAGAACTATTATGATTGGCTGGAAGTCCAGGCCCATGAGAAAATAATAGTCCACCTATAGTGTTTGTACTAGAGATGGCAGGAAGACATTTCTAACCCCTGATAGAGTAACCATCTATTGGTTATGAATGTGGTAGGTGGCATTAGTACAAGCTGAAGATTGGCCAGTAAAAATCAGCCTAGCCATTCAGTTATCGTTGGTGAAATCCTTCACAGTTAGTGAGCATCGTTGTTCCTAAAATGTAAGCTTGGCTAATCTAAGAAACTGTAACTGCTAAGTCTATTTGAGAAAAAAAGTCAAGGTATAAGTAACCTATAAGTAACCTATACAGTTTTTAATAATAAATCCTCGTGGAGGATCAATCAAATTACTGATTAGTGTATGGAGCCTGACAAGTAGTAATTACCATGACCATATTTCATGTCGTGTCTTAATCCCGAGCAAAAACTTAAAAAATATTTTTTATTATTTTATACTTGTATTTATATAAGCCTTTATATGCACAAATGATAAATTATTTAATATGCGTTTCCTCTGGATAAGTTTACCCAAACCCTCCCTGTTAGTGTATGACATGGAGTGTGCTTTAGTGTTAGGGGACCTCTTAGAAAATCTTTTCAAAAAAGTGACCACATAGCTAATGGGGCAAATCAAAAGGAATTACTGATATTAAAGACACTTCCTCTAGATGTTACAGAAAGCTACCAGCTGTGGGAAAAAATTAATTAAAGGTATTTGGATGGTTGCTCATAAACAGTACAGGTAAAAGACATCAATGAACCACTTAAAAATGCTCTTAGCATATTGGGAAGAGAAATATGTATTAGATTCAGTGTATAGTCACTGCTGGAACATGTATAAGAGATTTTTCGATGACATTTGCATTTTTTGGTTATCAAGTGAGGAAGAAGTCAGGTCTTTTATTGATTATTTACACAATACTACTAGTTTCTTAAATTTTACTCACAAATTTAATAGGGGTAAATTAGAATATCTAGACATTGAAATTTACAAGATGAATGAAGGATTTAATTCAAAAGTATATAGGGAAAATATGTACTGTAATTCCTACCTTCATTACAATAGTGCACAACCTACACACTATAAAAAGAACATTGTAAAAGGGCAATACATTAGATCTAGTAGAATGACATAAAATTATGATGATTTTAAGAGAGAGATTAATATATTGAATGATATGTTTAGAAATAGAAACTACCCTGAGAAACTTCTTGATTCTGTGGAGAAATAGGTAATAGAAGGTAGGAGAGAAAAAAGTCGTCCTATTCTAGGAGAAGGCAGTGTTCCATCAACTCCCTTGGTTGTTTCTAGTGGTAAAAATTTTGATAAAGCTTTAATTTTGGAGTACAATGCTAGCTCAGGGGTTGTGAAAGATATCCTAGAAAAGGAATGGACGAGATTTTTAGCCCTTACAGATTTAGATATGATACCTAAGGAGAAGTTAAAAGTGGTGTATAAGAATGCTAGGTCTTTGAAAAACAAGTCAGAGTATAATAACATAGGAAAAAAGGGTTGCAGAAACAAAAGAAATGGAACTTCCAAGTGTGGTAGCTGTAGCCAATGTCCTTACATTGTAAATAGTGATAGCTTTTCTTTACCATGTAGAAACACAGTACTAAAAAGTAAAGAGTTTAGTAACTGTGAAACTTTTGGAGTGGTATACCTGGCAACTTGCCAGGTATGCCAAGCATTCTACATAGGTAAAACTGAACGCAAACAGAAGAGAAGGATATACGAGCACATCTACGATGTGCAACATGAAAAGGAAATGAATGCACTGTATAAACACAAACAACATTGTCTTAATGCTAGTTTTTTTATTTTATGTTGTTGAAAAAGTTAATATTGATGGAAGGGGTGGTTTATGGGAGGTAAAGATTGAATACCGAGAGCTTTGGTGGCAATTAACACTACAGGCAAATAAATGGCCAGGTTTAAATGAATGCATTTCTATTGCCCCAGTTCTCAAAATGAGAGCAGCAAAATTGTAAAGATTTTCTCCTTCCACCCCTTCATTTAGCTGACAACCCCTTTCAGTACCTGACACTATATTCCTTACCTGACTTCTAGATTTCTAGATTCCTAGATTTTAAGGTTTTAATATTTTAACATCTTAAGAGGTCCTTTTAATTTATCAAATAGTCAAACTGTTTCTAACATTGTATAATTTGTCTTATTTATTTAATGTATTTCACATTTAACATTTTCACTTCATTTTTTAAATGTAATTAACATCAATTTCCAATAGATGGAGCTCTCTGCTTGAGAATGATTTTAACAGAATATTTTAAAAGTATTCTATGTTTGTTTTTTAATAAGAAGTTTTTAATGAGAAGTTTTTTACTATGATGGTTTATGTTGTATTGTCCTTGTCTTTATTTATGATATATTTATTAAATTTGTTAAGGTCCTGATGTTTTCATTGGATAATTAATGGAATGATGTTATCAAGGTTTTACTATAAATTCTCCCTGTGTACTATATGCCCACATCTGATGAAGTAACTTCAAATGAAAACATATTGTGTCAACATTAGTTTTAGCAGAATAAACCTATTTGTTGGAATCTCCCTCCGTGGCTTCATTGTTTCGCCTTGCATTGCATTTTTCTGGATTTATTTATTGTTCAGGATGATACAGTTGTTCCTCCCAGCCTTTATGATCTCCTTACAGTCTGTGGAGTAGAAATCATCATGGAGATGTCTTTTGAACTATTTTTGTGTTTCCTCCATGTCCTGTTTTCTTCTTTGTTGGCTGGGAAATCTGGGTTGTTAAGTCTGAGTTGAGAAACTGGGTCCAGGATGTTCTTTATAAGTTTGGCACTGTAACCTCATGCTAGGCAATCCAATTCAAGGTCCAGTAGTTTTTTCTCGAAGTCCCTAAGTTTTTTTGATACCTTTGCCATGTATAAACCCTGGGATCTTATGACATTTTTCTTTGTGACCAGAGGGTACATGCCCTGTCTGTGGAGTAGCAGGTTAAACTAGTAACAAACACAAAATGGAAAACGGAGAATAAAAATTAAACTGGTAACCACAAATTCTCCATTAACAGGATCCAATGAAGGCAGTCCCACAAACTCTGTATAAATAATAGCAACTGGTAGCTCTCCTTCAAAACTATTCAGTCCACAAACAGGCAATGAATGATATATTGGTTTGTTGTTTCGACAAACAAACAAAAGTTCAAGCAGTTAGATTAAGCGCTTTCATTTCCAATACAGGAAACTTCATCAGAATATTTGGTATATTTCTACTTGCGTATTTATATAGGTCTAAAACCATTAATTATTCAATTTGTTACAATTAAAAGTGTTACAATTAAAAACATGTGGTTCAACTTGTTTTAATCAGAAAAAACACATTTCACTTTGACACTCCACTAAAAAAGTAATAATAATGATGACACCAGTTGAAAAACTTCAAGTGACTGTGGTTAAAAGCTGCAGTACATCATTTTCACCATTTGATAGAACTTGGTTGCATGAAAAGTTGAATGAACACATAAATAACCATAAAATGTATAACATATATAAAAAAATAATAAAACAATAATAAAATAAAACATATGTAATAAAACATCTGTTGACCAATACTGTTATATAGTGGTCATCCTGTAGCCATCTATAGTAAATATATAAATATAGGTATATATAATGTAAATATAAATATAAATATAAATATAAATAAATATATAAATATATGTGTATATATATATATATATATATATATATATATATATATATATATAAATACAAAATGATTAAAATAATTAAAATAATTAAAATTTATAAAGATGCCAACAACTGCATATATATAATATACACTGGATAGTAAACTAAACTGTCATATCCACGTGATGGACTATGAATTCTTGTTCAAAACTTTTCTTTTGTTGTTATTTTTAACTTTATTGGCTCTTAACCTTAGGGCTGGTAAAACTGACACATAGTCGTTCATTCCTGGGGGTGTATTGGCATCCAATCGTAATTGCCATATCAGTTATCTATAAATTAACTGATTTTCCCAGTCTCCCCCTCTCTTGTCCCTAGATGACATTTCCAGTACCCAAAATTTAAAATTGGCTTTTTTACATGACAATTTATGTCTAAAAAGTGCATTAGTTTCCTTTTTTCTATTTACGTCATACATATGCTCATATATTCTTTGTCTCAAAAGTCTTTCTGACTTTCCTGCATAATAAGCCCAACAATAAGTACAGTAAACTAAATATACTATCCCTCGACTATAACAAGTATAACGTTGCTTGCTTTTAAAAGATAATGGAATGGTAGGTATTGTTAGTTCACTTATATTCACTATAAATGTACACTGTGAACATCTTCCACACCGAAAAGTTCCTTTCTTTTTGTTATTATTATTTCCATCATTCTCCTGTCTAACTTTCTCAAAAATATTCTTGAGACTGGGACCCTTTCTAAAACTATGACATAATTGTCTGTTAAATATGTCTAACTTATTAGGCATGCTCTTGAAAATATCCCGAGTCTTATTTATGGCTCTTCTTATTGTATGGGTGTTGGAATTGAATGTCATGACAAAAAAAGGGGTACTTGATTATTTTCTTCTATTGTAAATTTCATTGTTGTCAGCTTCCACAACATTATTGTCTGTAGTATTGTTTCTATCAGGATTCAATAAAGGTGTATATCTGGTACCCCATCCCTTGATTACCTCATGTTTGAGAGACACAATAACTGATTCTGGATAACCTCTCTCCAAAAATAATTTATGTACATAATCCATCTATTTTATAAAATCTACATATTCTGATGTCATCCTGGCCACCCTAATCATTTGTCCTTTTATAATGTTTTTCTTCTGCAGTGGGGGGTGGTTACTATGATAATGTAAGTAAGAATTAGAAAAACAAGCTTTTCTAAAAATTCTAGACACATATTTTTTGTTTATATCATCTTTTAAGATAGTAACATCTAAATAATGTGTCTCTTCCATATTAAAGTCATGTGCAAATTTAAGGAACTGAGTGGAATTATTTAAATGTTCCATAAAATTTGGTATTTCCTGTTGTGTGCCTTTCCATACAATCAATATATCGTCCAAAAAATGGAAGTATTTTTCTATATTGTCCATGAATGGAGAATTAAACACAAAATGTAACTCCCAATATAGCATAACTATATTGGCAAATATGGGGGCACAAGCAGCCTCCATAGCTACCCCATCCAACTGTTGAAAAATATCTCCTTGAAAATAAATAAAATTATTTTTTAATATCAGTTCAATGTTCTCTAATATTAGTCTGAACTCACTCTCATTAAAAATCTAAATTCAGACAACATTAACTCGAACCACTCAAGACCTATATGATGTGGAATCACAGAAAACAATTCCAGGTTAGCAGTAGCAGGTCAACCCTGTTAGATTTCATGTATAGGATGCTGGAGAGTCTGGTTGAATGTTTTCCTTTGGATCTGTTGAGATCCAGGAAGACTGCTTTATTTTTGTTGTGGGTGTTGGTAAATTTAAGAAAATCAGTCAATCTGTTAATGTGGTAGTAGAAGTTTTTAAGTTCAGTTTTAGAACCGTTCCAGATAATAAATATTTTGTCACTGTAACTGAGGTAGCATCCCATTTGCTGATGGCACTAGGAGTTGTATGTATGTTAGTTTTCCCCACTTTTCCCAGGGCTGTGTTTGCAAGGCTAGGTGCCATAGCTGCACACATGGCTATCCCTCTTTTTTGTCTTGAACCAAACATAGTTGTTTTCAAGCATGATTTCAGTGCTGGTGTTGGTGCCAGTCAAGTCAGTTAGAAGGGATTCAGCCACTGCTTTGATGCAGTATTTGTGTGGAAGTACTGTGTATAGTGCTTCCACATCAATGGTGATTAGCCATGAATCCTCATTCACTTGGATGTTTTTTTATCTTCTTAAGAAAGTCTCCAGTGTCCAGGATAAAATAAACATTCTTTTCTGCTAGTGGTCTGATCTGTACCTCTAGGTAGATGGACGGGTATATATTAGAACATCGAAGTTTCAGAACTTCGAATGTTCTAATATCGAACCAAATTCAGTGAACGCTGACAACACTGAACATTCAGAAAAGCAAATTTTTTCCTAGGGAAAAAAATTGCTGTTCCGAAACACATACACACAGCACAAGCACACCAAACAAGCAGCAATCCACACACATACACCTAAAATCTTACATCTAACCCTACACTAAACTTTACATACACCACTAACTATCCACTTACCTTAACCCAAACCCTAACCCTAAGGTCCATCACTATTTCACACTCACCTCACCTGCGCCCTAACCCTAACTCACCTACCCTGCTCTAACCCTCACATCCCCACAATCGCACACTTACCTGACCCGCGCCCTAACGCTAACTCACCTAACCCGCCCTAACCCTCACATCCACACAATCGCACACTTACCTGAACCTGACCCGTAATGTTCCACCACAGCGCTGAAAATACCAAAGTGACAGAAATGGACAAACAAATTCTTTCCCTGGGAAAAAAATTTGGTTTTCTGCAGCTTCACTATTTTCAGTGTTCACTGAATAGGGTTCGATATTAGAACATTCGAAGTCCTGAAACTTTGATGTTCTAATATAGACCCAGATGGACAGACGTTCTGTGATGTTTCCACCACTAGCTATAACTGGTCTGTATGGGGGGGGGGTCTTCAATGTTTTTGTGGGTTTTGGTGTCCCAAGAAAGTTTGGGATTTTTGGGTCAGTGACTGTAAAAAAAATCTATCAGTCTGCTCCTGATTTGACCTTCAGATGTCTTGTGAAATTCCAGCATGATGTTTTTGTATGCAGCTTTTACTTGATAGAGGTTAATATGGTAGTAAAAGGATTGATAATCAGTATGCTTTCAATTTTGTGATTGTAGCTGTCAGCGTCCATCACCAGAATGCCACTGCCTTTGTCTGCTTTCATTACTCTTTTGGTGGGGTCGGAGCTGAACGCTTTCAGGGCTTTGAACTCATGTGGTTTCATATTGTAGAGATGCAACATTGTCGGTTTCTTTAGGATCTTCCCAATGTGTGATTCACATTTTGATTAAAAAGCTGTGACAATGGGGATAGGGGAAGCAAAAAACTACTTGGTCTTTTCCATTGTTCTCTAGGCATTTCATTGCTCAGCTTAGTTTTGTCAAAAAACAGGAGTCTTAAGTTTTTTTCCCTGGTAAATAGTTTGAGATCAAAGATGGTCTGTACTAGGCTGCTCCTTCTGTGAGGGATAAAATCAAACCTTTTTTGAGTAATTCACAATCTTTGTTGGTCAACTGTTTCCTGGAGTGGTTCCAAATCCTGTTCTTTGTTTTTTAGTCAGTGTTGTTCTCCGATAAGGTAGGTATGTAGGTGGGATCCACAGATGTTTTAATTCCTTTTTCCCTTTCCATGTTCTGTCCCTGTGTTGGGTCAGGTTTACTGGGGATGTACTCAATCTTGGGTGGTATGTTTCCTCTGCATACTGGTTCTGTGGGGTTTGTGGTACAGAGTTGGTGGCTGGAGAGATGCTGTGATATTCCTGGGTCTGGATTAGCAGATCCAGCCTGGACAACCTTCTAAACTTCTGGTGGTTCTCTATTGCCTTTTTGTCATTGCTGTTCACTGGGGTGCTACAGAATCCAGGTGGATTTGTGTCAGTGGGTCTATCTTTGCTTAATGCTCCTTTATGTGGTGGATTTGTTTCAACGTTAGTTGAGTTGTGAAGGTTATTAAAGTTCTTGTTTTGTGAGAGTTTTACTTGTTTTTCGTTTAGGTCCCTGATGAGTTTTGTTGTTTTTTTTTTGTATCTGAGTCTGTCATTGAGGTTTTGGACTTTGTTAAACATTGGTTGGAGTTTGTCTTCCTGGATTCCTTTACTGTTTCTTTCTAATTTTTCCAGTATATCCTGGTGGTGCCTTTATAATCTTTGGTTATGTTCTAGCAGAAATTTGATGATGTTCATTATGCAGATCTTGCCTTCTTTTTTTGGAAAACTTCATCATTGTTTCTAGCACTCACGCTTTTTTGCAGTCTTAGTCCTTTTGGGATAATATTTTTCTCTAAGCACTTATTCAGGTATAGTTCTTCCCAATGAAGGCTCTTGAATGCTATAAGGTTTTCCTGGAGTGCTTCCAATAACCCTGTTTCAATGTCTTCTGGGGGTATTTGCAGGTTAAATTCTTGTGATCCTTTGAGGTCCTCTAGCTTTGGAGCAGTTAAAAGTTCACTCATTGTCTTGTTCTCCATGGTGGGCTGTTTTTTAAAATTCATGGGTTATATATGTGGGGTGAAGTGTATGTAGGGCTTACTCTCCAGGCCTAGCTAGTGGGTCAAAACAAATTAGTATTGAGACAATAGACTAATGGTACACCCTTGATCGGCTTTTTCTAGAACCCTGTGTCTTAATGTGTGTCAACACTCAAGTCACGACTAAAGTAAATTAAAAGTGCTAAGGATACAGCTGTTGTCAAGTTAAGGTCCACTGCCTCTGGATTACTGCTCAAAAATTCATTGGTCACCATCATGGAAAATCCAAATAATTAATGAATAACTTTTGTATTAATATTAAAATTAAAAATGGGCTATAAGTTTCCTTTAAAAACCTTTCTTTATTATAACATCATTAATAGTAGGTCAGATGAGCACTGATTCAACATACCATTAAGATTTCTGTATTTTATTTATTTATTATGACTTTGAATTACACAAACATTCCTAATCGTTAATCATTCAATAGAAAAACTTTAGGCATTCCAGCTATTGGTGTCTTAGTGTGGGAGTTTGATCCATATAGATTTGTATTAGTTTTATGCATTACTTACTGGTGGACACTTTTAGCCAATGAGAAATTTTTCATTACCTTTTTCTTTGCTGTAAGTTCGAGCATGAACAGTGTTGTCTAATTTGGATGTCTCATTTATTGGGGCTCCTTTGTTTGGTTAGGAGAAACAGGCCAATGATTTGAAGTGAGATGAAAAAACCCACTAATTGGGGTATTCTGGGTGAGATGGGTCTTTGGACTGAATGATTCTTATTGGCTATTTGGGTGTGTGAATCATTGTACTTATCAGAGGATGATGTATCTGTGACATTATGGGGTGGGGTGTGGGGGAACATGGTGAAATCAATCAACTAGGAGAGAAATGGTGGGAACTGTGTCTGGAGCTTTGATTGGTTGAGCCAATGGAAAGGGGGTGTGGTATTCTCTGTTCATCTCCAATTGGTTGGAGGTACCTTGTGGTGGGTGTGAGGGGCTGATGGCCAATGGGGGGGATTTAAGGAGGGAAATCTGAGTGCTGACATCAGTGTGTTGATATAGACTACAGGGATGCACACCAATACATGGGCCAATCCTGTCCCAAGACCAACCAGTGGGAAAATCTTCCAATATGATTGACTGGGTGGTGGATTGAGAGGATGGCTTGAGACACCGCACAAGTTGAAGAACTATTATGACTGGCTGGGAGAGCAGGTCTATGAGAAAATAGTCTGCCTATAGTGTTTGGAGATGGCTGGAAGACATTTCTAACCCCTGATAGGGTAAACATCTATTGCTTATGAATGTGGTAGGCAGCATTAGTACAAGCCAAGGATTGGCTGGTAAAAATCAGCCTAGCCATTCAGTTATCATTAGTGAAACCCTTCACAGTTAGTGGCATTGTTGTTCCCAAAATGTAAGCTTGGCTAATCTAAAAGCTGTAACCGCTAAGTCTATTTGACAAAAAAGTCAAGGTATAAGTAACTTATAAGTAGTGTATACAGTTTTTAATAATAGATCCCCATGGAGGACCAGTCAAAGTACTGATTAGTGTAAGGAAGCTTGACAAATAGTAAATGCCATGACCATATTTCATGTCTTGTCTTAAGCCTGAGCAAAAACTTAAAAAACAGCTTTTATTATTTTATATTTGTATTTATATAAGTGTTTACATGCACAAAAGATAAATTATTTAATACATGTTTTGCCTGGGGTAAGCTTACCAAAATCCACACTGTTAATATATGACATGGTGTGTGCTTTAGTGTTAAGGGACTTCTTAGAAAATCTTTTCAAAAAAGTGAACATGTAGCGAATAGGGTGAATCAAAAGGAATTACTGATATTAAAGCCACAAAATCTTGATGTCACAGAAGGTTACCAGCTGTGGGAAAAAATGATTAAATGTATTTGGATGGTCACTCATAAATAGTACAGGTAAAAGACATCAATGAACCACTTAAAAATGCCTGAATCCATATGAATGATAATAAAGCCACTTACCCTAGATGTCAAAGGAATATTACGTATTTGGTCATAATTTAAACTAATATTCAACAAATGTAATGTTTCAATAGGGTATAAGAGTTTACAGAGTTTACACAACTAGCCAGAATTTACTGTGGTGGTGGTGCTGCGGTAGCATTGTCACCTCACAGTAAGATATTGTCCTGTTCGATTCTCAGCTAGAACGTCTTCTGTGTGGAGACATGCATGAATGGGCGTACCTTTGTTGAAGGTTGTGTGTCAGGGCTGGCAACTTGGCACGTAAAAGTCTACTGCCAATCATTAGCAGACCGAAGTTCCGCTGTGGCGACCCCTAACCGGGAAAAGCCGAAAGACACAACAACAACAACAACACAACTAGTCAGAATTTAACCATTTATAACAGCTGTCTTTGACTTGTAAAAATAAAATGTAGTATTAGACATTCAACAAATTCAAAATAAATATGACATTCCATCAGCAGATTGGCTGATACTACAAAGCATATTATCATATGTTAAGGATCTTAATAGTAAAATTATTAATTCTCCTTATAAAACTAGTCCAAATTTGATAAGTCTAATATCTGAAGTTATTTACGACAATTATAATTGGACAAATCTAATTTCCAAATTATACAAAATATTGATAACATATAAAACTAACCCTAATTCAAGATATTGGAATTTCATAGCAAAAGGATGTCACACTAATCTATCAATTGAGAGTAAAACAAATATTTTATGTTCTGTTAACATTTAATTTGCAAGTATGAAAAATATTTACATGGAAATATATTCACAGGGCATTTATTACATGTGATAAATTAGCCACATTCAATTCACTTCATAAATCCATTTGTTGATGTTCTTTAAACTGTAAAGCTGATTGGTCTCATATATTTTTTGATTGTATTAATATAAAATAATTCTGGGAAGAAATTACTATTTTTGTCCATGCTATATTCGCAGATACCTTTATTTTAACCAAATATTTAGTCCTCTTAAATGTTAATGATACTCTTGGAATTAATAAATAAGATCTATACCTACTTTGGTCCATACTAGCTGTGGCAAGGAAATGTATAACTAGAAAGTGGAAATCATCACAAGAACCTACTCTGGAAGAATTCTTGAGATTGATGGAAGAAACAGCGACATTAGAAATCAAGGTGAAGGAATCGAGAATTTCACCTAAAACATGGACAAACAATCCTTGGAAAAAAAATTTAACTCTTACTGAGACATTAAAAATGAACCCTAAATAATTGTGTAACTTATGCTTTATTAATTGAATATTATACATTTTTGTTGCTAATTTCATATATTTTATTTTTTCCCCTCCTTTGTTCAGGTTAATTGTACATAGTGTACATAAAGGTTTATAATACATGTTTATTGATGATTGTATTGTTAAACATTATATTATTTGGAAAATAAAAAATTATTAAAAAAAATAAAAATAAAATGTAATACATACATCTGGAAACTCCCTTTTTAATGATACATTTTACTTGTTTGTTTTTAGAGAACAGCCTGAGGCGACATTCATACTCAGTAGATTAACTTGTGTAAGATGCCTGTAAAAATCCCCAACTCATTTTTTTTGTCTATTTATTTATTTAGTTTGTTAGCCACTTATTTTTGCATAATTACAATTTTACTGCCACATTTCTACAGTATAATGGTTAGGATCCTAATAATAAAGTTATTTTATAACAAATATGCTCTAACCATAGGTGATAGTTGTAATATGTCTTCATGCCAACATTTTGAAAATAGTCACTTTTTAAATATATTATTGATGGATATGGAAGGTGTTACTACTTACCATCTGCCCAACTAGCTGATGTGTGGTATAGTGGAGTTACATCATGCTGACTTCTGTAAAAGTTTCAATATGCTGTTTGATTGCAGCTGTGCAATATAAGAGGAGAGGTACCCTACATAAAAGGAATGAACATATGCTTGTGCTACAGTGTAAATTATATTCACATAATAGAATATGCTGCAACTAAATGCATGTATTGTTGAGAATATTAGTTTAATAGGTGTATTTTGGTGAGAGGAGTTGAAGGGATGTGTTTAGGAAAAAAGTCAAATAAGTACATAGGATAAGTTTCCTTTTCAGACATAGTGTGCTTTAATGTGTTTGAAAAGGTGGCAAATTGGATAAGTGTGTGTAAATGAGTGTTGCAGTCAATGAATTCTTACAAACTCAAGTCAGGATGAATCAAGTCATCCTCATTTAGTGATTTGTATGTTTTCCTTTTATAATCTGCATTTGCCTTGTTTCCACACTCACGGCATGGTGATGTCAGTGCAGACTGGCCACAGACATACAAAGTGCTGTATACTCATGGTACTTTGCAGTAGCTGACATGTCTGATTTATAACTGCAGCTGCAGCTCACACCAGAATCTCATCCCTCATCCAAGCTTAGTGAGCTGGCAATGCTACCTCTCTGCCTCTAGTTCCCCAATCAACTTCTTGGGGATTTCTAGCCTCTTTCCATACAGTCAGGTGATGTCCATCTTCTCAAAAAAAGCAAATAAAAACTATCAATTTTTAAAGTGTTAATTGCCAAAGCAATATATTCTCTTAAATTTGGCCCCAGTCTGTATGATGTCCCATATTTAGGCATACTCTTACTATGTAAGCATCTAATAACTCACATTGTGGTTTGAGCAGAATTTCATTTAGCACATCAACTGCATAATTACCATTACCAAATAGCTGCTATAGTTGTGAGCTGGTATAGTGTGCATTGAGTATATAGAGAGAAGCATGGATGAGCTATAAATAACTGGGCAATGCGTATCACAGAGCTGAAGCAATAACTAAAATATGTTGTGATATAGAAATGGTTTATTTAGGAGATATAAATATGTCTGTTCTCAAAGGAAGCTCATAGAATAGAACTTGAAAATGCCCTTGGTAGACTTTTGTAATGTGTTTGGCTTTGGTGGAAATAGCAGAGAGGGCAGTCCTGTCAAAAGATATCCTGGCACCCAGAGTAGCCAATACATTTGGAATTACTACATCTTGGACAAATTGTGAACCTATTCATAGAATATAATCTTTTGATAGAAGTAGGACTGATGTAGGAAGAGAAACAGGTACAACATAAAAATCTGCAATTTCTGCTTTCCATTATGAAACAAAATTGAGTTTGGCATAAAATGTACTGCTCTGTAAACAAATGTCAAACATAATAGGGTTCTATGATCATTTGCTACAACTTTATAACATTAGTAAATGCTTCAGTACTTCATACTTATGTGCGGTTTTCTATGGCCACAATCCATCCAACCACAACTCTTTTTTCCCATTTTGCACATGGGGTTGAGGTGTCATAAACAAAGAATTAATGTTCAGTTTGAACTTTTGCTATTGTATTAGTTTTGTGATGCCATGTACATAATTTAAATTTCTAATTCCATTCCTTATTTCCTTATTTGCCTTTTCTTATTTCCCTCGGTGGACTCAGGGCTGATGCCAGGTTGAGGAAAACTGATTGAAATGTTACACATTTTTTCTTTTCTCTTTCTTATTTTCTACTAGCAATACATTTGATCTGCATGATGTGTGCAACGCTAGGAACTTTTTGTAAGTGTAGAGATAAAAGGAAGGGAAATGCCTAAATCCATTTGAAAATATAATATTTTGCATCTCCTGTGTGAGCAGGTCACAAAATGTAATTACAGTTTACTTCAAAGGAGTAGCTGGCAGTTACTTTTTTCATCACACCCTCATGCAATATGTACATACTAGACAGGACTACTTTATTGAAGCAACCCAGTGAAATACAGTGTACAACTGAAAACATTTGATTAATATCAGCATTCAATTAAAGCAGGAAAAAAAAAAACGCTAAAATGTGTGGGTTGTTTTGGGTGAGCACTGCCTCCCTCAACTGCTCACCACTTCAGCTCATTATAATCAGCCCTAAGGTAATTTTAACTTAGGAGAATGAAGAAATCTCTTCCCCCTTTTGTGACCACACAGAATTTTTTTTAACTGTTTTGATGACCTGACCATTTTGGCCATACTGCTGTTGACCAAGGCACTATCCATCTGTGCATACAGTCATACTTTTGGTAGTGGGGAAAAAAGACAATGTGGACCACTCTGACTGCAAAACAGATTTTACCATCATCAGTATGATCCAACCATCATAGATCACCACCATTGAAGAAGAAAATATATTTGTTTAGAGCACTTTAAAAAGCAGAGAATGGTGAGAGAGGAAGTGCACTAGATTAACAACAATTTTAACATTTTTAGCATTATTAACTTAACATTATTTATAATAGAAGTGTATAATTTATTTATTATATATGATCACAACATAATTATTTAATAATTTAATAACTTACATATATATATTTTTATTTATTTGAGGCGATGTTTGACATTCACTATATCACTATTCATGAATTGCTTTCAGTCTTCTGGTCGCATAGAATTAACATTCCCAGTGGTGTAAATTAACCAAAATACATACTGCATTAATTTAGAATTTGTTTTATAATAAAATGTATTTTTGTTCCTAATCACGCTATTTTACATCTTTTTGTATCTTTGATTATTTTCTTGCAATATCCAGCATTCAGTTGTTTGATGCAAGCAAAGTGTGACCTGTCCGTATATTAACTACATTTACTAGGATACACTTAATGACGAACAATTCATAAAGTCAATTATTTTAACTTTTTACATCTTTTAACAACTCAGAACACGATGTTTGGTGCTAGTTTTATGTTTATAACAACAAAATTTTTAGCTTTGTAACCAAAATGTATTCTGATTAATTTGTGAATTGAACTTGTCATATTCATTTTTTACCTTATGGAACAATACCTGCAACTTTTTGTTTTTAAAACACGATCTAAGCATGTAGCACTTTAAATTGAACTGTTTAATTTCAAGTCATTAACTGGTTATTAATTGCTTGATTTGTAATTGATGGTGTATTATAAGCACACCATTCTTGCTTTTGGTTCATCTTGAAAAAGCCCGTCATAGTACGGGTGAAAGCGCTTGATTCATACTGTGTTTTATCCTGTTGTCTGTTCGTGCAGTTCGTCTATTTGGCATCGCAATAAAGAAACCTTTTCATTTTATGTAGAAGATTTTTTGTGAATCCCGTTGTGAAGAGTTCATTGGATTGTTTTCAGTGCTCCTGCCTTTCTTTTCTTTGCTCTTTGGGACCTAGTTCATTTTATAGTTGTGTTTTGTGATTGCTATGGCAGAAGGCACTGAGGTATCCGACTTTCCAGGGACACCACTTATTCTATGCGATGCATCAGAAGACCTACCGGTGACCAGATCCGAATTTCGGCAGGTCATCTCTTTGCTTACACAGCTTTCCAATTCTATTAAAGAAAGCAATGCAAATTCCGGCAGCAGAATTGCCGCTAACCAAGAACAGGAATTTGGCGCGAACAGATTTGAAAGGTCTAATGCACAGGAACCACAAACCTCCAGTGTCACGGAGCAGCAGTCGGGTAATGTTCAGAGAAAAGGTTTACTTTCCCAGCAACATTTGGGTTCAAGTGTAACGGAGAATGTACCGAGATCGTTTAATTTCGATGTCTGGTCCAACAAACCATTTACTTTTTCATCAGGTACTGTTAACAATAATTTTTCAGCTGTCAATAAGATAGACTCGGACTTTTCAGCATTTAGTGACAAACTGTATTCATTTAAGGCTGCAAAAATGGAGATTGACTATTTACAAGAATGCATTAGAGTTAAGAGAGTACCTAGAGGTCTCCGGATCAATAAATTTCCTAACAATGCAGTCTCCGGCTCAGAACTTTTTAAAGATATTTCTGAACTGTTTGATAAAACGGGTCTTGACATGCTACACTTGATGGTTAAAGATTATGAAAGGAAAGCTGATAACCTTTTAGAAGAACTTAACATGCTCAATGACTCTATTAACAGTGATAATTCTTTTTCTAGAATTAAAAAGGACTATAACAATGTTTTTTATGAAGTTGATCAGTATTGTTCCAGAATTATGGAAAGGAAAGTCAAAAGTTAGAGAGAGACTTGAATGACTATAAGAATGGGATAGCCTACTGTTTTACAACTAAATCAAAATGGTCCAATAAATATGTGACCAACAATGGTGGGGCTACGACTTTCCAGAATCATAATGATGATACTCCTTTAGTGGAAACTTTAAGGCGTAGTGAGCGGTTGGCCCAAAAGTATACCAACAATAACAGTAATAACACCCCCAAAAATGATGACAACCAGGTTTTTTACTTTCCCCAACGCAGGCAAGGGAACAGAGCACAGTTCCAGAACCATCAAGCGTGGGGGAAACAACGCAGATGATTGTATTGTCACATGACATCAATTTATCTGAAACATCTTGTTCCCCATGCTTGGTTAAAACTAAGAATAATTTCACCATTTATAATTATACAGAGAGCCCTTTACATGACACACATTTTGAGTTGTTTACTAAGGGTTTTCATTTTGTTCCTTCTAAACCCATTGACATTACCAAAACCATTCTGGAACTTAAACTTTTCACAAGACAACTAAATTTAGATATTTTCTTTAAAGGTAAAAATTTTACAAGAGATTTAGTCAATAGGTCCAGTACTTTTAACCCACCCTTACATCCTGTCATTAAGATATTTGATGAACTGGTGGAAGCAGACATAAGAAATTTACCTAAGGAAAGTGTAAGACCACAGAACCTACCCCAATGTTGTCATGCTCTCATAAAACAACTCAGGGACGAACAGATACGTGTGATGAAACCTGACAAAGGGGGTGGGGTGGTTTTAATGTATAAGAATGAATATGAAGAAACAATTCACAATACATTACAAGACACAGAACAATATAGTACTCTCTCTTTAAATGAACTGAACATAGCATATGCTAGGATTAAACTCTTACTACATGACCTGTTACTACAAGGTGTAATTAATGAAAAATTGCACAACTTTTTAATAGTGAGCAAACCTCTCACACCAATCATTTTCGGGATTCCCAAGGTCCACAAAGGGCTACAGCCCTTGAAGTTTAGACCCATCGTTGCGGGTGCGGGCAGCATCACAGAACCTTTGGGGAAGTTTGTTGATTTAACACTTAAAAAACTATAGTATCAATAGAGCATATTTGTAAAGACTCTTGGGAATTCCTGAAAAATATTAAAAAAGAATATTTTTCAAAAACTGATTTTCTGGTCACAATTGATGTGATAGAGCTTTTTCCTAGTATTCCGCATGATATTGGCTTACAATGGTTCAATGAAATTTTAATAAAATTTTCAAACTTTAGCAATAATATAATTAATTTATTGTCGGATTTTATGGACATTATATTAAATAATAATTTTATTTACTTTAATGGGGAGTTTTTTAAGCAAAACAAAGGGGTGGCCATGGGTTCTCCATGTGCTTCAGCATATGCGAACATCGTCCTTTTTCACTGGGAAAATGAATTTGTTTTTACATCACCATGGAAAAATAACATTTTACACTACCAGAGGTACTTGGACGATATATGCATTTTGTGGGAGGGTGGTAGACAAAGTCTTGAAGCATTTTTGCATTACATTAATGAGACCACAAATTTTTTGAAATTTACATCCAAAGTTAGTGAAAATGTTATGAACTATTTAGATGTTGTATTATTCAAGAACACTGAGTTACAAATGTTCGAGTCTTCAGTGTTCAGAAAAACCACCTTCTCCAATGCATATCTACATTTTAGTAGTGCCCACCCCTTTTCCCAAAAGAAAGGAATCTTGAAAGGCCAATTCATTAGAGCTTCCAGAATGTGTAATACTGACATTATGTTCTCTAATGAAGTTCAAATGTTGACCAAATTATTTTTGGAAAGGGGTTACCCGAAACCATTAATAGAGGAAATGTACCAAGAAGTGCTTCAGAAAAGAACTGACCTATATAGTCCCTTGTTAGGTACAGCATCTGGAGTAGTTTCAAAACACAATTTGTTGTCTGATGATGAAACTAATACCCCTATTTTTCAAACTGCCTTTAGTTGCACTTTTAACAATGACTCCCACAAAATAAAAAATTCAGTTAACAAATATTGGTCTATTTTAACATTAAATGATGACACGAAGAAATGGTTACCTAAACAACCTTTATTTGTTAATGCAAGAAACACTAATCTTAAAAATATGTTTGAGAGACATTCACCATTACCAACTATGAATAAATGTGGTATAACAGGTACCCATAAATGTAATTATTGTAAACAATGTCCATTTATTATGAATACCAACGTTTATTATATTAAGTCTAGAAAATTTAATTTAAAACCAATGGGGTACTGCAACTGTGGCTCTAAGGGTATTATTTATTTAGGAGTTTGCCAAGAATGTGAGAGCTTTTATGTAGGCAAATCAGAGAGAACGCTTCGTAAAAGGATTTACGAACACCTCTACGATATTCGTAGAAAGAAAGACACAAATGCATTTTACAAACACTCAACAGTCTGCCCCAAGATGACACTTAAATTTATTGTCATCGAACAGGTTCCATTAAACCCTAGAGGTGGAGACTGGGAGACAACAATAGAATTTAAAGAATTGAACTGGCAGTTAAGACTAAATGCATCAAAACCTCCGGGTTTGAATGAAGCCATTAGCATCACCAGTCTCCTGAAACTAAGAAGGGCAAAACTGTAATTACTATTATTATTTGATATAATGTAATTTTGTACTGTTTGAGATTTATAAAGCATTTGGGTCAAACAACATGAGCACATTAATCAAATAGGTAGATTCAATTTTTGGTTCATATTGTTTTATTGTCTTACCTTACTTATTTGGTACGACAAGGTTTTAAAAATTGTGGTACGTTGTTTAACTCAAGGAGTCATTGACTCCCTTATTTATAACACTGTTAACATGTGTCTGCGTACTTTTTTATCCATTGTTTATTCATTCCTTTCATACATATTCTTATGTGCCCCATATTTATTTATTTATAGAATGTCCATTTAACAATTTTAACATTTTTAGCATTATTAACTTAACATTATTTATAATATAAGTGTATAATTTATTTATTATATATGATTACAACATAATTATTTAATAATTTAATAACTTACATATATATATTTTTATTTATTTGAGGTGATGTTTGACATTCACTATATCACTATTCATGAATTGCTTTCAGTCTTCTGGTCGCATAGAATCAACATTCCCAGTGGTGTAAATTAACCAAAATACATATTGCATTAATTTAGAATTTGTTTTATAATAAAATGTATTTTTGTTCCTAATCACACTATTTAACATCTTTTTGTATCTTTGATTATTTTCTTGCAATATCCAGCATTCAGTTGCTGGATGCAAGCAAAGTGTGACCTGTCCGTACATTAACTACGTTTACTAGGATACACTTAATGACGAACAATTCATAAAGTCAATTATTTTAACTTTTTACATCTTTTAACAACTCAGAACACGATGTTTGGTGCTAGTTTTATGTTTATAACAACAATTTTTTTAGCTTTGTAACCAAAATGTATTCTGATTAATTTGTGAATTGAACTTGTCATATTCATTTTTTACCTTATGGAACAATACCTGCAACTTTTTGTTTTTAAAACACGATCTAAGCATGTAGCACTTTAAATTGAACTGTTTAATTTCAAGTCATTAACTGGTTCTTAATTGCTTGATTTGTAATTGATGGTGTGTTATAAGCACACCGTTCTTGCTTGTGGTTCATCATGAAAAAGCCCGTCATAATACGGGTGAAAGCGCTTGATTCATACTGTGTTTTATCCTGTTGTCTGTTCGTGCAGTTCGTCTATTTGGCATCGCAATAAAGAAACCTTTTCATTTTATGTAGAAGATTTTTTGTGAATCCCGTTGTGAAGAGTTCATTGGATTGTTATCAGTGCTCCTGCCTTTCCTTTCTTTGCTCTTTGGGACCTAGTTCGTTTTATAGTTGCCATTTGAAAATATAATATTTTGCATCTCCTGTGTGAGCAGGTCACAAAATGTAATTACAGTTTACTTCAAAGGAGTAGCTGGCAGTTACTTTTTTCATCACACCCTCATGCAATATGTACATACTAGACAGGACTACTTTATTGAAGCAACCCAGTGAAATACAGTGTACAACTGAAAACATTTGATTAATATCAGCATTCAATTAAAGCAGGAAAAAAAAAACGCTAAAATTTGTGGGGTTTTTGGGTGAGCACTGCCTCCCTCAACTGCTCACCACTTCAGCTCATTATAATCAGCCCAAAGGTAATTTTAACTTAGGAGAATGAAGAAATCTCTTCCCCCTTTTGTGACCACACAGAATTTTTTTTAACTGTTTTGATGACCTGACCATTTTGGCCATACTGCTATTGACCAAGGCACTATCCATCTGTGCATACAGTCATACTTTTGGTAGTGGGGAAAAAAGACAATTTGGACCTCTCTGACTGCAAAACAGATTTTACCATCATCAGTATGATCCAACCATCATAGATCACCACCATTGAAGAAGAAAATATATTTGTTTAGAGCACTTTAAAAAGCAGAGAATGGTGAGAGAGGAAGTGCACTAGATTAACAACATCTGCTTGGACTACTTAAAGGCAGAAAACACACTTAGCCCCTTGGGTTCCTGTCAACTCATCAATTGTAGTTTCAGCAAAGGCAAATAGAGGGTCATTCACCAAAACTACTTTCATCAGCAGTGGAGTTTTCTTCTTTCTTCTCTGTTGTGCCACCTCAGAGTTGTTTATATATATATATAAATATTGGTCTACTGAAAAACACCAAAAATCCCCTTGTTCGAAAATGAACTTCCGTGAAGAACAGTTCAATGAACCGTTAAGGAACACGGGTGCCAAAACACACTACAGTGGGGAAAGGGAGTTTATGTGTTTCCCCACTGTAGTGCGATTTCAGAGTTGGTATATTTAAGTCGGGGGTGTGGGGCTTGCCACCCTGCAAAAACAATGTTTTATTGTTTTTTATCAGTTTGTTGAACCGATGTTTGCAGAAGTGCACTTTCGCGGAGGTGTGGGTCTACTGTTTTATTTCAAAGATGTATGTTTTCGAAGTTATACAGTTAATCCATATACATATATATATATATATATATATATATATATATATATATATATATATATATATCAGTTTGGGGCTGTGGAGGTATCCCCCTCGGGCAGGGAGGCTTGCCTACTGCAAAAAAAAAAGTATGTTTGAGGTTTGATAAAAGTAGTTTTAGTGAATGGATCTTGATCTGTTTGCCTTTGCCAAAAATGCTGTTGGTCACTTAACATGTATTCCAGCCATATACCAGTACCAAAACTGAACAGATGGAGGCACTTAGGCTATAAGGAACAATAAGGAAACTTGAAAGATCAGATTCAATATTCAGGTGCTGCTAATGTTGTGACTGCTCATTGTAAAAACAGTTACAACATCAGATGATGATGCCTAGGGGATGTACTCCATCAGCTACCTTATCTATGGTCTGAATGGCAATGATTTATTTATATAACAACACAGCAAAAAAGTAAGGAACTCAATATGCAATAACAAGCAGACTTACTAAAGTATCTCAGATACTTCATAGAAACAATCTAACGTGCTTATTTTGCAAGACACACACACACAGACACACATATACACACACACACACACACACACACACACACACACACACACACACACACACACACACACACACACACACACACACAAACACACACTCACATAAAGAATATGGCTTTTACATGTATAAGTACTTGACACGGGAATTTGACATATCCAAAAGCCGCAAACAAGAATATGCTGATGGAGAAGTAAATATGCAATGCAGCTACGTTTTTTTGACATAGTATTATGGACTCTTGGTAAAGGACAAAATTAGTTGATGGATATCCCATAAGGGAATATTTTTTTTCTTTAGTCTTTGATGTTTGGAAAAGTGTGACTGGAGGGAGCTCCAGTAAGATTTAAAGATAAGATTCGTACAATGTGCCATTGGAGATACACCACTGATATGGTTACAAAATGTCACTGCTTAAGACACATGATCTGGTGGAATGGATACCATGTTGAAAAGAAAGTAGAATAATATTAATACCTAAAACTGTACCTTTGTTTTTCTGACTGTTTTATATAAATGGAGGAACTGGCGACTCAGTGGTATGGTCTATTTATTTCAACTATCTGAAAAAAAATAAGGCACTGGCAAATAAAATTATGCTGGCCTTCCAATTGTAGTGAAGCTGTACAGTTAGCATACAGTGACAAAAAACATTTATCTTGTGTTCACATCACAGTCATGTAGTTTCTAGGGCAACAGAACATATAAAATACTTTGGTTTCCAAATCAAAATTATATTTCAGTCTTAGAAAGGGATTGGATATAATTTGTATTTCTGTTCTTCAAATAATGCTACTTCTGAAACTGAAATTATATTGCATGCAGCTCTAATGAGATCAGACAAGTGTAGAAAGGAACATTGCCAAATGATGGAAATTAGTTTGTTTGCAGCTTACCTCCCCTCGTCTCAAAGAAAAAACAGTTCAAGTTTTCTGATCTTAGTTGTCTTTAAAAGGGAAAACAATTAAGACAGAAATCTCCTGCTTTGTAAATACCTCTTATTCTGAATACATACATCACTTCTGTTTAATCCAAAAATACCCTTCTGTTTGCAATATTGCCAGAATTTCTTTGATTTCACCTTTTTTGTCAGTATTTTCTGTCTTCCTTCCATGAGCTAAATACAGTAGCTTCCCAACAATAAGGATAGCATTTAATGGGTTATTCTGAACTGAAGGGAGCAACAAAGACAGCCTTTTCATTAAAAACACACAAGTTCAGTTTATCTGATAAGTTAATCATTCATGTGAAACTAGGCCAAACAGTCTAGTCTCTATAATGGCTAAACAAGATTCTATTGTTCTGAAAGCAGTATTGCCATGAAACCAAAACTTTCAGCAGCTTTCTGTAAAATTGAAAGTGAGGCGTTATCCACATTGAACAATTAGAGCAAAAAACAGGATGATAATGCCAGGAATTCAGAAGCAAATGGCACACAACATAATGTAAAATAGAGCAGTGAGCAGTGATGCACCGGGAGTGAGCAATTTCAGAGGTACGCGCAGCACAGTGCACTACAAGAGAAAATTTTATACATCATATGCAAATGAATACATAATGGCATGTGAATAAGTGTCTATGAATGAGTGCTCCTGCATATGCATATGAAATAGAACATGACAGAGTTATTCAGAAATATATAAAATCAGCACAATCTTTTCCAAATGAGCACAGGAGTTTCACTCATGTTACAATGCAAGAGGAACATTGGTATCAGTAGATCAGCATGTGTTAATAGCTGCTTCCAGACCCACTGTTTACAATGTGCCATGTTGTTGTCCTCTGTTTCGCAGATGGCTCCTCCAACAGTTCACATAGCAACACTACCATGACCTGGACATTGTCAATTGCTACTGTGTGGACAGAGACACCATAATGGAGTTAGAGGACATGTGCTACCCTCACATGGAATTAAAGGGGATATGTAGAAATACCTATCCAAGTAGACAGTGGATAATTAATCATCGTTGTTACAGGAACATTTCAGCATATGACAGGGGACATGTTAGGGTTTAGCAGGTATTGGCTTTGAAATTTCTACACAAGTATTTCATTGTGATGCTGCAGCATGTAGGGAACTGTGTTTTGAACTGCCACTGTACAGGCATTCTATGACTGCCCATTTCTCTGAGGTCCTGGGGGGGCATTGACTATACCCACATTTCCATTAAGGCTCCAACTGTTCCACAACTGGAAGGGCTTCTACACCATCAACTATTAAGTGGTGTGCAATGCATAGGGTATTATATACAATGCGGTTGTAAGCCATTTAGGCAATTCTCATGATTCCCACATGTGACATACATGTGACTTATATTAGCATTTCATGCAGAGTGACTTTTTGTAGTACCATCTAATTGATAGGTGCATGCATTGCCAGCAACAGAGGTTTGTATGTTCTCATGGATGTGTGCAGCAGGCCACATATTATGGCATCCACCATTATGCATTAAAAACGATAAAGGATATATCTTGGAACCGTGGCTAAACACTCTCATTTGTAGATCTCAGACCACGGCAGAAATGTGCCTTGTGAAAGCTCTCTTCTGCTGTTTGGGTACATCTGGTGGTGCTCTGCACTATCACTAGTGACCTGCAGTAAGTTTTTATGTGGCATGCTATATAATATGGTGGTATGTAAGGAGTTACAATTTGGAAACATTGTAGCATTGTCTGACAGATGTGTAGCATGAGTGCAACTAGTTGCAAGAGTATCCACTGTGAGGCAGAGGCAGGCAACATCCATAGTGATATTGACAAAGAGGAGATACCTGGCCCACAGCAATGTCCATAAATATGTACAATACAGAATAAAGCTGATGCATGCATTATGACACCCACATTATGGATTACAGTGTATTTATTGGACATGATGTACATCAGACATTACATTATCCACAAATGCCAGGGGGAGTGGCAGAGAACAGTTATCATCACTTCCACAAGTGGGATGAGATGGGGTTCAGTGGTGGGGAGTGATGGGGTTCAGTAACATGGCACAGCAATGTTTCTACTGGTGTGAGAGTTATGAGAGGTGGATGAATCTGGATGGGAGATTGAATAGAGTAAGGTATAACATCCTCCAGTTCCATAATGGACCTTCCATGTTGTGAAAGCTAGCTAGATGTACTGTAAGACCTTGTAGTATCAGGACTGTATGCATTCTGTAAAACTGGTGTCATAGCACTTTAAGAGTGTATACAAGATCCCTAGTGTGTCTCCTTCCATGTTTGAAAAAGATAGATGATCTGTGTCCATGACCTTGACAATGGCCATGGCTGGATCCACAGTGATGGCCAAGGGAGATGTTCCCATGCTGGAGCCAGAAGAACACTGGTCATCACCACAGAAGTAACTATGCCAAGGGAAGGAGGTGGCTATGGTCAGAGAACAAAATATGCCATTAGTGTTGTTGATAGTGCCACTGTGATATAAGACTGTGCCAAGTATTGATGGTGGCATTACATCTTCAGGTAACCTGCTGACATCAGGTATGCATCCACCATGTCATGGACCCTTCACTAGTGGAACCTATGAAAACATTAAGATAATATAGTTGTGGTAATACTGGACATAGCTCTCAACTTCTTAGCACAAAAAAAAGCTGGACAAAGTAAAAAATAATGGGGGCACAACGCTCCAAAAATATTGCTCTTATAAACTTAGAAAGTTGCTAGAAAAACAATCTTGTGTTTACCATACATTTTCTGAAGGATATGAAGTCTGAAACTCAAATGCCTTTCATTATGTAGTTAATTCAGTCCTCACGGATTTAATGCAAAAATCCAGAAAAATCACAAATTTTATGAGGAACAGACCAAAAATATGAGGCAAAAATCTGGAGATTTGAGAGGTATGGTACTGCAACATACCTAGTCATTCCAACATGTGGTACACATACTGTTAAATGTCATTCATTTGCATAGCCTATGAGCCCATGAATGCTTTCTAATGCAGGTCATCATGATTGTTGCCCCAGTGTACCTGGTAACCAATACGCATATGTGTTCTGCTAAATGACCCATTCACACTAATGGGTCACTGTATAACAGTAATGAAATGTGGCATTAATAACCTGGTTTATTGTCTACAGACACTCAAGTAGTCATCACCAGCCCAGCTACCACATCCAAGAGATGCCAGGTATGAAGGTTCTTTCAACTGTTCCAGACAGAGACACTATGAACTCCACTACCTCAGTGAGATGTCTCTATGTTGGTGGCCTGCCTCCTGTGTGGACCTTTCCCTGACAATACCCTTTGCTTTGGTCTTAGCATGCAGTATCATTTTGGTATCCCTGCAATTTACCTGTACTACTTTCCTATTTTGGCCACCCACAGAACTGATGTTCTGCACTAATCCCTACCATACCTGGTTTCAGAAAGCCTTGTCTGCTTTATTGTTGTCAAGGATATACATGCCATATGTGTGTTTAGCACCTATTCAATGAGGTGAACTTTTCCTGTCTTTGCCATTCTCTTAGTGCCATTACCCTGTGGGTTGCACATGTGCCATTAGCCATAATGACAGAGGCAGTTGGTATGTCACCATTGCCCACCACCCTGCAGCACAGCTCTGACATCATGTGGTGTGATGTATTTACAAGAGGTATTATATTCCCAATAGGATGTTTTGTGGTCTGTGTGTGTATGATAAAGTGTTGCATGCCAACATAGCAGAATAGTAACCTGTCATAAGTTCATAAGTTCATAGGTTCATATGTTCAGAGGTACTTGTTAGCCTATTGATCTGTGAGAATCTTTTGAAACCTAGCCATGAATTCATATGAAGTTTTTAGCCCTTATATTTTAAATATGTATAACCCAGAGATGCAAAGAACATTTGCATGTTGCCCTGATTCACGAGGGACAAGTGTCCTAAACCAGTGGTGAATTTGTAGTTACCCATCAATTTGTCCAGATTACATATGAAAAGAGTAAGAGAAGAACTTTGCTTTATGTGGAGAGGAAAATAATTCCAAAGACGTGGTAGTCTCTGTGATACATATCTATCCCTCCAACATGCTCGATTTATGTTGCAGAAGAGATTTAGATCTATTGAGCAGGTCACTATGCCTTCATTGGACTTTCAAATGTTTAGTAGGTCTGACAGGATAGGGTCTGTTGAGATTCCCCCTCAATAGCCTGTATGATACCAAAAAGAGGGACAAGGTCTTGAGATGGTCTGCAAAGTTTTTATAAAATAGGCCCTTGATTTTTTTTTTAGTAAGAAGGCAAGTGAGTATTTGAATTGTGCCAAATTTTTGAAAAGGTACACACCAATGTGGGAATTAAACTCAATCATCAGTCAGGTGAGTGCAGAATACAGGAGAATGATCACATCCCTGCACCTGGATGCTATAGCCTTAGAAAAAACTGTGCAATGAAAAAGGATTTCTTACAATAGTGGATACCTGGTGATCAAAAAAAAGGTTAATTGTCTATATAGGTTTCTGGGTCCCTTACTACTGGACCAGTTTTCAGGGGTGTGCTGTAATGTGATAGTTACAAGGGACTTCTTACTAGCCAGAGGATAATATTATACATTTCCTGGCATTCAACGTTAGTCCATGACCTTTACACCAGTTATTGATTGAGAAATGTCCCCTTGGAGGATCTTGGTGTTCACTGTGGTATTTATGATGGCACTGAGTTTTTAGTCATCTGCAGACTTGGTCAGCCAAAAATCCTTAACAATAGCTTTGACTTCAGAGGAGTAAATACCAAAGAGTAATGGCCCAAGAACTGAATTATGGGTATGCCATTAGTGACAGGTCTTTTGAAGGAGACAGAGCAGCTCACCCTAATTTCCTGGGTTCTAATTGTAAGCCAATTTGCAATCTAACAAGTTACACAGTGATTAAAATTTAGCTGGGTTAGTTATCTACCACACCTGAGTGTGAGATATTGTCAAATACCTTTGTGACATCTAGATATGCAATGTGTACTGTGTACTGATTTCCCCTTTTATATTGCTTCCGAAACCTTCTGAAAGAAGTCAGCTAGGCTACGTAGTCAAGATCTGCCATTAACAAATTTGAATTGGCTTGGTTCAAGAGTTTGTAGGTTACCTATGTCATTATTTATTTATTTCATAATGATCCTTTCCATAGCCTTATAGATGAGGCTGGTAAGACTCATAAGTCAATACGGTGATATGAAATGAGTTATAATTTGGGAACATTGTAGTTTTATCTGACAGACCTGTAGCAGGAGTGGAGGAGGAGTTGGGTGACAAGTTGTTAGAAGTACCCATTCAAACATTTCCCAGATCTGTTTATGTCCATTGTTTCTGCAAGGTAGAGACAGTTGCTGTCCTCCATTTGTCTGGTGTAAAGTCTGTTTGGAAGCTGACAACAAATAACCTCTGTATGGGGTATGACATATCCTGTTTCAGGCTGGCCAGTTAGCTGTCTGGTATGTCATCTAGCCCCACAGAAGCAGTTTTCTTGGCCTTGGATAGTGATTTGAAGTCCTGATCCTGGGAGATTTGAGTGGGGGGAATAGATATGGGTAAGAGATCTGGGAATGTAGGAGGGGAGAGGGGTGTGAATTTAGAAGTTAGATTATCTGCTAGCAGATATTGTGTGTCTTCTGGGTCTAAGTATGTGATATCATTTACTATTAGTTCTGCACAGTGCTGGACATTGTTTCTAAGGTTTCTAATACTGTCAAAGAAGGCTTTATGGTTATCCTTTGCCTGGGTTGCAGTTTAATTAAAATTTGAGTTTGTTTGATTTGATCAGCATCCAGAGTTCCTTGTTAAGTTTTTCTTGCATCTTAAGAGTTACATTTATTTTTGCATGCAATTATTTTTTTTCTTTTATTGTAACACCTGTTTATATTGGATTCCACCATAGGGGTTAGTTTTGAATTTGGCACTGTATTCACCTTGGTGGAGTCAGAGGTATCTGCAGCTATTCACGTGTGTATTTAACTTGGCAGTAAAGGATTCCACATAAGCAGTGGGGTCATCAAGTTGGAAAGGGATGATGAATTTAGGCAGGCATAACTCAGTTTAAGTAGATTAACCATGGCATAATCCATAAATACTGAGGTACTGGAGGATGCTTTTTGCTTCGTTCTTAAGGTGAATGTGACAGATCAGATCTGTAGTTTGATTTGTGGTGGGATGGAATTACAACTGGTAGGGAGCAGAGCTGTCCCTTTTTGGTGAGGACCTAGTTCAGGATTTTATTGCCTCTTACTTTGGGTGTGGACTGTTTGTTCCACAGAGCTCATATTGATGAAGTCTAGAAATCTCTAGCATACATGTTAGAGGATGTATAGATCTCCCAGTTAATGGAGGTGTAGTTGAAGTCCCATAGGAGAATAGTATTTGACTTAATACGTAGGAACTCCATACTAGTTAGATAAAAGGTTTGAGTGGGGGGAGGCGGTCCTATATAAACACCACTGTTGGTGAAAACAGTACAATGAATGACTAATTCTATTTGCTTTTGTCAAAACAACTATTAATGATGACAGAAACCCTGAAGAAAGACATTGGAAGCAATGGAAGAACCCAGTGGAATATCCCTTGCAGAAGTAGCTACATACAGAACAGAAATTTAAGACAGGTAGAGACCTTCAGCTTTGGATTTTGTTTTAAGACAACCTATATCATTGAGGGTCTGTATGGATTGCAGGTCTTGGTGTAGCTATTTGGTGATTGCAGCCATGAAAGAATTATGAAAAAAATATATATATAAAATGAAAGGAGTGGATGCACCAAAGATTGTTGCAATTACAAAAACAACTATTTGTTGTGGACCTTTCAGTCTTAAATGACTTCGGATTTGATGAAGTCCCTGTTAACAGGGATGTTTGTTCTGCCATTATTAAATTTAACAAAATATCTGAGGTATTAATTTTGGGAGATTATATAATAAAAATTGTGCCAGAAAGCTATGTGCTATTAGACAAGGAGATAGTAACTATGGCCAAGATTCACGAAGCTCCGTGCAAGAATAAGGCTATTCTTGCACAGCGTGGTTGGTGTCTGTTTAAGATAGCAGCACGCCTTGCATATGCATGAAGCTGCGCTGCTATCTAATCTAAATGGACACAAACCAGGAGTGAGTGCAGGGGACGTGTGTTGTGTCTATATTATATTCTCAAAAGCTGACAGTATCGAAGCTGATATTGTCGACATGAGAATAGCGAAAGCGGAGAACATCGAACGTGTAAATGGAAATTTCTGTAAGGGGAGAGTTCCATTTACTGCAATGTAGTTCGGTCTCGGAGTTGGTATATTTAAGTAGTGGGGGTGTGGCGTGCCCCCCTGCTTAAACCTATTAGGGTACTTTTTCTTTTGTTGTTGTTTTTATAAGTTCAATGTTTGAAGACATTGACCATATGGTGTCGACCATATGGTGTTCGATGTCTTCAACCGTCGATCTTGTAATATAGAACCACGTGTTTTAGCAGTGCCTGCACATGTAACATGCCCCCTTCACTCAGAAATTGCCATATGGCACTTTCTGACACAGATGAGTGTCAATCTATATAATATTAGAGCCTGGCTCTAATATTATGTAGTAAACGAGTGTCTGCAGACACTGAAATGTAAATAGCAACATTTCAGTGTAAAGAAAAAAAAAACATAAATACTTAGAAGGCAGCAACCTTCAAGTGCACACCTCCAAATGTATGCACTCTTGCCCTACATGCATGGAAGCAATTTCAAAAAATTTTTTTTTTTTTTTTCATCAAATGAATCTGAAGTTTAAGTGGTGCACAGCTTGTTTGCATGGTACGCCACTATGCTTAGCCTGGCTGAAATCCTGAAAATTATAGAAAAGTGCTACTTTGATAGAAGATGTCATCAAGCTGCTGTAGCGTAGTGTTAGTGCCAGCGTATAGCATGAAGAACATGCTCGGTTTGAATCCTCCCTCTGCCAAATTATTTAATACATTTTTAAGAAATTTGAATGACAGTTGTCAATCATATGTCTCACATATAGCACAGTATGGGTGGGAATATGTAAAATATAAATGTAAAAAATAGCATAAATTTAATGAAAAAATAGATTTAAGCAATGCTTTGCTAGTGTAACAATTGCTCACCTGCTTTCAGCTCTGATTAGCTGGTGTAAGCATTGCAATGCGGATTTGCGTGGGGCTAAGCATAGTTCTGCATATTAAAACTGTCCAATCAAGAAAACGCGTGGGAAAACTGCCTTATTTAAACTGCACAGGTGAGTATACAGCCATAACCATTTGGGATTGCTCACAGCAGGACCAAAATGTCTGGTGTTGGTGAAGGTGTTTGCTTCTGAGTACAACATTGGGGCATCCAGAAGTCCAGGGTCATGGTTGGGCTCCTAGTTAAAAACCACGATAGCAGGCTGATGCAGGGCCAGTACCAGGGCTTGCAGTACAAAATGGAGGCCTGGGACCAGCTTGCACATGATCTCACCAGTGCCACTGGCATACCCCGGACTGGTGATCAGGTACGTCACCACCATAATGACCTGAAGAGGAGGAGGGGTGCACTCTTGGACCAGTAGATCCAAGAAGCTTGAGCGCAGGATGTCCCACCTGTCTGTAAGTATGCAGTCTTATGTATCTCTAACTAAGTATGGAAAATTTTCAACTTGTGACTGTGCAAGTGTGATTAATGTGTGATATCTCCCCTTACAGCTGCTATGGCGAGGTCCCAGAATGTTGAGGCTCATGCCCAGTGACTGGCCTGGCTGCATCAGCAGTATGGTGAGTACAGAATACCCCGTACTATTAGCAGTAAGAAATCAAAATTATATTAATGGCAGTACCGCCTGTATATATAATTGTGCTGCAAAAGTCAGGAATAAATGTCCATGTCAGGCTGCCAGTGTTACAATGGAGTATTTCCAGTGGCTGTGTAATACATATATCAGTAGCAAGCAAGGCACAATATGCAGGAGAGTAATATAAGAATATGTCTGAGTGTGTCTGAGTGAACCTGCTAAGAAAGTGCCATGTCAGGGCTACTGTAACAGTTAAAAATGAAAAGCATTCCCCTGTGGGACCCAAGTAGACAGCGACCTCTCATTTGACACCCACGTTGCCAAAGTGGTTAGAAAAACTTTCTACCTTGCACACCTCATCATGAAGGGATTCACATCCAGATCCAAGGATGTCATTGTACCACTATATTTCTCCCTCATCAGACCCATGATTGAGTACAATGCCCCATTTGGTATGTACCTCACCCGGCATTTGCAACAGCTGGAGAGACCACAAAAGTACCTCACCAAAAGGATCAAGGGTCTCCAACATATGTCTTATTCTGCCAGACTAAAGAAACTTCAGCTCTATTCAGTAGCATACCGCCTGCTCAGAGGTGATCTCTGACTGACGTACAAGGCCATGTCCAATCAGGATCTGATGGACATGCTCCACCTCAAAAAATCCAAATCCATCAGGACCACGAGAGCTAAAGACTTAAACCTCGGCACAAGTATGAATAGGACATGCTGGAGGGATAGATTCATAACCCAGAGGCTTCCCATGCTTTGGAACAGGATCCCAGTTCGTATTAGACAGAGCCCCTCACTGACTCTCTTCAAGAGAAATCTTGATGAGTGGATGGGAGATTGTAAGTTTACCCCAGGGGTCACATCTGTGTCACTGCTAGACAGGGGCACAGTAAACTAATTCTATTATATAAGGGGACCTTCATTGTGTCACTACTAGACAGAGGCACAGTATTCTAGATTTATTCTGTACATTTTTGTACCATTTCATGGGGTGACAAAAGCCACATCACTATGGCTAGGCTTACAAATGCCCCAGGGCAGATAGCCTAGTACTATACTATGAAACTATGAAACTATGAAACTGTGCAGATCATGCAGGAATAGTAATTGTGGATTTCTGAGTTGTACACAGATATGTATGTCAAAACTAATAAAGGTGATCCCAAACACTGCTGTGTGTCATCTCACTTGTCCCTGAAAAATAGAAATGTGCATGCCCTGCACAATGCATTAACTGAGGTGAACTGATTTATCACTGCTTGTCTGCATACTTTAGAATGGCAATGTCAAATAACTGAAAAAAAGCAACAGTACATATTGCCATCAGAATGTGTTTTACTTGTTTGTCTGCCAGCATTGTCCTGTGTTAACCTTCCAATTTCAGCTGTATGTAGCTGTGAATGTACTGAAAAATGTATAAGGCTAACAGGTGCAGACTTAATACCTACACTGTGTACTCAGGAATCTAAATTGCAGTATGTATAGTTGTAAAACAGTCAAATGTGCAATCCAGCTAATGTGCACATGTTTCACAGTGACACCAATGCCTGTTATGTATGCATAATTTGTACTGAAAATGGGAAACAAATAATGCAACATGTCATAATAAAAGTACTGTGCACAAAAATATGTACTAGATAGAAATGTCACAAGCAACACACAACACCTCACCAGTCGATCAGTCTGATATGGACTAGGCCTGTAGTTCAATTTTGCACACACACCACAGTTCGTATCAAAGGACCGCCACTAACATCTCAGTCTGGTTCTACAGTTGTAAACTGCAATCTGAATAGAAAAAATAATGTACTGCAACTCATACATTTTCCATACAGGGCACACAGGTAAACAAATCTGAATAGAGAAACTAATATGATGTGTATAACTATGAAAGGTGTACAATTGCTGTGTTGATCAGCCCCAGTCCTACAAATAGATGCAAGCTAGACATCCACACTCTGCAGTCTGCCACATACAAGCCCCTCAAGTGTCACGCTGTCATGGATAGTTTCCCCAGTTGCCAAGAAACCTGCACACAGAGAATGTCACAGTAGATGTATGTGAAAGGCACAACACACACTTCAGGGCCTGCAACTATGTGAATCTGAAATATGTGTAGAAACAGCAATGTAATGTGCACACAGTTCATATGAACAGGCCCACAGGTAAAGAAATTGGTATAGAAACAGGTATGATGTGTATAACTAAAATAAGAATACAATTGCTCTGTTGATATCTACAGCTGTCGGCGTGCTGTAGCAGCCCCAAGGCCCAGGTAGAGTGTAAGTGTGGTCAGAATGTAGAGAAGTGAATAGTAGTGTACTGACAAATATACTTGATAGCAGTTGTCAATTGAATTTGTTCACTTCCCCCACCACTCAACTGATCAAACCATCACACTGAAACTAACATGGGTATGTTTCAAAACAAACCTCTACTGTTGGGACCATTGTTCCATTTGGTTTATCATTGTTTAAACTGTGTGAATACTAATATTCACTGTTGAATAATCATTTTATTGCCGGCCTGACATACCACTAACTGGCATGCTGTTGCAACCCTGAATGCCATTCCATATATGCATAGGTTCTGTTTGCTATTGTACTGTTATAATTGCACTGTTTTGGGTAAATGAGAATATCCATGCATGCTATTTTGACTAATGTTGTAATGTGTTGTGCATGACAAACCAATATTCATTGTTAATTTCCACACAGATATCACATATGGGAAGGGAGATCCCAGTGGATCTGCCTCTCCCACCCCACCTGGCTGAGGCACAGGGTCCCAGCACATCTGGGACCCAACCCAGATCTCCCTTATCTGCTGGTCCTGCATTACCCTTGGGTGGAACCACTGCAGGGGATGGGGCTGACCCCACCTGCAATTGGGTGCAGTGAGGATGTCTTCACCCAGGACGAGGTCTGAGTCATGGTACTCAGTGTCCTCCAGATGGAGCTGGATGACTGTCTGCACCAGGTGGAGGGCAGGCTGTTGCAGCTACAGGGGCAGGCGGCCCATCCAGACTAGACCCCAGCACAGCCACCTTTGGGGCTGTGAAGGAGTAATGGTGAATGCCATTGAGTGGGGACATCAGTGCCACTACTACTATCTGGGGGGCTCATGAGCCTCGGATTCCCAACCACTCTCCCTGTCAAGGTGTTTACCCCCCATGTGTCATACACCCCCGTCTGCTGTCTTGTCTGTCTTCTCTGTCTGCAAATGCAACCTCTCCTACCAAACCTCCCTCACCACACTTACCAATAATCCTTCCTTAACATCCCACTCTCACCTTAAAAAAAGGGCATCTGTCCCAGAAAAAAATCATGTCCCATACATAGCTCTGCATTTTGCCCAGAGACATGCACCCAACACACAATCTAACCCTACCAATCATCCGTATTGTATGATGCCCACACACCTCCTTGTAGGGTGTGAGGCTCCAAATTCTAAATTGCCCACATTGAAAGCTGCTGTTGCTGCCAAAGAAATGCAGAGCTATGGTCCTTTGCTACACTAATCCTGAACATCCCTACTTGTTCTTCCTCTTGTTTATCCCCCGGCTTGTCCCAATTTTACAACTTTCCTGTCTCCCTTTTTTCTTTTCTTTATTTGAAATTAGCCTGAGTTTAAGCAGCCATAAGCAGCCGTAAGTGGGTGTAAGCTAAGCTAAGCTCGCGTAAGCATCGCTTAGCTCCATACAAACCCCGCACAAACTCGCTTACAACTGCTTTAAAGTGCCTTAATCAATCTGTCTTCAAAAGCCCCTGTTCTTCTCAGCAACAAAATAAGCAGCCCTTGCAAGTCTCAAACCCTGCACACTATAGCTCAAGTGATATACCACTAAGCCATTTCAGACGTAAATAAAGCTAATGTTTTCTCCAGCACAGTCATTCAACACTAGTGGAAATGTATTTATGTATGTAGATGTGTGCATGTATGTATATACACACACACATATATATATATATATATATATATATATATATATATATATATATATATATATATATACACACACACACACACACACACACACACACACACCTATATAAATATATATATATATATATATATATATATATATATATATATATATATATATATATATATATATATATATATATATATATATATATATATATATATATATATATATATATATAAATATATATATATATTTATATATATATATATATATAGAGAGAGAGAGATGAAAAACACAAAAAATAAATATATGACAAAAGGAACTGTTAATGGGGGTGAAGGGGCCCAAAATCAATACCTCTTGTAATTATTGATATTATCCCCTCCTCCACAGCTGAACAGATCTGCCTTGCAACACAATAACCAATACTTGCAAGTCTCATACCCAGGACCCTACACAACATAGCCACAACAAGTTAACAGTAATCTATCTCAGCTGTACGATGTCAGGATAATATCAATAACATATCATGCAGAACACCATAGAGAATGTCCAATGTGGAAGCAGTAAACATTCCAATGATACACACACACACACACACACACACACACACACACACACACACACACACACACACACACACACACACACACATATATATATATATATATATATATATATATATATATATATATAGATAGATATATATGTATATACACATACATACATACACATATACATATATTACTACTTATAGATATGTATAAGAAGATATATATCTTTAGAAGGTGCACAGCATATTGAACAGCCTGTATTCCTACAGTTGCCACCTTTTAAAATGGCCAGTGTTTGATTCTCTCATACAAAAGACAATTACTGCATGAAACATATATCTACAGACAAGTCAAAGGATATGACACCACACAAAAGTTTGCATACATAAAAAGGTTTATTTGTGTACTATTTAAGTTGTATATGCCATTTCATATAGCAGTTAGGTGTTTGAAATACATAAAAACATTTGCTATAGTAATCTGAAAGCATAACATATGTTGCTGTCCAGGCAAAGGCCTTCAAGTAGTATAACAGTGAAAAAAAAAAAACAGTTGCCTGGAAGATAAGAATCATCAACACTAATTAATTACAGATGTAGTTCAGTAGCCTCCAATTACACTCTGTACTCAACCCATAGGGGGGAAAGAATTAAGTTGTCACAATGAAAATGTATCTGTTACATAATGCTTAACTTAAAACATCACTATCACACTGACAAACAGAACTGTCTGTACGACAGTAAGCCCTAGCACACAACTGTTCCCATGG
>NC_056737.1:1797313151-1797484047 GCF_019279795.1 Protopterus annectens
TTACAATGGCAACTGTTACAGATCTACACAATGGCATATCATCATACCACATTCCACAGCCCTTACAACCTGTAATGTGGTCCTAACATGAGCAATGAATGTGTAATATGGAATCCTATGTTAGGACAACAAATATAGGGAATACATACCTTAACAAACACTGGAAGCATATGTGTGTACACACTCCAAATAACATATTGTGGAAGCAGCTTTTGAGGTACTGACAGCATTCACTCTTCATGAGTATGCACCTTCCAGCAAGTATAGGTCCTCAATGTCACACCAAGAAATGGTCTGCTGTCCAAGACGTATGTCCATCACATTTGCCCACTCACCTGCAACAAAGGCAGCCATGGCTTGCACACATCTTATAAGCCATGGAATGGATCCCATATCCAACAGGTCATACGCAGGAGTGGGGCATGTAGCCTTACCTCACCATTGCATATACCATGGCAAACAGTGCAGACAGTCATTTATGTGTCGAGAATGTATGGGACAACATTAATGTAGGCAATAAACAGATAGCCATCCAAGACAGATGATGCAACATGTTGAAAATTGATCATGGATGCTGCCTAGAAACATACCGCAACACTGAGAGAGTTGCAGGAATGTCTAGCACATACTGGCTGTGCAGTACCTGTGTCGACAATCGCCTGGACTCTGCATAAGTGTGGCCTATGTGTTAGGGTAATCAGATAAGACAGTTATTCCACAGGAAACATCAGCCAGGGCTCTCTACAGGTAGCATATGCATAACATCAAAAGTCCCCCAAAGGCATGTGTTGCAATTTGTAATGGTGTACCAAGACCAGATGCGAAACCTACAGACAGTATCAATTAAGATGCATGTGCTGCACAAGCAACACATCACTCCACCTCAGGCCCACAATCCCCATCTGTACCTTGCTGGTGCCAGTGTACACCTGTATGTTTGCCGTTCATTAGCAGGAACTAGGCCAGTACACATGGTGCTCTGAATTTGGGACATTGCAAAATGACACTCATTTGTAGCCCATAGTTGTCAATCATCTGCAAAAAGACTGAGGATGGGGAGGGGTGTTATCCTGAAACACAACAGTGAACTGAAGCAGACATCCAACTCTCGCTAAGAATGGCTGTATCTGCACACAGTCAAGGTCATGAATTGTGGCAGACATAACCCTGACTCCACAGCAATAGTGAAGGCACTGTGTGACCTCCAAGGGCTATGGACACGAGTTGACCTTGCAATCTTGCAGAGTTGGGGGACATTTGTAGGGCAGAGTGACCAAATACTGGCAAGTGCAGATGGGCCATGCTAGTATACACCCTCCAGGAATATTGACTGCTGTAGTACACTTAACAGTTGGTGCAACAAACCATCATGTTAAGGGTGTGCACACTTATGCACCCACAGAATGTATGCATTTCAATCAGCATCTGCACAGCTAACACATTTGTTTGATACTGCATTTGATTGCACAGGTCATATGTCACATATCAGGTTCATGTAATGTTAACATATGCAGTATTGTGGCCCCATGGCATATCAGGGAAGAGGGTGTCATGTCAATAAGGGTGTGTACACTCCTCATAGCCACAGTAAGGTTTAAAGGTTGTCAGTGTAATTGTATTTTATTGCTCATACATGCACCACTGATGATGAGATCTGCAAATCAGACGTCAGGCATACACTATTGACATCTCTCTACATATCATCCCAGGTATGTGAAGGACAAACACATAGGGACTGTGAGCAGCAGAGCAAACATAACTGACACACATATACACACACAGCAATGGCATGTACACCCGTGAGGTATGGTGCACAGTACATGCCAGGGTGCTGAACAGTTGCACAGCAATACTGTGTACAGGGGTGCAGTGCGTTCCAGGGGAAGGGGCATCACCTACTAACAGAATCCATGCATCACAGAGAGGTATAATGTTGGTAACAGGGGTTGACTATAGCTGCAGTGCATGCTGTTGAGTGCCATATATCATGCATGTTGACAGATAGGTAATGAGAGCTCTGTGTGTAATATCTTTGTGCAACCTCACCTGTAAGTAAGTGCGTGTGTGTGTGTGTGTGTGTGTGTGTGTGTGTGTGTGTGTGTGTGTGTGTGTGTTTGTGTGTGCAGTTAAGCAATGATGTACAGGTCTTAAAGAGTGTTTCTTGTTTTCCCCTTACAGGTGGCGAGGTGGGTCAGGGTCCCTCCTGCAGGCAAACTGATGCTAGTGTCCATACAGACTCTGACAATGATGATAGGTGTGTCAAGGCACAGGCAGGGTTGTCAGGGGCTGAAGCTGTGCCATCGTTTGACATCCCACTGTTATACACCCAATCCCCACACACAGTCACATTGCCTAAACATACCCTATCACCAGTGGCCATAGATGAGGGCCAGTTGGTGGGTGGTGGCATGGGACAGGACAGTGTGAAGACTATGGCACATGTGTCTGGACACAGCAGCCATAGCTGGATGGCCAGTGAGGTACCACACAGGCAAATGTGGAGGGGTGCTCGTAGGAGGGCTGCTGGTCATCATGCCCCTGTCATAAGTGCCACAGCTGGTGTCACCAGACGCATGTTTCAGGCCATCATGGAGGCGCAGGCACATATGAAATGGTATACCAGACAGGGTCTGAGGCTGCAGAGGGATACTCATTCTGCTATTCTTGACATATGTTTTCTTGCAGGTGACCACCGTTATTTTGCAGAGGTCCTGGATAGATGGTTGGGTGAGATGGTGGGAATCCTTGACCATGGAATGTCTCTGCTTGAGCATATGGTGGGAGTAGTGTGACAGCAATGTGGATGTAGGCCAGCAACACCAACAGGTGGAGGTCAACGTGGACGTGCAAGAAGTCAGAGCTGCTCCCATACTGGCAGTACCAGCCCTAGCACTGCAGGGAGCACTGTCCACACCACAACATAGCAGGCTACGTGAATGTGGCCCTGTCTGATCCCAAGAGAGACCTGGATCTAGTGGACATATGTCATCATCGGGGAGAGTACCATATAGTGGCTTGTACCTGGTAGTGCCCCTGGAACCCCTGGCAGGCACAGTTCTCATGTCAGTGGCTGGAGATGGTGAACTGCACACCCTGCCAGGTATGGTCTGCAGCTGTCCAACAAACCCCTGTATAGGGCAGACACATGGCAGAACTGTGTGCATGCATACACACACACATCACCAACACAGCTAGGGCAACCCCATACCTACACACACCACATCTGCACAACCCTATTAATAATGAAACCCCCTAACACACACACACACAATGTCAACAAATGGCTAAGCCTAGGTCTCTGGCAAACCCACAACACACCCTGTGCATATGATGATACCTGTGCCACATCCCTGTCATCCATAACATTGATGCAGGGACAGGCTAATATGGTTCTGATGCACAGGGTGACTGTATTACGTTGTACCAATGTAATGCTGTGTAACATGCTTTCAGCACTAAAGTTTAATGCTTACAGAGGTGCAGGGAACTAATGGCTCTGCTGGTTAGAGGCACAGGGAACTAATCTAAGGGGGTGGTGAAAGCCAACACACTCTGGCTAGGCTTATAAATGCCCTTGGGCAGATAGCCTATTACTTACCTATGAACTTATGAACCTACATGTCAGGATGTGTAGCTGTCCAGCCATGATGCATTATAGCTGTTATTAACACTGAGTGATTGTGGTCTCCATAATGTATTCCGCTTGTGTTGTAGGTGTCTATGTGTCAGTAGAATGTTGGTCTGCTCTTGTTTCCTACAAAGGGTATGGCACTGTGGTGACACCTTGATTGTGCCATATCCTGAGTACAGCTGAACACAAGTCACAGGTCTGTATATCAGTTACTGCATGTGCCACATGCCTGATAGGTCTGAGAAATGTATATAGGTGAGTGCATGGTGGCTGATGTCAGCAGCCCTCCTACAGTGGACAATGGTAAGTGTACTGGGTGGTACACACCACATATTTATGTATAACACACACACAGAGGCTTTGGTATTGATGCAATACACAGAGAATATTGTACACGTGGATGTATGCACTTTTGCAAGGAACACATTTTAGCCTATGTAATTCCACCAAGACAGAATAGGCACAACATCACATTGGGAAATAATCAGTCTGCTAGTTTAATGCCATTGACGATGGTACTGGCAGGGTATATGTCCCCTTCCTCAATGTAGTGCAATCCTCAACTTGGTAAACATATGTGTGCTGGTGTGGGTGGCACAGCCCTACACTTTGGAGGGGCCTATAGCAGAACATTGAAGTTTTAAAATTTCAGATGTTCTAATATTGACCCGTTTTGATTGAATGCTAAAAATAGTGAAGCTGCAGAACATCAAATTCTTTCCTAGGGAAAGAATTTGGTTGGCCGGTTCTGTGGCTTTGCTATTTTCAGTGCTATGATGGAGATTTATGGGTCGGGTTCAGGTAAGTATGCAATTGTGTGGTTGTTAGGATTAGGGCACAGGTTAGGTGAGTTAGGGTTAGGGCTCGGGTTAGGTGAGATAGTGTTAGGGCATGGGTTAGGTGAATTAGTTTTCGAGGTGGGTTAAGTTAGTTAGGGTTAGGGCGCGGGTTAGGTGAGTGTGCGATAGTTACAGACCTTAGGGTTAGGGTTTGGGTTAAGGTAAGTGGATAGATAGTAGTGTATGTATATTTAGTGTAGGGTTAGTTGTAGGATTATAAGTGTATGTGTGTATATTGATGTTTTTAGGTGTGCTTGTGTTGTGTGTATGTGTTTGGAATAGCAAATTTTTTCCCAAGGAAAAAATTTGCTGTTCTGAAAGTTTGATATTATGTGGTTTCGATATTTTAGGTTGGATGAAATAGCATTCTCTATTTTCATCTTTCGATAACTTGATATAAATGCTTCTTCAGGGTGTGGGGTGGTGTAGAACCGCAGATAGTGTGACTGACAGCTACTTAACCTGTTAACATAAACTGAACAGTATTACAGCTGACTAAGTGGGGGGATACACTCAACAATAACTGCAATGATGGTGGCTGTGTCCAAAAAATCCACACCCAGTTATAAATACCATACCCAGTATCATTGTACAGATATATAGTGGGGAAGTGGACATTTACACATCTACTACTAGTTTTGATGGAATGAATTTCCACAAGATGATACCTGTGGAATGTTAGCATTTGCCGGTTAGTTCTCGGACAGATGACCTCCTGGGACATGTATTTTCTGCAACCTGAAGTAGATCCCCTCACATACAAACACACTGTTACTTGGCAATACTGGGACAAGAACCCCTACCTACGTACTTATTGCTACTAATGTGTGTGACCTTAATTGCACAAACCACACAGCTTTTAAGATGAGGTGTGTCCCACGTTACATGTTAGGTGAAGAACATCACCAGGCCTTGTACAGTATGGTAATGGGGGATGTACTGGTTGTTTATGAACAATACATAGTGTGAATTACTGTCATATACACATTGACAAACACATAACAGTCATACACACATCTGAGAGACCTGGGTTTATCACTGATAACTACCTTGTCAGTGTGCCCATTCTGTTACAGATAAGTTGCACACATCACATGCATCATTGGGCTGGATAGTGTAATCAGTTACCTGTATGGTTGATAGTGACAGTGGTTCCCATACAGTGGACCTTGGGACATGGTGTAAAGACAGTAGACCCAGCATCCACACCCCACATTGGATATTGTACTCACTGAAACCCATGATAATACTCTGACATACCCACCATCACACATTGACCAGGACTACAATACAACTCCTTGTCTATCTAAAGAGTGCTACTACAGGGATATGCATCTATTGCACATGCCACAGGGATAGTAGGGTGATGCTTTGTCATGGTTCTGCTATGGTCAGCAACATCACTACCCCTTTTACCTTGTGGCAAGGTGTAGGAGAATGTGGCCTCAGAATGCTGTATCCTACAAATATACACACTTGCACACATACACACACTTTCCAGGACTCAGAGGATAACCCATGACTATCTACCCATTTGTACAACAGTGTTGTGCTGGTACTGCAAGCTCCAGGTAGCACATAGAGTGAAGTGTGTAACAAGGTACATGTAATGTCCATTACAGCAGCAGCCATATCTAACTATGGCAATGGGGGGGGGGTGCAGTGGATTTGAAGGGCCTCAGGGTATTATCAACTACAGGTTTACAAATACACAGACACTGTTATTCTCAGTAATGCACACTGACACATTTGTCAGTACTGGGGTCCATAGGTGCAGGTGTTCATAGGTGTGTACCAGGATATTGTCCATGGAGAGATGGGAAGAGTATGGGATGTGGGTACAGTAGTATCATGCCACCTGCCATTTGCCAGCAGGCAATCTATCAACTGATGCCACTGGAGTAATCCTCAGGGGGAGTGTTAAATGCAACATCCCATCATCTGGTTGCCTCTTGCAGAAGGCCAGTGAGGTGCTGCATTTGACATTTATGCAATATGTATTACATAATATGGTCAGTGTGTGTCTTGGAGACCTGTACCCAAGCATGTTTTCTGACTGTGGTAGTGTAGTTGAGGTATCCATGACATGTGGTGCATTCAGGGTGGGGATTCCTAGCTGTGGCATTCATAACACAGCTGGGCAGACATGTCAGTATCACTCAAGTATAGATTGCCTGTAAGCAGCCAAGATGGATACCTGACATCAGCACATCTGTACAGAGGACAGACAGACATCAGCTAGCCAACTGGTTATGCATTAGGATAAATGTGTTGACAGATAGATGTCTGATACTGCTAGGTATGCCATTACTACATGACAACAACCCTCAATGACATGTCCTACACACACAGTAGTCTACTGTTAATATCCATATGTCAGATCAATATCCAGTAGGAAATGCTTAATGACACACAGCTCACAATCCAAGAACATGACAGTGAAGACTCAAGAGTCCATCTTTGCATGCAGGGGTGTTTGGGTCCAGTACTACAATCTGCAATCTTCTCTTACTTGGGAAAGCACTGTCAACAGTAGTAACGTAATGATACACTACATGCCAGTGTGACTGCATATAACCTGGGATACTACCCATGTATGTAACACATTCAAATGGAAAAGAGTGTTGTACAAGCCATATATACTCAGGTGTGTCAGACAGTAGACTCACACCCCTTGCTACTGTAATGAGAGCACATAGACGGATGTTATGTACATGGAATTAAATACCAAAAAAAGAAGTCCAATCTGGTAGCACCCTGCCATAAACAGGTTATACAACAGAAGGAAGAAACTGTTACAGAAGAAAGGAAAATCCCAGAATACAAAAAACTCCCTTATCAGCCTCAGTAAGAAGTTGAGATCCCTCATAAAATCCTACAAAGCTAGTTATGAAAATAAAATTGCCAAATATTCTAAGGACAACCACAAGGCATTTTATATTTGCATCAAGAATCTAAATGGCAATACTCAGATATGCTCTGAGCTACAACAGAATGGCACTAAACATACTGATCCCAAGGATATTGCCAGCATTCTAGCAGATCGATTCAGTGCCAATTTCACCCCTTCTCAGCCCCTAAAGGGCCCATCTCAATATCAAAAGATTGCCAAATGCTGGTAATCACAACCACGCAGGTAAAAAAAGCACTCTCCAAAGCTAATAATACAGCATCCATGGGACCAGATGACACCCCGGGCTGTGTACTGCATGAACTACAAAATTAACTGGCACCTCACCTAAGTGTCATGTTTAATCATAGCCTCACCTCAGGATTCATGCCCAACGAGTGGTACACAGCCGCAGTTATCCCACCCCACAAAGGAGGTCCACCTTGGAACACAGGAACTATCATCCCATCAGCCTAATGAGCCTGATCTGCAAAGCCATGGAACGTATTATCATGGAACTTATAAACAAGGACATTGGCAACCTTCAAACATTGGTCCTCACCCAGTTTGGTTTTGTGAAGGGCTGATCTTGTCTCCTCAACCTGATTGACTTCTTTGAATCAGTCTCCAGAGCTGTGGATAAGGGTAAGATGGTCCACACAGCCTATATGGACCTCACCAAGGCCTTCAACACCATCCCCCACTCTGGAATCATAGATAAACTTACTAAGCTGGGCATTAATCCCTACATCACTCAATGGCTTGCCAACTGGCTTACTGATAGAACCCACACTGTAAAAGTAGCCGACTCCAAATCCAGCTCCAGACAAGAGACAAGTAGAGTACCTCAGGGTTTAGTCCTGGGACCACTCTTGTTTGACATCTACTTCTCAGAAGTACAGACCAACACCAAGGGACTCCGGCTAACAAAGTTCGCAAAACTGGGAGCCACTATCGAATCCCCAAATTATGTGGACATCCTACAAAAGGGCCTTATAGAGACAGATGCATGGTGCCAGAGCCATGGGCTCAAGCTCAATGCCAAGAAATGTATAGTTATCCCCTTTGGGAAAAACCATGTATCCATGAATTGCCAGGAAAAGTGGCAGTACACTAAACACTGAAAGTGTGATAAGGGACCTAGGGACACAGGTGGACATTGGTCTCACCTTCGATAACCACAATGCCACAACAGTCAGGAAATCCTTCTATGTGGCACATCTCATGACTAAGGGCTATTCATCCAGGAAAAAGGAGGTCATTGTCCATCCGTACTCATCCCTCATTAGACCCATTATAGAGTACAACGCCCCATTTGGTATGTACTTCACAATACATCTGCAACAGCTGGAAAGGCTGCAGAAATACCTCACTAAAAGAATCACAGGCCTATATATATCTATGTGTGCGTGTGTGTATATATATATATATATATATATATATATATATATATATATATATATGTGTGTGTGTGTGTGTGTGTGTATATATATGTGTGTGTGTGTGTGTGTGTGTGTGTGTGTGTGTGTGTGTGTGTGTGTGTGTGTGTGTGTGTGTGTGTGTGTGTGTGTGTGTGTGTGTGTATACATATACATATTAAAAAAAAATAATATATATATATATATATATATATATATATATATATATATATATTCACACATATATGTATAACATATGTCCATAACATGTAGTGGAGTCATACCTCAGCACCAATAATCACAACCTCTTAGTGCAAGGGGATGTCATGTAAGGATTGCAGATATAAATGTAGAGTGTTGCTAATGTAACAGGTGTTGTCTTAACAGAAATGTTGTGTCTGAAGTCACATCTGATATTGACATGTATGCCATCAGTTACTGGCAAACATCTTTAGATAATCATAGTACAGTACCACACAAAATCACAGTAATGATCCTGTGGAATACAGCAGAGCTATGACCAATAAATGTGGACAGTCTGACACACTCTGGTCAGTCCAGAGGTATACACAGAACCCCTTAGTGCAAGACGTGTGGACCAAGCCTGACAAAGTGAATGTTTACATACATGTAAATGGGGATAACACGAAATTCCTGGAATAGATAAACTCACACAATTTATGCATTCACACACTTCTGTCTGTCCTGACTCATAATAACTGGAGAAGTAGAGGTCACAAGCCCACATACTACCCACTAGTTAGTAACATATATCTGTACAGCATTCCACTGCTTTGTCAGAAATACACAACTGTTATGGTGGCCCAGCAACAAATACCTGGACATAACATCACACTGGGTAAATATACTGAGCTGCTAGGCATGTCACAAAGCACTGTGCAAACTAGAGGCAGACTGCCACTACACTAGCCTACATTTCTCCTGGGGGAATACACATGTACCTGCAAATATAGCAGGACAGACAGAAGTGTGTGAATGCATAAACTGTGTGAGTTTATCTATTCCAGGCATGTAACAGCACAGAGTAACAGACATCTGTGTGAAAGTGCATACCACAACTAATCTGTACACAGCCACAGTCACATATGATAAGCGTACTTAATATTTCAGTATATGGACTGTGTGAACAACACCATCCTCTTATGTGCTATTTACACACTAACCCTGCATATACTGGGCCAATACACCGTGTATTCCAATGCCTGACTGTGTTATGGGACATGTGTCGGTCTGGCCCTACAAACATGTACTCTGATAGGGTACCATACACTGGAGCAGCATGCAACATTACATAGAACAGGACCAATAACAATGACATCTACTACAGTCTGTACACAGGCCATGGTACATATTCACAATACACACTCTGTCAACAATCACCATAAGTACACAGACCTCACTACTGTACACACTACAACAGAATGTCCAGGTTTTGTCCTCAAATATAAGGCCTACTATAGATAACATGTCTAGCAGTCTGATACTCACTGGCTTGTTATCAGGTATGATGTCAGTAAATAATGATGTACTGAACATATGCACCTCTTACTGCATGACATATGTACAAAGGTTGACAGAGTTGTGGCTGGAGGCACAAACTCAGGGCCAATGTTGACATGTTGCTGTGATAAACCCATACATTTACTGGTGTAACAGAGTTTGTTGTGACATATGTCTTCTGAGGGATATAAAGTCAGTAACTTTAATAATAATCAGCTCTTCGAAGGGGAAATTTACCAACACATTGCAGGAGTGGCCACGGGAGCCAAGTGTGCTCTCGTGTTTGCCAACTTGGTAATTCTATGCTGGGAAGTAAATTATATCTTCACATTTCGATTTATGTCCAAGATCCTGTTATATAACAGATTCTTAGATGATATTCTGATTCTATGGAAAGGGACTGAACAGGAGGGCAATGAGTTCCTTGAATTTTTAAATAACACCACTACTTTTTTCAGGTTCACCAACTTTTGGCATGTGTGTGAGATAAATTATTTAGATATCCATTTGAATTTTGATGGGGGGATTCTTGAAAGTGTCATCCATAGGAAGGAAACTTTTTTCAAATTCCATGCATCATTTTAGTAGTTTTCACCCTTATCACCAGAAGAAGGGAATCATCAAGGGGCAGATAGTCAGACTGTCGAGATTGGTGAGCAACTCTGATACTTTTAAATGTGAGTTGTTTCAACTTGTAGGTATGTTTTTAGATAGGGGATGCCCCTTAAAATTAATTTTGATGGTCAAACATGAGGTTTTAAAGAAGAGAGATACCCTTTACCAACCTATACTTCGTGTTGGGTTACCAGTAAAACCACCCCAATAACAGTCTGATGGTTCTTTTACAATGGTCCTTAGATACAATCACCCCTCTCAAGATATTGTTTCAGCAATTAACTATACCTGGCACTTTGGTCTTAAGGATGCAAGTAAAGAAATTATTGGCCCGAGACCTAGGATAGTTTACAGTCGAGGGAGAAATGCTAAGGACATTATGGAGAATTCTAGCTGAAAGTCTTTTATATCTAGAATGTACAAATGCGGGACCTGTAGGGTATGTAAGTACATCAGTGATGGCCCATATGTGTCCATACCTGGTTACAGACATTCTTTGAGCTGCCTGGGAAGGTGCAGCTATAACGCTAACATGTTAGTATATGTTGCCACCTGTATCAGCTGCATCAGTTTTCATGTCGGGAAAACTGTACAAAGACTTAAGGAAAGAATTACTGAACATGTTAGGGCCATCAGAAATAAAGATTCTCACAATGCACTCTATAGGCATAGTACATGTTGTACTAATTTTAAAAAGTTTATTTTCTTTGTTATTGACAAGGTGAAAAGTAATGAAAGAGGAGGTGATTTGAAAGTAAAGGTGGAAAATTTGGAGGCCATGTGGCAACTTAGACTAAATGCTATACATTCACCTAGCCTCAATGACAGTATTGCTATTCTTCCTACACTTAAGGCTAAAACAAATGTGATGAAATAAAATTTATTTTTATATATTTAACAACGTATATCAGCATCATAACATTTTATATGTTTAAGCATATTGCGCAAGTGCATTTTTATCTTGTATCTTGGTTCAATTATGTTTTTATATTTCATGTATAATCAACTTTTTTTTTTAATTGTTGCGATGATGTCATTCAATGCGGATTGGTCAGCAGTTAGAAGATGGGGTATTTAAATGTTTGCACTAACCAATGTTACTCTGATGAAGCCATTCTTATGGTGAAAGCACTCAGTTGTTGGGATCTTTGTGTTTTGTACTATTGAATCGGTGAAACCACGTTTGTGTTGGGACTTTTTTTATTTTTATTTCATTGTTTTTTGCTTCGTTGGAAGACTTGGTGTTTCTCTGAGTAATACAAGGGTTGCCTATATTGTTCACCAATTCATAATGTCACATGTAGGGCTATAGATTGTCTACACCAGCCTCTCTGCTGTTTGACATCTGTTGTCCTTGTAAGGTGGACATTGTGACATATAGTAAGTCCTCAATAAAATAATTTAGCAAAACCCACCCCACAATGCATTCTGTCATTACACAATCAAAGTAACCTACCCACAGGATACTGATGACAAACACACACACTTGTCTGTATTGGGATTCAAACCCTTACCTAGCTAGGTATTGCTACTACAGTGCACCACATTTATCACATGCACCACAGAGCTTATTGGATGGATGTTGTCCCAAGGTACTTCTAAGGTGGGGAACATCACCAGCCCTTGTAAATACTGGCATTGGGTGATGTAGTGGATGAGAGATCCCAAAAATAATTTTACCCTAATCACACATTTACATTAGCCAGGGGTGAGTTTCAAACTTCAATCTAACAACCTTTATGGAACATAATGTTACACATGTACCACATGCACCACCGACCTGACATGGTATAGGCTTTGTAACCGATACTTGTAAGGTGGATGATGTCTGCAGGACTGCTAAAGTCAGGCTATGAGATGTGTACTGGCTGTAAATAGGGACACAATCTTTAAAGTACACTCACAAACACTTGCCACAGATGAGATTCAAAACCATACCTGGGTAGTTACTGCTACTTCATTGTTCCACATTTATGGCATGCACCATGGAGCTTATAGGGCTAGCCTTTCCCCAAAGGTATATTTCAAGGTAGATTATATCAGCAGGCTTGCTAAATTAGGGAAATGAGAGGTTTAGTGACTGTGAATGGCCTCAAAAGCATTATTCTCTACACACACACACACACACACACACACACACACACACACACACACACACACACACACACACACACACACACACACACACACACACACACACACATACACACACACACACACACACACACACACACACACACACACACACACACACACACACACACACACACACACACAAGGTTTCACGGTTGCCATGTTTGCCATGTCTGGGATACATCACACTATAGCATTACCCAGTTATTGCACATGCCACTGAGCTTACAGGGCTGAATTTTGTCCAGTGAGGTATTTCAAGGTGACTGACATCAGCAGCCTTTCTAAAGTAGGGCAATGGGAGTTGTAGTGACTGTGAATGGCCTCAGAAGCATTGATCCCTACACACACACAAAGCTTCATAGTTGTCATGTCTGGGATTAGAACTCCTACCTAACTAATATGTTACACTATAGCATTACACAGTTATTGCATGTGCCATGGAGCTTATAGGGTGAGCCCTTATCCAAAGGTGTGTTTCAAGGTGAATGACATCAGCAGGCTTGCTAAAGTAGGGCAATGGGAGGTGTAGTGTCGATGAATGGCCTCACAATCATTGATCCTTACACACACACAAACACACAGAGTTTCACAATTGCCATGTCTGGGATTAGAACTCCTATGTAACTAGTACACCACATTATAGCATTGCACAGTTATCATATGTGCAACGGAGCTTATAGTGCTAGCCCTTATCCAAAGGTGTATTTCAAGGTGAATGACAACAGCAGCCTTGCTAAAGTATGGCAATGAGAGGTGTAGTGTCTATGAATGGTCTCAAAATCATTGATCCCTACACACAGGGACACATACACACAGAGTTTCACAGTTGCCATGTCTGGGATTAGAACTCCTACCTAACTAATATGTTACACTATAGCATTACGCAGTTATCGCATGTGCCATGGAGCTTATAGGGTGTGCCCTTATCCAAAGGTGTGTTTCAAGGTGAATGACATCAGCAGGCTTGCTAAAGTAGGGCAATGGGAGGTGTAGTGTCTATGAATGGCCTCAAAATCATTGATCCCTAGACACACAAACACACAGAGTTTCACAGTTACCATGTCTGGGATTAGAACTCCTACCTAAGTAATACATCACACTGCAGCATTACACAGTTATTGCATGCACCACAGAGCTTTCAGGGTGAAATCTTGTCCAAGGAGGTATTTCAAGGTGATTGATATCAACAGGCTTGCTAACATAGGGCAATGAGATGTGTAGTGACTGTGAATGGCCTCAAAATCATTGATCCCTACACACAGAGTTTCACAGTTGCCATGTCTGGGATTACAAATCCTACCTAATTAGTACATCACACTATAACATTATGCAGTTATTGCACACACCATAGAGCTTACAGGGCTGAATGTTGTCCAATGAGGTATTTCAAGGTGACTGACATCAGCAGGCTTGGTAAAGTAGGGCAACAAAACATGTAGTGACTGCGAATGGCCTCAAAAGCATTGATCCTTACACATACACACACACACACACACACACACACACACACACACACACACACACACACACACACAGACATATACACATACACACACACACACACACACACACACACACACACACACACACACACACACACACACACACACACACACACACACACACACACACACACACACACACATATAGACACACACACACACACACACACACACACACACACACACACACACACACACACACACACACACACACACACACACACACACACACACACACACACAGTTGCCATATCTGGGATTAGAACTCCTACCTAACTAGTACATTACACTATAGCATTATGCAGTTATTGCACACACCACAGAGCTTATAGGGATGATCTTTCTCCAAAGGGGTATTTCACGGTGACTGACATCAGCAGGCTACCTAAACTATGGCAATGGGGAGTCCAATGTGTGTGAATGGGCCATAAGCCATTCCTCTGGAAACACACACAACACTCAGTCACACACAACTTTACATTTGACAGGACTGTGTATACAACTGCTAGATGAATAATGACCTGTAATGTCATGTTACACAGTTATCACAAGCACCGCAGACACTATAGTACTGAGGGTTACCAGAAGCAAATGTCTACAGTGATAGACATTGGCACATCATGTGATATTGGCCAATTGGATGTGTGGTGGGTGGGACAGGCCTCATGATGGGAAGCTCTTTGTCACTGTCTGTCTCTCTCTTCCCCACATCTCTGTTTGTATATGTTTGACCTATTATAGTGTGCTATCCTTGGATATATGTCTGTATTCCTATCCGATGTGTGTGCAAAGCATGACTGGTTTGCAATGTGGTGTGTGTGCACAGACATCTGCAACTGACAGATATGTATAGTCCACTGTTGTTGCCAGACATGGGCTTCATTTCTCTAGGTGTGGGAGCATGCCAGGTATGACCTTCTGCATTGAATGTGTGAATCCATTACAGGTAGGTTGTACTCCAGTGCGGGCATTTATGTTCTACACCTATAGCTACCAACCTGTTTCTCCAGGATATCTGTAGATAGGTTGACAATATGGAATCACAATGGGCAAAGGATAGTGGGATACCATAACTATTTGTGTCTGTTCTGCTTCTGCTACATGGTTTTGGTGTTAGCAGAGATATTCAGACATATATACTGTTTTACACTGTAATGTATTATATCATCAACTACTGACAGATATACTTATTTGCTGGCAGTAATTTTCTGGGGAATACAAGATGAATGAACCTGTGTCCAGTATTGTGGTCTGCATCTATATATTCTTGCACAATCATGCCGTTCTGGAGGGGGAGCTGCAGACACTTGCTGATAGGTCTGCATAAATTGCCCAGCATCTTGGTATACTGGTGGCTGTGGATCCCATGCTTGTACATCTATCAACGTGACAGAATGGCCATATCCTGCTGTGACCATACCTCTCAGCTGTACAGATTCACACAGGTTACCCAGAGGCAGGGCTCATATATCTGGTCATTTCCCCTTCACATTGTGGTTTATGAAAAGGTTTGTAGCCACCTATTCTTGGGTTTGCAGGCAGGGATAGCATGGGCACCATCAGAGTTTCAGACTTCACACACTCCATGGCATCCATGCTTCTACCCCCGCCATTATTCTATCTTCTTCCTAACATAATGCAAGCGATATCTGATAAGTATCCCTATTGTTATCACTTAATCCCAGCAGTATTTAGGGGTTGGTCCACAGTTCATGCAGTATTACATGGTGGACATGATAGTGGGATTTGTCGACATGGCCTTACATTTGTGTTCTGTGGACTGTGTTATGTTGTTATTTGGGACTCCATGAGATAACATACATTGGCAATATGGGTGAGACACAGGCCTTTGACAGAGGACTGTAGGGCATTTGGTAGTGATGCAGGCCATCTGTAGCAGGCCAGTGCATTCTGTCACTCCTACAGTCCCAGGCTGCAAGCCACTGGATTCCCCAGGGATGACAGGGTAGGTGTGCAAGGTGTTAATGGCAATAGTTTCTGTCCTTATTAATCCACTGGTGTGGATGCTGGCAGGGTGCTGCTTACCACTAGGGACACACCTGCATGGGACACCTATTCAGCAAGCTGCATTCTGTAGGTATTCCCATAGAGAAGTGGGGCTCATATTGTACTCATTCCCAACAGCAAGGATATGACCTGTGATGAACCTGTGGATGATGGTGGGTGAGCTGAGTGCATGTGTGCTATGGAAGCTTCTTGCAGCTGACACATAGATATATGTGGGGTATTCCCCTTATGCTGGCTTATGTGGGGACATCAGTGGTTTCTTAGTACTTCATATTTGTGCCTTTTGTGGTCTGACAATGTTTGGCCAGACTACATTAGTATTCCATACCACACAGATAACTAATGTGCTGCTAACCTGTATGTACAATTCCAAAGGTGTGTGCAGTTGACAGTTACATTTTATGCACTCTGTCTAGGGTACTTCCACCTGTGTACTGTGTGTATGTCTGGGCCCACATTCATGGCATGTCCATCTTTCAGACAGTGACAGATATTACATCCAAACAATTAGTATGGATTACTGCTGGATTGGGTCTTGCTGGGATGCATTGTGTTTGGCACTGCAGCTGTTAGAACTTGACCCTGTCATCAACAGTACTGACCACAGGCCACTGGGACACAACCCTCCATGCCTACATACTGACCACTTTCACACAATATACAACACACAACAACCTAACATACAGAACCCTGCATATTGTACGTGTAACAATCTATCCTGCTAATTTGGCCAGCTCAGGTAGTCTGTGCTCCACAGTTATTATACCCACATGTACATATTACTACATTTCTAGATAGGATTGTGGGGGGGGTGGGCACACCTGACAACTGTAAACATTTGCTATGACTGTACTGGTATTTCAGGTACTCTGCTGGCTTCCATCTCATTCTGTATTCTGACCTATCATGCAGACTGGAAGCATATCAGTGTAGTACAGATCTTAGGTTTTATTGACTTACATTTCAGTTTCAGACTTCTTACCCTTCAGAACTAACATCCCATGTAGTCTGTCTGTGTAGGTCTGTAGGGGGGCTGTTCTCCATTGCCATCAATTGGTGGCCTTAGCACAACCTTTCTTTGTGGTCATCTACACCTGTTCTGCTGGCTGAGACTGTTGTTGGGTATGTGAGCCTCACTGACATGCATGTGTGTGTGTCCTATGAACACACATTTGGCCCACCACATGTCCTGCAGTGGGATTTGTCACCTTGTCTAGTACTGCCTATTATGTTGACATCAGTATTTGTTATGGATTCATGCTGCCCATATAGGTGTTTACCACCTTCTGCCATCCCTTTCAGCCATCTGATTCCCTTGCATGCTCACAATCCATACTATAGATACAAGTAGCAGAACATACTACTACATTCAGCAATTGATAGGGAGAGTTATTTACCTTGTGGCTGTGCCAGTATTGAGGATGGTGCTGGAGGGCTGACTATGTCAGATGCACACAGTACACTCCCTATACATGGTGAAACATAGGTAGTGTCATGTTTGGCATCCCTTTTACTGTATGTGCAAGTCAGAGAGAAGCGTCATTCCCTGGGTTCCTACCATGTCAGTGTATGTGCTATGTGTTGCCTCTTTGCCAAGGACTGGGTATACTGAGCATGCCCCCTTCTGCCTACAGGGACAGGCTCAGGTTGTTCCTCCTCCGAGACACTCTGTGTCTGTGCTGTCCTTGGCAATGGTGGGGGGCCGTGTGGCCCTGCCCCATGCTGTTTCTGCAGGATCATATTGTGTAGCATGGCACATACAATGACAGTCTGGGTACATGCATCTGGTGAGTACTGCAAGACTCCGCCGAATATGCCAGGCACTGGAACCATGACTTGAGCATCCCAAACACATGCTCTATTATGATTCTGGTAAGAATAAAAAGATCCGTGACTTGATAAGACTCTGAAGAAGCCCAATGTTATGGGTGAAAGTGCTAAGTCAGTGATTCTACATTTACAATAAAGCTGTGGTTTTATCGAGTCATGGATCTTTTTATTCTTACTAGTGTTTATTCAACTTGGTGGTCTGTTATGATTCTGGTTTGTGTGTATGTCTCATTATGGAGTTCTTATTCAGGTGTGTGTGTGCATTTCTGATGGGTGTCATCAGCCACAGCTCCAGTGTGTAAACAGCATCCCCTACTAGGTGGCCATATGGGATGTCCCTATTGGCAAATCTCTGGTACAGCTGCGTCATATGCCAGATGTAGGAGTCGTGATAGCTTCCAGGGCTGCCAGCACACACATTCATTATAATGCCCTGGGTATCACACATGACCTGGCAGCTGACGGAGGGGAGGCCCTTGCAATTTATGTAGACCATACCCCGCTCACCAGGTGGTGCTTTGATGTGTATGTGCGTGCAGTCTATAGCAGCCACTACCTCAGGGTATTCTGCTATTTGGTGGAAGAGATGCATATTGCTGGTCAACGCCTCATGGGTGTTGTGGAAATATATGTGCTCACCGGCATGTGCTGACATGGCATCCAGGAACTGGTGGAGTACCCTGGATGCTGATGCCTGTGAGATCCACATGATATCCCCAGTTGGCCTTTGGAAGGTACCTGTGGCTAGTATTCTTAAGCCTACACATACCTTGGTATCCACTGGGATGGCTTCCACTCTGTTGGTTCTGTGTGTGAGGCATGGCCGGCACAGCTCAACAATTTGCTGTAGGAGGTCCCTGTCCACCCTATAGTGCTTCAATATCTCCAGCTCATGTAGCCCCTGGTAGGTTACCCTGGGTCTGTACACTCTTCTCCTTCTTCTCACTGTGGGTTGGTCATGAGCATTCTCATCCTCACCACCCTCAGCCTCTTCCAGATATTGATTTATGAGAGTGAAAGAAGCCTCTATCATTTTGTTGCTTTTGTTAGGTAAAATTTCCCCATTTGTGTACACCGGTGGTGTAGAGTTTGTGGGAAAAACCAGAGGGAAAGGTGTTTGCATAGTTTATAGTAGTGTGCTGGGCTGTGCTGCTGCCTGTGTAATTGGCTGGTTCTGATACATTTCACCTGCCAGCTATGCTAGTTCTCCCTGATTACCTTCTTACTGCTGTTTTCCCTTCCCATTGCCTTCCTGTTTAAGCCACAAGGCATGCCGCACAAACCCAGTGCTCAGATGTGAACAGAGCTGCTATTTCCTGGTTATTTTATTTATTTATTTTTTTTGTTTAAAACCCAGTGCGCAGCACACACAACCATTTAGGCATTGTAAATACTGCTAGGCAGCTTCAGACACACCCACTTCCTTAGCTGTGCTTAGCTAAGGGCAAACACAGGCCCCAAAGCTCCAATAAGCTTACAGCATGCATGACACACCCCCTTATGAAGTCATCTAGGTCTTAGGCTTACACCATGGTATTACTGCACCTACACAGTTGGGTACAAGCTAGCACCAAGGGGAAATCTGTGATTCACTATCAAAACCAACACTCAGCCTTCCCCCTTAGCAACCACTATTCCATGGTCTTGTGTTATGCATGCCATTGACTATTACGGCAAAATTATGATTTTGGTTTAAAAGCTTATTTCCAGCTTTTTTTATTATTTTTGGGCTGATCCCGTTTGCGCGCCGCTGCCCTGCGCTTAAACGGCTGAAATCGGTCAACAAAAAAAGTTAATTTTTATAATTTTGAAATTCATTTTTATGCCTATGGCTATATATTTGGCTTTTGGCATGCCTAACTGTTCTAATACATGTGTTTGTTTGAGCTGTCATGCCTCCGTTTTGTAGTTTGCAGAAATGTATTCAGATACTGGCTGAATACATTTCTGCAGTCTACATTATTCCTGCACGGATGCCTGCCTGCTTCCTGGATCACTAATTCACCTCATTTGCATGGTTTTCACCAGCAAATGAGGTAATTAGCATACAGGGCCTGTGTCCGTACAGGAATAGTGTGGGAGTGCTCGTGCATGTCTTGGGAGCTTATTCCTGGATCTCACGGCAGCCATATTTCCTGCAGCAGCTCTTGCACTATTCCTGCATGCCATGCAGAGCTTGCTGAATCCTGATGGATATTTATGTTGCTGATTATTTAATGAAAATCTATGTTTGCATATTTCTGTAAATATCTCAACATGCACTCAATAGAAGAATTTCTTGTTTTGATGTGAAAGTTTATGTCTGGTTAACAAATGTGTTCTAACAATATGTGTCTAGGTTGTACATTTTCTATGATATGACAATTTGTTTAAGAAAGTTTAGAAAAAAATGCAATTCTGAGTGTGAGAGCATTATAATACATTATAATATTTATAGTAAAATTATAAATAAACTGACTATTACACTGTAACGAATACTTCTTACTGATAATACTGTAATTTGTATAGTTTTAATAGCTTTTACTGATGACAAAATGTTTACATTTGTTTATCTTATGCTTTTTAAGTTTGTTTTTCAGAAAAAGCTCTTAAATTCAATTATGTATGTAGGCCAATAGAGTTGTGACATTTTACATTACATAGGAATTACTGAGTTAATTAAAGATTTTATAAGGCTGGTTAATTTTGCATATGTAAAATGGATTAAAATAGTTTTAAGTTTTTCTGGTTTCCTAGTGATGAATGCCTGCAGGACCGCAGATGTATTTTGAGAGCCAAGAGAATTTAACTGTAGTAACAGGGAAATATATATCTATATATATATATATATATATATATATATATATATATATATATATAGATAGTGTACAATTGCGTGAAAGACTTATCTCTTCTCTGAGGTGCAGTGATCTTGAAGTTAATCTAAGTAGCAATGATGTGGGGGTGCAACTCCCCACTTCAGGGGCATGCAGGGAGTTGCCCTTTCTCCAAAACCACTTTGAATGTTTAACAGTGTGTTTCACTTTGCTTTTATTTCACAAGGATTGCACTTCATTTTTCACAGTTTGTGAATTTTTAGCATTTAGTCTCAAACTTTCTAATGCAATATCTGAATTATCGTCCACAACCATGATTTCAGATATCAGGCTAGTAAGTTTAAGACTGCACCTTATGTCCCACATTCTTTTAACCACTCTTTTTATTTTGCGAGCTGTATCAATTGCCCGCAAATACATGTTGCTTTATTTGTAGTCCTGTATAAGTAGTTTTCACCTTATCTTAAAATTAAATAGTCACGGGATGATGTTACTGCAGAGGAAGAAATGGTACCTTGATTAACACACCAAACCAGATTGTAGCTGGGCTGTTAGCACAGTACAATGACCATGATAAAATAAATACATTTAAACTAACATTTGAAAAATAAACCACTTCAGAGTTACTGTGGGGAACTCCACTTTTTCTGAGACAGTTGATACAGTGGGCCGGTAACTCAAAAGAAATATGAATGTCTAATTTAAGAAGAATATAGTTCATACAGTAGGTAAGTCCCTCAGTACTTATGTGAAAACCAGGGTAGGTTGCGTCTTTTGTAAACTCTTTGTACCTATTTTGTAGCTATTTCCCACACACACTAGCGTGCGCACGTGCACGCACACACGCACACACACGCACGCACGCACACACACACACACACACACACACACACACACAGTCTCACACAAGGCCACCTGCCTATGTTCTGTTAGCTATATTATTTATTCACTAACATGTTGATTACCAAATCATAAAATCATATTGTTTCTGGTTGTTTGCTATGGTGTTATAGCAAGCATTCTTAAGTACGGGATGACCTCAGTTTGAACTCCTTCTCCAGTATTATGTCAGCAGAACTCATCTCCCTAGTCTAACTCAATGGTAAAATGCAATACTTTAAGCAAAAAATGCAGACAGAGTTTATAAGATATGACAAGCGATACACAGAAATAATCTGTAGAACACCTAAAAAAGAACTATGTGCTTGGGTATAATCCTAATGTACTGAAATAATACTTATAAAATTAACTACAGCCATTACAATTCTATTATGAAAGATACAACGAGAAAGAATAAATCAACTGAAGCTGTATGCAGTTAGAGAAATTATGGAAAATGTCACTACAATTATGAACATGATGATTAGTGGACTTAATTAGAACATTTGTGACTTATTTAATCACATGGATTCATTTAGTCACTGCCCATTTAATTCCAGTATGGAATTATTTTCCAGGTCACTGGTATTCTATGTCTCACAATTTCTGCAGTCTGCAACTCAGCTTAAAAAACCGTATCATCCTTCAGTTTCCACAGCTTACTGTCATTACACTGAAAATTCAGTATATCTGAAGGGTGACATCATGCTGGCTTTGCATTCTGATAGCTGTCAAATTAATGTGTGAAATAAAGTGGCTTGGTTGTTTGAGGAAGTAAAGATTGTCCTATCATTTGCATAGCTCTTCATAATTGCTTCTGAATTTAAAATGCAACCAGCATTATCTCAAAGGTTTAGACAGCTGAAAATAGCAACTGAGTCATATATCCCATGACACAGAATAAGTTATACTAAGCATGATTAACAAAGAAGATAACATTTTGAAAATGTGAATACACAAACTATAGTGGGCTATCATGATGCAACACCTTAAGATATAAAATAACTAGATATAACTAGATATAAAATAGAAATAGAAAATAGATATACAATAATTTAAAACAACAGCATGAGGGTGAAACAACATACACTGATGAATGTCAACATAATTACTGAAACATTGATACCATTGGTTTATGATCACCTAAGCTTCTATTACTTTCCAAATACAGTACTTACAACATCATGAATACATTGTTACAGCCAATGATATAAGCATTATCAAAATAAAAGTTTACTGATATGTTTGGAAGAAATGCCAAAAAGAACTGCAGTAAGACAGAAAGGAATGTGGACATGATATGTGATCACTTTAGCTCACCTGTTCTCATCTTCTCTAGTTTACAGGCATTAAAATAGATAACTTTGAGTATAACTGCATTCTTAAGACCTGGGCATGAATCCCTTGAACTTCACTTACACACTAAATTACTTTTAGACAATCAACTAACAGCCATGTATTCCCAGGTGGTAGACAAAAACAACACCTTATTTACTTTATCTCTTCTGGTTAATCATCTGTATCTTCTGGTAAAGTGTCATGATGAATGCACTCATATGGATCAGTGTGGTTGACTCAGTGAATGCTGTACTTTTCATTGAGGTTATAGCAGCACAAATATTGTTTTTCTGGTCATATCTTTTGAGTTTCATTCAATGCTAATTATATCATGATAAATGAAGTATTTTGAATGCATTTTTACTTATTTCTTCCTTGTAGTTCCTTCCATATGGCATGAGAAAAGGTCCATGATACTCATCTTTGGCTGCACCTAATCAGCTTGACAGACAGCGATTAACTCTTGTTTTGAACATATATCAGCTCTGCTTCTCAGTCAGGAAACTCCTCATGGGGCAGTTATACCAACAACCAAGCTGCATGACAGTCAACTGATCTTTGTGAAGGAAAATCCTTTTTTTTATTTACCAATGCCATGTATTCATTTTTCAAAAGCAGCAACAGAATAAAGTAGGCTCAAATGAATATACATATAACAGCTTTGCATAAAATAAGCAAGATAAATCAGGTAGAGTAATGATAATTTGGATCAAAGTAGATGAGTATAGACACACACACACACACACACACACACACACACACACACACACACACACACACACATAAGTACACTCCCACATACTACAAAAAACAGAGGAAAAATGTGCATTCCTATATAATATGTTTAAATCAGCACTGACATGGAGATAAATAGAATATGTACTTACATAATCTCTGCATAGAGGCACTTGTCAAAGGGTTTAGACTGATAGTATAATAAGCACAAAGGAGACAAATCTGCAGACAGACTGGTCACTTTCAAATATCTATGCCCTAAGGAGAAATGAAAATATATAGATTTAAAAGTGCATAAAAGGTACTGTTGGTAGCTTCAGCCCTCTGATAAGACACTCAGTGTATTAGATATGATAATTTATGTGATATGTGTCAATGCTGACAAACAATGGGTATTCAATTATTTTAGAGGGTCTGCACTCTCAAAAGAATGGTATTATTTTCTATAAACATTATATAAAAAAGGCTTAAAAAGGGAGAAAATATAATAGTAGAATTACACACACAAACTCTTGCATGCGCACACACACACACACACACACACACACACACACACACACACACACACACACACACACACACACACACACATTGTGAAAAACTAAAAAGCTGTCAGCCCAGCTAGATAGAATTTTGTAGATAATTCTATGTCATTGTAAATATTAATATAATCCACAGGCTGTTTTACAAATGTAAGAAAACTGAATGTAAGAAAACTGTGTTATAGGTTCTGAACTTCAAAAATGTAGCCACAGTGCACCCTGCTGGAAGAAAGATGATAAAGTAAGGTATTTTATGACTGTTTGATCTCAAAACTCAGAGACAGAATGTCTGGATGAAGGAATTCATTCTATAGTTTTGAGACCAGAGTTAATTGCAGGGTTTTACATTTAAAATGTATTTTATTGCTGTGGCTTCCTGCAGGTGCAAGATTACGAATATATGTTAAACTCTGAATTTCTGTTAACCTGGGAACCAGAGAAGTGTCAAGAATGATGTAATCTAAAATGAGTCAGCAGTGATGTATTATGAATTTAAGAGACCGAGAGAGAGAGAGAGCATTTTGCATTTGTCTTCAGAACTGACAACATCACCAGCACTCTGCCTTTGCTCTGTATGTAAGTTATTTAGAACATTGTTTCTCTTAGAAATAGATAGAGTAGACTAACTGTTTTCTATATTTATGTCAGACTATCCTACAGTATTATTTTAAAGTTCCTGCATCTGAACTCTTGACTAGCATTGTGTTGAATTGAGGAGATTTGTCTTGTGTTTTTATTACTTATTATTAAATATTTTTAAACCTTTCAACTGTGGCTGTTTTGTGTAGAGTTAATTTAAGCTCTAGAGTACTTGCATGCATTTAGTGATACTGTACAAAGCCATTCCAATAGCCTTAAAAGTTCTGGTCACACCTACTATTTGGATAATAGCATTGCACAGTAAAATTGGACACCCTTCGGTAAGGACTTTATTAGTAGCTGATATTAGTGGCTGGTGGCAATAATTAGTACTTTATAGTCTGGGCCGAAAGGGGGCACAGCTGGAGATCCTGTGCCAGCCTTCCCCAGGAGTGTCTGTGTGTTTGTATATAAATCAAATCTTAAAGTGTGTGTGTGTGTGTGTGTGTGTGTGTGTGTGTGTGTGTGTGTGTGTGTGTGTGTGTGTGTGTGTGTGTGCCAGCTACTTGGGCAGGGACATGAAGCACTTGTTGGACAGAGAGGGTGCTGGAGGTTTTAGCTTGACCACTAGGCTGAGATCTGAACCCTATAGCTGTGCCAGTGGGGAGTCTTATTGGGGATCTGGAGAGAAAGGGAGAAACCAGCCCCAGACTGACTGTGATCTCTGTGTGCTCTTAAGGGAAATTGTACTTTACTGTGTGTGTATACTTGTTATCCTTCCCAATGTGCATGCCCCTCGCTGGTACTAATGGTGAGGATTGAGGCTCCTTGATTACTGGGCCAGTGCATGGGTATCACATATTAATTGGTGGCAGTGGTGGGATATCCACATCAGATATTAATTGTTGATAGTGGTGAGGATTGAGTCTCCTTGGTTACTAGGCCAGTGCACGGGCATCACCTATTAATTACATACACACATACAGACACACACACACACACACACACACACACACACACACACACACACACACACACACACATACACACACACATATTCATATATTACATGCATTTAGTATGCATGTCAAATAATGTGCAAAAGTGGCTGAGACTCAGTTTATCATAACTAATTGATCTGGCCCTGACCAACTGAAACTATTGAAAACACAAATCCTATCACCCTGCACATCCCACACCACAGCATTGCTAAATATAGTAAAATCACAATTGTGCAACAGTAGGAAAATGTAAAAAATCCTACCCTACATAACCACAATCACATATACAGAACCAAAAAAATTACTTCAGTAATAGAATGTAACCTTTTGTCTTCCCTGGTTGTTCTTGGCAGAACTATACCCGTTAAATATTTTAAATCCACTTTTGATAAAATGTTAACTAAATCCTCATTGACTTCATTATCCATTCTGATATGGTACAACATGTTCCAGTTTATTTCCTAACCATTTCACTCTATCCAATAAGATTTCTCTTTTTGTCCTCATAACATAATTTGAATCAGCATTAACAATTTTGTGGACAACTTAGCTAAACTACAACTCTGTTTTAAAAGACACGTTTACATATGCAGTGCATTATCATGACAAACACACTGTCCACTAACAGCTCCAGTAGTGATTACATAATGTTCCTGCATTTATTAGAAAATATTTGACCAAACCTTGGACCAATCTACCAACATTTGTCATATCTCTCAAACTATACACAGCTTCCCATTGCTTGCATGAATGCAGCCAATATAAAAAATAAATGGGAGAACATAGAAGCATGGCTTATTACTTACCATACACAGTCCTCAAATTATGTCCATTTCTGAATCACACTTAAAATATTATTACAGCATTCACCTACCACATCTTCTCTGACAATAGAACAGTCAAGTATAATGGTGGCAGTTCACTTATACTAAGACAAAAATATTCAGATTTATACCATACTTACAAAGAACATTTAAGCAACAGCAGAAAGCCCAAGTGAGTGCTTATTCAAATTAAATTAAGTAATCATACCAAAATGCCAGTAGCCACTATATACATAATCCCTACAAGCTCTTGTACTCTTATTCAAATACTCTGTTAGATATAGTTTCAATAGCTAAAGGCAAAAGACTAAAAATACTCAATGACCTAAATTTGATTTAGACGTGACATAATAAAGTATCTTTAAATCATTTCCTGGTATTGTGCATTTCAACAAAAATGACAAATTAAGGTACACAGCTAAACTTCTCAAAAATGACTTCTGTACTAGATGTAATCATAGCAAATATAGCAGCCAGACTTACTCATATAAATGCAATACTCCATTCTTTAAATGACCACCCCCTTGCTATCACACTGGTATTTATACTTGCATTATTGAAACACAAACTACCAACAGAATCTGCCAAAGATTCTTTACTTTCTGAACTATCATGAATATAACTGGTTTCCTGCTTATTCCTGCCCAGACCCAACCTTCACACTATATACATTTTATAAAGTGCTAATACCAGTTCACATTAAGCTGTTCTGATTATACAATGTAAGACTATGAGGAAATATCATCTCCTAGTTTATAGCAGTCTTAGATATCTTATCAAACTCTGGGTCAAATTCTGGAAATGATGGAAACATAACCTAGAAGAAGGTAATAGGCTCCACACTTTTGGGAAATTAAAGACATACCCCAGGATTCTCTATAGCTTGCACGGCATGCAAGATCAGTTCAGGAGCTCAAGCAGGCAATATGTATTTTATCTATTTATTTTATTTTATTTTACATTTGTTGACCGGTTAGTCTAACTGGATACATGCCCATTTTCAGTAGAGGCCTGGGGAGAAAAGCTCCAACACATATACACAATATATTAATAAATGTTGCAACAGTACAAGCTTGATGCAGCTGTTATTAAAAAAGTACAATAAAGTTGCAACAGTACAAGCTTGATGCAGCTGTTATTAAAAAAGTACAAAACTAATGGTGAGCATAATACAAGTAGTAAAGGTAATATACAAAAAGTTGTTTAGTATATACATATATACATAGAATTAAATTGCAAAAACATGGTTTATATGGATCATTAAGGAAAAGTCAGTAGTTAGTACAGTATAGTATTAGATGAAAAGTATACATAAGTATAAAGTAAAAAAGTTAGTCAGGATTAGTACAAGGGCATAACCAATGTGTACTAAGAAATAGTTTTAGTTTCTGTTTTAAAAGTGTTACTGAGGACAGAGATAGGAGTTCAGTAGGAAGTAGGTTCCAGTGTTTTCCTACAGAATTAGAGAACAAAGAGTCTCCTGCTAAGTTGTTTGATCTGCTAGTACTAATAAGTAGTTTATTAGAGGAGCGTAGATTCTTAAGATTGTTGTAGGGGGTAATGAGAGTAGACAGTGTAGGAGTATTGGTGGGGTGATACAGGCTCTTATGGGTAATAGCAAGCTGGTGAAATAGAAGCTGATTTTGGAACTCTAGCCATCCTAGTTGTTTTAGTTTGCTACAATAATGAGTTCTAAAAGGAGAGCCAGTGGCAAATCTAGCAATAATAGTCTAAACCTCAAAATGCACTCTCTTGAGGCACTCCTAAAAATGGAGGACATCGATATCTGTGCAGTAACGGAGACCTGGTTCAAGGCTCCAGAGAGCAGCCCTGCAATACCAGGCTACAACTCTTACCACACTTTTCGGCCACCAAACCAGGACTGAAACACTAAAGGTGGAGGACTGTCAATATTCACCAAGGATTTTCACACCACCAGGCTAGTTGCCCAACACAATGCATCTGAAATTCTCCAGGTGCACCTAACACTAGATAAGACTGCAATCCAAATTGTAGCTTGCTACAGATCCCTCATCATACTGCAAGATTCTCACTACACCTTTCTAAACATACTGGAAAATATTAAGATAGAACCAAACACCCTAATACTGGGTGATTTTAACTACCCTGCCATTAACTGGGAAAACTACTCATGTACCAACACCTTTGCCCAATGGTTCTTGGAATTCATAAATTCCAACACCCTGGATCAACTAATCCATAGTCCCACCAGGGGCTCCAATATCCTAGACCTGGTCATTACCAACATGGGAAATCGATGCTCCACACCTTTGGTCACCCCCTCGTTAGTCAGGTCTGACCATAAGCTAATCACCCTTAACATCCACATCCCACCCCACCCCCCAGTAAGGAAACCTCTATAAAAAACTTCTCCAAAGCCAACTTCATGCTACTCAAGTCAGAAGTGACAAACTTCATGATACCCATGCAGACAGGAACTGAAACTTCAACTGCTGAATCCTACACTAAGGCACTGTATGAGCACATCCACTCATGCCATCCCAAATAGAACCAAGATGCTCTCATCCAAAAAAAGGAAGCCAATCTGGTGGTCCCCTGCCATAAACAAACTTTACAACAAAAGGAAGAAACTGTTGCAGAAAAGAGGAAAATCCCAGGATGCAAAAAACTCCCTTACCAGCCTCAGTAAGAAACTGAGATCCCTCATAAAATCCTCCAAAGCTAGTTACAAAAATAAAATTGCAAAAGATTCCAAAGACAACCACAAGGCATTCTATAACTATGTCAAGAATCTAAATGGCAATGCTCAGATATGCTCTGAGCTAAAATGGAATGGCATTAAATATACATCCTGGCAGATCGATTCAGTGCCAACTTCACCCCCCACCTCACCCCCTAAATGGCCCATCTCAATACCGGAAGATTGCCAAATTCTGGTAATAACGGCCACACAGGTAAAAAACGCAGTCTCCAAAGCTAAGAATACAGCATCCATGGGACCAGATGACATCCTGGGCTGTGTACTACATGAACTACAATATGAACTGGCACCTCACCTAAGTGTCATGTTTAATCATAGCATCACCTCAGGTTTCGTGCCCACTGAGTGGCGCAGAGCTACAGTTATCCCACTCCACAAGGGGGGATCCACCTTAGATCCCGGAAACTACCGTCCCATCAGTCTGACAAGCCTTATCTGCAAGGCCATGGAGCGCATTATCATGGAACTTATAAACAAAGACATTGGCAACCTTCAAACACTGGACCACACCCAGTTTGGGTTTGTGAAGGGCCGATCTTGTCTCCTGAACCTGATTGACTTCTTCGAGTCAGTATCCAGAGCCATGGACAAGGGTAAGGTGGTCCACACAGCCTATCTAGACCCTGCCAAGGCCTTTGACACCATCCCCCACTCTGGAATCATAGATAAACTTACCAAGCTGGGCATTAATCCCTACATCACCCAATGGGTTACTAACTGGCTTACTGATAGAACCCACACTGTAAAAGCAGCCAACTCCAAATCCAGCTCCAGACAAGAGACACGTGGAGTACCTCAGGGTTCAATCCTGGGACCGCTCTTGTTTGGCATCTACTTCTCTGAAGTACAGGCCAACACTAAGGGACTCTGGTTAACAAATTTCGCAGATGACTGCAAACTGGGAGCCATTATTGAATCCCCAAATGATGTGGATACTCTACAAAAGGGCCTTACAGAAACAGATGCTTGGTGCCAGAGCCATGGGCTCAAGCTCAATGCCAAGAAATGTATAGTTATCCCCTTTGGGAAAAAACATATATCCATGAATTACCATATAGGTGGCAGTACACTAAACAATGAAAGTGTGATAAGAGACTTAGGGACACAGGTGGACAGTGGTCTCACCTTCGATAACCTCATCGCCACAACAGTCAAGATATCCTTCTATGTGGAACACCTCATCACTAAGGGCTTTTCATCCAGAAAAAAGGAGATCATTGTCCCACTATACTCATCCCTCATTAGACCCATTATAGAATACAATGCCCCATTTGGTATGTACCTCTCAAGACATCTGCAACAATTGGAAAGGCTGCAGAAATACCTCACTAAAAGAATCACAGTCCTAAAGCAGATGCCCTACGCTGACCGCCTTAAAAAACTCCAGCTATACTCTGTCGCATATCGTCTACTCAGAGGCGATCTCTGCTTAACATACAAGGCCATGTCAAACCCAGAGCTGTTGGACATGCTACACTTAAAGAAATCCCAATCCCTCAGAGCCACATGCTCCAGGGATCTAAACTTGTCATCACAATAAACAAAACATGCTGGAGGGATAAGGTTCCTGACCCAAAGACTCCCCAGACTCTAGAATAGATTGCCCGTACATGTCAAGCAGAGTGCCTCTTTGGCCCTCTTCAAAAAGAACCTTGACAATTGGATAGGAGAAAGGAAATTCACCCTGGGAATCATGTCAGTCGCCCTGCTAGACAGGGGCCCAGGGAAGTAAATAATGTGGGAAGAAATAGCCAGGGAATTGTTATGGCTAGGCTTGTATAGGCCCTAGGGCCGATGGCCTAGTACCAACCTATGAACCTATGAACCTAATATTATTATAGGAAATTGCCAGTTTGTTGAGGTTGTTTTTTGAACGATTAGTGTATATAGGTGAAGCATAGAGTAGAGTGGAGATTAAATGAGTTCTGGCTATAGCGGTCCTGGCTAATGGTGTAAAACAGGGTTTGATTCTATAGAGGGATCCCAATTTCTTGTTGACTGTTTTTATTGTACTGTTAATGTGAGTATCAAAGTTCAGGTTGCTATCTATAGTTATTCCTAACAGTTTGGTGGTTGGGTCAGGAGATATGAGAGTGCTGTCCTTAGATATGAGTGTGAAGTAAGCTGGGGTTGACTTTCGGGTTGGAGTAAAAAGTAGAAGTTTAGTTTTTTGGGGGTTCAGTAGGAGGCAGCAATTTAAAAACCATTGTTCTACTGTATTAAATGCTTTTTGGGTAAGGGATTGTAGCTCAGAAGGAGAATTAGCTGAACAAATTATAGAGGAGTCATCTGCATATTGAATACAGGTTGCATGAGGAATTTCTAAGTGGAGGTCATTAATGTTTGTGTCTTTCGGCTTTTCCTGGTTAGGGGTTGCCACAGCAGAACTCTGGTCCGCTAATGATTGGTAGTTGATTTTTACATGCCGAGTTACCAGCTCTGATGCACAACCTTCAACGAAGGTACACCCATTCACGCATGTCTCCACGCAGAAGAAGCTCTAGCTGAAGATCAAACCGGACAGCGTCTTACTGTGAGGCAACAACGCTACCGCAGCACCACCACCGAGTGTCAAGTGGAGGTCATTAATAAAAATATTAGGCCCACTGCTATTTTCCATTTTTATTAAGTGGAGGTCATTAATAAAAATGGAAAATAGCAGTGGGCCTAATATGGAGCCCTGGGGAACACCAAGGGAAATGGGGAGGTGTGTAGATAGATTGTTGTCCCATAGTACAGCCTGCTGTCTGTTGTCTAAGTAAGATTTGAACCAATTTAAGGCTAAAGGTTCAAGAGAAAGTGATTTAAGTATATTTAAAAGGAGCTGGTGATTAACCATGTCAAAAGCTTTAGATAAATCTATAAAGACTGAAGAGGAGAGAATATTGTTCTTACAGTTTTTGTTTATGCTGTCTGTAAAGAATAGCAGTGCAGTGGTGGTACTGTGGAATGGTCTAAATCCATGTTGACAGTTGGCGAGTAAGTTAATTTGGATAAGATGGTTAAGTAGTTGCTTATGGACAGATTTTTCCATTATTTTTGCCAGTGGGGAGAGTAAAGCTATTGGACGATAATTTGAAAAGTCATTGGAGTTACCACCTTTATGTAGGGAGATAATGTGAGAGATTTTCCAGATAGATGGGATAGTGCCTTCTCTTATGGTTCTGTTTATCAGTATGGAAATGGGGAAGGCTATGGCTTTGGCTCCTTTTTGCAGGTATTCTGCTGGTAGTTGGTCAGCAGAGGGGGTGGTAGGTTTTAGTTTTTGGAGAAGAGAGCAAATAAAGGAAGTATAAACAGATTGTAACTGAAATGATGGAAGTGGGCAAGTAGGTGAGGTTGCTAGATTAGAGGTACCTGGAGATAATTGACTAGCAAGAGTTTGAATGGCATCTGTGAAAAAAGAATTGAAGACATTGGCAGTTTGTATTGGATTCTCAAGGTTGGAGCCTTGGGGGTTAGGTGTGATAGACTGACATGGGTGTAGCAGTTTGTTAATGCTAGACCAAAACGTTTGTGGATTCTTTTGGTGAGTTTGTTGTAGCTGGAAGTAATTTTTTTTTCATCTAAGAGGATAGCTTTTTTTGTTATATTTCTAAGTTGTCTAAAGTTTTGGTGGTCTGTAGAATTCTTAGTAGTGCACCATTTAGCCCAAGATTTGTTTCTAAGGAGGATTTTTTGCCTAGTAGCTATTGTGAGCCATGGGGCAGGTTTAGCCTTATTTCTAATGGAGCGTGATGGGGCATGATGGTCAAGGATGGCTAAGAATGTGGAATTAAGGTATTCCACTGCTTCATCTAGTGGGAGGGATTTTAGCGGTAACCAATTACAGTGTTTAAGTTCTAATTAGAATAGTTCTGGATTAAAATATTTTTTGGTCCGTATTGTGCTAAAGGTATTTGGGTAAGTTTATGTCTGCCGTGCGTTCAAGGAACATGTGCTTCTTCAGTAATCCTGCATGGACTAAGCCCCTGTATGCAAATCACACCATTTGCATGAGAAATCTATGCAAATGAGGTGCTTTTGCAATCCAGGAAGCTTGCAACCAGCCATACAGGGCTAGTGCTATCTGCAGAAATGTACTCAGTTCGTAACCGAGTACATTTCTGCAAAATCCAAAACGGAGCTGTGACAGCTCCAAATAAAGGCTGAATATCATGTAATAAGCATACCAATGGCCAAGTATAAGGCCATTGGCATTGCAAACAGTAAAAAAATACAAAAATCAACTTTTATTTTTTTTAACAGATCTCGGCTGTTTAAGCGTAGGGCAGTGGTGCGCAAATTGGATCGGGGGAAATAACAAAATGAACCTAAATTAAGCATTCTAACTAAAAGCAGTATTCTGCCATGCAAGCCAATGACAGGCAGAAGACAACATGGCCACTGAATAGTGGTTGCTAAGGGGGGAGGCTCAGTGTGAGACATGTAACTATGCATTAGCAGGCAATCCTATGCAAATGAGGGGAATGATAGTGAATGTCAGTTTTCCCCAGCATGTCAGTCAGGTCCCAACAGTGTAAGAGTAGGGATAGCTAGGTGCAAGCCTAGGAGTTAGGTGACATCATGGGGGTGTGTGTCAGGCATACTGTAAGCGGATTGGAGCCCTGTGGCTCAGGTTGGCTCCTAGCTTAGCACAGCTAAGTTAGGGGGTGTCTCTGAATCTGCCTAGCACTCTTTACATTGCCTAAGTGGGTGTGCGCACCACTCACTGGGTTTTAAAGGAAGAAAAAGAAAGTTGAACCAGGAAATAGCAGTACTGTACACATTTGAGCACTCAGTTTGTGCGGCGTGCCCTTGGGCTTAAACAGGAAGGCAATAGGAAGGGAAAACAGCAGTAGGAAGGTAATCAAGGAGAACTAGCATAGCTGGCAGGTGAAATGTATCAGAATCAGCCAATTACACAGGCAACAGACCAGCCCAGAACACTACTATAAACTATGTAAACACTTTCCCCCCTGGTTTTTCCCACACTCTACACCACCAGTGTATACAAGCATGGACATTTTAACAAACAAACCTACAATATGAGAAGGGCTGCAGCAGGCAACATAGAACAACATGTGCGAGAGGCTGAGGGTGGTGAGGATGCGAATGCTGCCGATCAACCCACAGTGAGGAGATGGAGAAGAGTGTACAGACCCAGGGTAACCTACCAGGGGCTACATGAGCCTGAGATAGTGGATTGCTACAGGGTGGACAAAGACCTCCTACAGCAAATTGTTGAGCTGTGCCAGCCACACCTGACACACCAAACTGACCGAGGGGAAGCCATCCCAGTGGATACCAAGGTATGTGTAGGCCTAGGAATACTAGCCACAGATACCACCCAAAGCTGAACTGGGAATATCATGGGAATCTCACAGGCATCAGCATCCAGAGTATTCCACCAGTTCCTGGATGCCATGTCAGCACATGCCGGTGAGCACGTATATTTCCTCAACACTCATGAGGTGTTGGCCAGCAATATGGGTCTCTTCCACCAAATAGCAGAATACCCATGAGGTAGTGAGTGCTATAGACTGAGTTGCACATATGCATCAAAGCACCACCCGGTGATCAGGGTAGAGCCTACATCAACCACAGGGGCATTCCCTCCATCAACTACCTGGTCATTTGTCATGCCCAGGGCATTATAATGAATGTGTGTGCTGGCTGCCCTGGAAGCTATCACAGTTCCCCCATATGGCATCTGATGCAGCTGTACCAGAGATTTGCCAGTGGGGACATCCCCTATGGTCACCTAGTGGGGGATGCTTGTTACACATTGGAGCCGTGGCTGATGACACCCATCAACAATGCACACACACTTGAAAAAGAACACCATAATGAGGCACGCGCACAGACCAGATGTATAATAGAGCATGTGTTTGGGATGCTGAGGTCATGGTTCTGGTGTCTGGACACATCCGGTGGAGCCTTGCAGTACTCACTAGCTACATGTACCCAAATTGTTATGGTATGTGCCATGCTACACAATATGATCCTGTGGAAACAGCTGCAGCAGGAACAGCATGGGGCAGGGCCACACAGCCCCCCACCAATGCCAAGGCCTGCACAGGCACAGAGTGACTCAGAGGAGGAACAACCTGAGCCTGTCCCAGTAGGCAGATGGAGGCATGCCCAGTATGTCTTGGCTGCTGCACAGAGACAACACATAGCACATACACTGACACAGTAGGGTCCCAGAGAATGACACCTCTCTCTGACTAGCACATACAGTAAAAGGGATGCCAAACATGACACTACCTGTGCTCAACCATGTATAGGGAATGTACTATGTGCATCTGACATAGGCAGCCCTCCAGCACCATCCGCAATTCTGGCACACCCTCAAGGTAAGTCAATCAACCTACCAATTGCCAAATGGAGTAGAATGTGTCATTACCTTTATCTATGATATAGATGTGAGCTTGCAAGGGAATTAGGTGGCTGAATGTTATGGCAGCAGAAAGTAGACACCCATAGTGGCACCATGACATCTGTAACACATACTGGAGTCACCATAGTAGCCAGTACTACACAGGGTGACAAAACCCACTGCAGGAAATGTTATGGATGACATGTGTATCCATATGACTCACACATACCAGACATGCCGGTTCACATACCCAACAGCAGTCTCAGCAAGCAGGGCAGGTGTAAACAAACCCAAATAGAGCCTGTGCTATGGCCCCTGAATGATGGCTATGGTTAACCTCCTCTCCAGGCCTACACAGACAGACTACAGCAGGTCAGGCAGTGGGATGTTAGTTCTGAAGGGTAGGAAGTCAGACACTAATATGTAGGGCAACCAAAGCTATGAGCTGTAGTACATTGGTATGCCTCTAGTCAGCATGATAGGTAAGAATACAGAATGAAATGGAGTACCTGACATACCAGTACAATCATAGCAAATATGTACAAGCGTCAGGTGTGCCCCCCCATCCTACGTAGTAATGTAATAACACTCAGGTGTGCCCCCCAATCCTGTGTAATAATGTAGAAATAATCAGGTGAGCCCTCCCCATCCTATGCAGAAATGTAGTAACAGTCAATGCCAAATGCTTGATGGATACCCTGCAGAAACAGCATGCTACCTGTAGGTGTACAACACAAAGGTCAGCACTGCAGTACAAACTACCTGGACTCGATCCACACATTAAATACAGATGTGCATACTGGGCATGCTCACACACAGAGAAATGAAGGCAATGTCAGTCAACAACATACTGAAAGGTCATACTGTTCTGACAGCCTCAGAATCACCAATGAGTGTATGACCACCTCTAGTTTTGTAAAAGGATATATTTATTCCACAACAGCGAATAAAATCACAGGTTGTATACACGGTAAAAAGTTAAGCGCTTTCACCCACAGCACAGTGGGCTTCATCAGAACATAGTAGTTACACTGAATTCACGATATATTTAAAAATTGGCACCAAATTACAGCTGATATTAAGCTTTTAAACTTTTAAAGCGGTACCTACATAATTATTGGCACCAGCTGTCTAGCTCTAATCTGCCATATCCATAAAGGCACCACACAATAACAGAACAAAAATAACATTCTGAGGCTGTCAGAACATTTGTTGGTTATCTTTCTGTTCACATTTAGTTGAAAGGTCATACTGGGCACACTCACATGCTTAACACATGAAGGCCATGTCTGCAAACACCAGTGGACCAGAAATATCTGGCAGTCGCAGTTGTTAGTGTAGACACTTGTCAGTATGCACCACTCATGCCTTGCACACACAGTGGATAGGAATACAGACATATATGTAAGTAAAACACATTATAATAAGCCAAAGGTAGACATACATAGATGTGTGGAAGAGGGTGACTGTGACAAGAAGCCATCCAGGCCTGTCTCACCCAGCACACAACCAAAGGGCCCCAACCACATGAGGTCCAGATGTCACTCACTGCAGATACTAGCCACCAGTATCTGTCAGCGTTACAGACTATGTGGTGCACATGCCAGCTGTGCAACATGACTTTACAAGGAAGTAGTCATCTAGCAGCTGTATACATGTAGCTGTGAAATATGACCCTGTGTGTGCCTGCATGTGGCAGGTCAACCTCTAGATGAATGGGTTATGGCCCTTGCACACACACTACCCACCCCATAGCCCTACTATGACAAGCCTACCGAGGTAATCCACTATGAAATATACCTTTGTGGGAGTTGTCGTCCAGTAATCTCGTGGCATGCCCCATAGCTACGTACTGCTGTAGTGTGATATAGAACTCTGTTAGGGTTCTATTCCCACCCATGGCAGTTCTGGATGTTATGTGTGTGTTTTTATGTCGGTGTAGGGAGCAATGCATTTTTGGTTAGTCACACTCAGTACATTTCAAATGATCTACTTTGGCAATCCTGCTGATGTCATTCACTGTGAAATATACCTTTGGGGAAGGAGTTCTCCAATAATCCCCGTGGTGCATCCTATAACAGCTTCATACTGTAGTGTGATAAAGACCTCTGTTAGGGGTTCTATACCCACACATGTCGGTTGTGGATGTTTTGTGTGTGGTTCAATGTCTGTGTAGGGAGCAATGCATTTTAGCCTAGCCCCACTCACTACAATTCTAATGCCTGACTTTGGCAATCCTGCTGATGTCATCCACTGTGAAATACACCTTTGGGGAATGAATATTCCAGTAATCTCCATGCCACGTACTATAACTGTGTACTGCTGTAGTGTAATAAAATAGTTAGGTAGGAGTTCTAATCCCAGACATGACGTGTGTGTGTGTGTGTGTGTGTGTGTGTGTGTGTGTGTGTGTGTGTGTGTGTGTGTGTGTGTGTGTGTGTGTGTGTGTGTGTGTGTGTGTGTGTGTGTGTGTGTGTGTGTGTGTGTGTGTGTGTGTGTGTGTGTGTCTGTGTTTGTAACTCATATCCTGTGGGGAGATGGTTGTGAGTGTGTAACAACTGGGCCAAATGTGTAGTGAGTTTTGCAAATTTCTTATATGGTGTCCCTAGTATATATCACAATGCCCTCCATACAGGGATAATAGATGTGAAATAGCTGAGAGGCTGGGGTGCAGATCCATACCCATACATGCGACATCAAGGCTAGGCAAACAAAGTTAACAACCCTAGTATTAGCCAAACAACACTCTCAACCCATGCCTCATACACACACACACTTGCCTAGGCAACACCCGCTATGCTGGTAGTACATTGCATATTGCCCATTGATAGTAACTATGGAGTGATTGCAGTGGCCTATAAGCGGGGCATGCACCCTGTCCATCTGTCGAATAGGCACATACATGCAGACATTGCACCTTTCCCATGTTCCCCACTGGACATCTGCAACACCTGTGGTACCATCAAATGTGACCATATAAGGACATACCATGCCTGAAAACATGCCCTGTATGGACAGATGCCACTGACACCAGGGTATGCCATTAGCATGCTATCAATGTAGGTGCAGGGTAAACCTGCTGTCCATTACCAGTTCCTGCCACATGAGGCCAGGACTGGCACATCTGATGATAATTTGTGTACACAACAAAGGCCAGACACCCCAGGTTCTGTCCCACATGTCACTGTACATGCATGTGGGAGGTGTGCACATCACAGATACCGCACATGTCATGGACAAAGGAACACATACATGGCAAGCAATGCACAGCATTGCCCACATGCATTAGTCACCCAGGTGACTGGATGGTGAATACAATACCCACCTGTGTGGGCAAATCCAGAATCTACACCCCTGAGCCACAATGCAGACCATTGTCATGTGGCCTGATGCCAAGGTGTACCCATCACCTAGCCTTGTATAGCCATCTGGCACAGTTCACCACTACACACCCGTGAATCAATGCACCCATGCATGTCAGTACTAGCACCATGTGTTTGTGTGTGTGTGTGTGTGTGTGTGTGTGTGTGTGTGTGTGTTTTGTATGATGCGTATGTTCACATTCACACTCACTACAACCCCCATTGGCATACTGCAGCATGCTGTCTGATATCAGACACTTCCCCATACCCTTTGGCCATATAACCTCTGTATGACCCCTGTGGTGCATGTGATACCTGCACAGTAATATGTTGTGGCAATCTCACTAGTGATGGGTTGTATTCCTGGCCCTGCCAAGTGTGTCAATGTGTGTGCGTCCCTGTGAGAATGTGGCTGTGTTGACGCTGGCACCTGTTCATGTGGACAGGCACATGTACTACACCTACTGTATAGCTACTGTATCCCTGTTGCAGATGTCACTGACCATCACATATACGTTCTTAGGGCTCCACAACATATAAGCTATGTGGTGCATCCAATAACTGCATAGAAATGTGATAGCATTACATAGTCATCAGGGGTTTGATACCCTGTGCTGGTTGGTGTGTGACACAAACATGCGTAAGTTTTACTCTCCCACCCCTCCCTGACTTGTCTTTGCCTCTGTTTGCCTCTCTCACTCCCTCTCTGGTGGATGTGGAGACCTATACCTGCTTTGCTTAGGCAGCAGCATGTGTATTTTAAGTGATGCTCATGATCAGCTGATGGTCTCTGCACGAATTGCAGCCCTCCCCTAGCTGAGTGCATGTGGAACAACTGTGGTAACATTCCCATAGCCAATTGCATGGAAACACACTCCAATATCTAGGGACATCATATTGGTGTTGGCCATTTTCATTCACTGTGATCAGGAACTAGATCTGTTGTTTGGCAAACAGCATCTCAGATGGATTTGGGGATTTACCTCTTACAACATACACTGTGGAAACAGGGCAACACACAGGAGGGGGATGTGCCTGACCAGACTACAGACTGTAAGTGCTGCTATACTGCATTTGGAGTAATGTTGGTTTAACAGTGTGTGTGTGGATATGGCTGTCATACATATTTTAATACCTGCCATGTCAGTTCTATTTTTTTGAGGAATCCCCATCTGTAGGATCATCTGCAGACTGGGCAGTATGTTGTGCCTTTGGTTTCATGTGTTACCCACAGAGCATCTATCTGTGAACTGTAGAAGGTAATGTGAAGATTGCAGTCTGTAGATGGTGAAAGCCATGACAGTTACTGACTTTATATCCTTCATAGGACATATGTTGCAACAAACCCTGTTACAACAGTAAATGTATGAGGTTATCACAGCAACATGTCAATATTGGCCCTGTGTATGTGCTTCCAGCCACAACTCTGTCAACCTTTGTACATATGTCATGCATTAAGAGGTGCATATGTGCTGTACACCATAATTAGTGTCATCATATCTGATAACAAGCCAGTGATATCAGAGTGCTACACATGTTATGTACAGTAGGCATTATATTTGATGACATAACCTGGATATTCTGTGGATGTTTGTACAATACTGAGGTCCATGTACTTATGGTGAATGTCGACAGTGTGTGTATTGTTAATATGTACTTTGGCCTGTGTACAGACTGTGATAGATGTCATTGTTCTAGGTCCCGTCCTATCTGATGTTGCATGCTGCTCCACTGTATGTTACCGCATTGGCTTACATGTTTGTAGGGCCATACACACACGTCCCATACCACAGGCAGGCATCAGACCAAACTGTGTAGCAGCCCAGTATATGTAGGGTTAGTCTGTGAGTGGCACATATGAGTATGGTTTTGAACAGATAGTCCATATACTGTAATATTATGCTAGCTTACCATATGTGGCTATGGCTGTGTACACATTGGTTGTGGCTATGCACTTTCACACAGGTGTATTTTACCCTGTGCTGTGACATGCCTGTAGAGCCTGCTATATATGCAGGTAAATGTGCATCCCCCCAGAGGAGATATAGGCCAGTGTTGAGCCAGTCTGCCTGTAACCTGCACAGTGCATTGTTACATGACTAGCAGCTTAGTGTACTTACCCAGTGAGATGTCATGTCCAGATACTTGCCAGATGTACTGCCTCCGGACCTCCCTTAACAGTCATGTATGTCAGACAGAGCAGTGGGATGCTGTACATATGTATGTCGATATCTAGTGGGTAGTATGTGGCCATGGCACCCCTGTACCAGTGGTTATTATGTGTCAGGAAAGACAGGGGTGTGTGAATGCATAACCTATGGTGGCAAATGTATACCAGTCATTATGTGTTATACCCATCTACATGGCTGTTAACATCTATATCGTCAGGCTTGGTCTACATGTTTTGCACTAAGGGGTTCTGTGTATACTTCTGGACTGTACAGAGTATGTCAGAATGTCCACATATATTGGCCAGTATCTCTGCTGCAGTCCACAGGGGCATTATGTGCTAGCAGCGGTACTGTACTATGATGCCCTTAGAATGTCTGTCAGTAGCCAATGGTGCACATGTGAAAAGCAGATGTGACCTCCCACACACACCATGTCTTTGAGGAAAATCCCAATAATAGTAGCAATAGTCTACTAATATACCTGCTATACATACCTGACATCCCCTTGCACTACAAAGGGGGGACTATAGGGGCTGGGGTAGGGCTACACTCCATGTTCAGGACATACGGTGGAAATATATGTACATATAATTATCCAGATATCTATATATAATTACATATATACATATCGACATATATAGATGGGTATGTATATGTACATAGATATACATATACACACCCAGATATATACATATACAGAGCAATATATGTCTACACATATACAGATAGTGATACATATGCACATATACATATGAATATCTACAGATATATTGACAGTATTAGGTATAGCAGAATAGATATAGTTTTATATATATATATATATATATATATATATATATATATATATATATATACCAACATAACTAGGCATATCTGTACACATACAATGTGCATACATATATAGCTATATACACATATAGCTATATATACATATACGTATACCTATATCTACACATATGTATATATATATATATATATATATATGTATATATATACACATACGGAGAGATGTACACATGGCCATATATATGTAGAACTATACAGATGTGTATACAGACATATGTATGAGTGTACATGTGTATGTACATGTAGACATATATACACCTATTATATGTATACAACCATATTCCTGTCATGAGTAAACGTCATGGTTGTGTATTCCCTCCCACATGTATCTCACAGTATGTATCTGCTATGTGGACATAATGATAAAACAACATATGTGATGCAACAGCCATATTAATAAGGACGACACAATTTAGGAACTAAAGGCAATTGTTCAATACTACTCAGTATGTATATTGGCAGCTATACTGGTAAAACAACAGCTGTTTTCATAGTGGTTAAGTGTTGTGACTTCAGTGTAAAAGGTCCTGGGTTCAAGACCTGCAAGGGCTGTTCATTTTGTTGCTGGGCAGAACAAGGACTGTCGGATACAGAATGGTTAAGGCAGTTTTGAGCAGCATTTGCTTGGGTTTGTGTGAAGCTAAGTGGTGCTAAGCTATGGGTAAATGTATGAGCATTTACACTGTGTAGGCAGCGCTTACCAGTGCGCAAATCAGCTTAGCTGTTATATTGCAGCAATGTTGATACTTGCTAAGCATAGCTTAGCCCAGGTAACCAGGACACACAACCCAATCTGATAACCTGTAATAAGTGTATGTGATGCCATGTACAATACATGCACCTATGTGCTGTCATTACAGTATCAGGGGATGTGAGTGTCATACGTAGGACACAGACATATATGAGGCCTGTACAGCACTGTTAGCCATGTGATTGTGTGATATATAGGTGTAGTAGCCCAGGGTACATACTGTCACACTGGCATGTAGTGCATCATGGCAGTACTACTGTTGACAGTGCTAACTCAAGCAAGAGCAGAGTGCTTAATGTAGTACTGACAACAGACACACCTGTGAGCATGGCTGGACACTGAGGCCTCCATGTTGTATCCCTGGTGTGTGAGCTGTGTCACAGTATATACCCCTTACTGGACTGTCAATGCACTCATGCCATTGCATGGCTACCTGCCAAGCTGATGACTGTCAGTCCCTGTGCAGATGTGCAGATGGTAGATAGCCAGCTGGGATATGTACAGGCAACCTATGCTTGTTTGATGCCCTACTACGTGTGTGGCGTGTGCATGAGAGAAAAATCCCTGTAGTACCAATGTTGAGGTATACTATGGGTTGTATCTCAGTCACAGCCAATGTGTGATGGTGGGTATGGCAGAGTGTCATCATGGGTTTCAGGGAGTACAATATCCAGTGGGGGATGTGGGTACTCTGTACACTGTTATTACACCAAGGTATACCAGGTATATGTCCCATATGCCACATTATGGTTACCACTGTCATCATCAATCCTACAGGTAACTGTTACCACAATCCAAGCCAGTTATGCATGTGATGTGTGCAGCCTACCTATAACATATTGGAGACACAGTCAAGATAATTAGCAGAGATAGGCACTGGTATCGCACATGTGTGTCTGGCTGTTATGTGTCTGTAAATGTGTATATGATGGTATGTCACACTATGTATCATCCAAATACACCCATGACATCCCCCATTACATGTACATGTCGGGGGATGCTCTGCATGTACCATGTAACCTGGGACACACCTCACCCTAAACACTGTGCAGTGTGTGCAGTGTAAGCCACACACGTCAGTATCATGACATAGCTCGGTAGAGGTCTAGTGCCAGTGTTGGCAAAGTAGCAGTGTGCATGTATGTGGATGGGTCTACATCAGGTTGCAGGGTATACATGCCTCAGCGGGCCACCTGTCCATGTGACACAGGCAACAACTGTTGTAGTAACCTGTGAAATGTGTTTGACTGTACCCCAGATATGTCACAGCCATGGTGTCAGCACAGTGACATACCCTGTTGTGCAATATGACTGCAGACCATCCTTGTGCTGACACATGTATGCCTATAACACACATGGATAACATTATAGGGACCGCAATCAACCAGTGTTACTAACAGCTATAATGCATCATTGCTGGACAGCTACACTACCTGCCAAATATGCCTCACACTCTACTCTGTACAACATGTTACACTGCAGGACTGTGGTACACTGTTGTACAGTCACAGTGTGCATCAAAATCATATCAGCCTGCCCCTGCATCGATGGTATGGATTACAGGGATGGGGCACAGGTATCATCATATGTACAGGGCATCCTAGTGCTGACACATGTGCACCTACAACACAATTGGATACCATTATAGAGATCACAACCAACCAGTGTTACTAACAGCTATACGGCATTCTTGCTGGATGGCTACACTACCTGCCAAATATGCATCACACTCTACTCCCTACTAGATGTTACACTGCAGGACTGTGGTACACTGTTTTACAGTCACCATGTGCATCAGAACCATATCAGCCTGTCCCTGCATCAATGGTATGGATGACAGGGATGGGGCACAGGTATCATATACACAGGGCATCCTAGTGCTGACACATGTACACCTACAACACAATTGGATAACATTATAGAGACCACAACCAACTAGTGTTACTAACAGCTATAAGGCATCATTGCTGGATGGCTACACTACCTGCCAAATATGCCTCACACTCTACTCCCTACAACATGTTACACTGCAGGACTGTGGTACACTGTTTTACAGTCACCGTGTGCATCAGAACCATATCAGCCTGTCCCTGCATCGATGGTATGGATGACAGGGATGGGGCAGAGGTATAATTATATGCACAGGGCATCCTAATGCTGACACATGTACACCTACAACACAATTGGATAACATTATAGAGACCACAACCGACCAGTGTTACTAACAGTTATAAGGCATCATTGATTGATGGCTACACTACCTGCCAATTATGCTTCACACTCAACTCCCTACAACATGTTACACTGTAGTACCATGGTACACTGTGTGCATCAGAACCATATCAGCCTGCCCCTGCATTGATGGTATGGATGATAGGGATGGGGCACAGGTATCATCATATGCAATGAGTGTGGGGTTGGTTTGCCAGAGGCCGAGGGTGGGCCATACATTTGACACCATGTGTGTGGGTGAGGGATGTACTCTGGGGAGCTGGCCAAGGTGATGTGGTGTGTGTAGGTATGGGGTTTCCCTAGGTGTGTTTGCATAGTGTGTGGGTATGCATGCACACAGTTCTGCCATGTGGCTGCCCTACACAGGTGTTTATGAACAGCTGCAGACCATACCTGGCAGGGTGTGTAGTTCACTGCCTCCGGCCACAGACATGTGGACTGTGCCTGCCAGGGGTTCCACGGGCACATCCATGTACAGGCCTCGATGTGCTACTCTCACCTGCTGATGACATTTGTCCACTTTTCCTGGGACTGGCCAAGACCACGTCCACGTGGCCTGCTGTTGTGTGGTGTGGACAGCACACCGCCTGCACTGTTGGGGCTGCTACTGCAACTACAGGAGCCCCTTGGTGTCCTGGCACATCCACGTTGACTACCAGCTGTTGGCGTTGCTGGCCTACATCCATGCAGAGGTTGCCGTACTTCCAATACACGTTGAAGTACGGACAGACCATGGCTGATTAGGGCCATCATCTCACCAGACTGTCTATCCATGAACTCAGTTAATTCACAGATAGCACCAGCCAGTTCACAGGTATTGTCATTTGAAGATGCGAGAGCAGCCCTCTGCAGCCTCAGGCCCTGACTGTGGTAACGTTCTATACATGCCTGTATCGCCATGACAGCCTGAAACATGCTTCTGCTGGTAGCAGCTATGTTGCCTCTACCAGGGGCATGATGTCCAGTGGCCCTACCACGAGCACCCTGGGACATCTTCCTATGTGGTGGCCTGCCAAACATCTGGCTATGCCTCCTGCGATTGAACACAGTAGGCATGGTTACCACACTTTCCTGTGCACTGCCACTGAATGCCAGCTGTCCCTCTGCTATGGCCACTGGTGATGGGCTGCATATAGGCACTGAAACTGTGTGCAGGGGTGGGGTGGCTAAAAGGGGATGTCAAATGTTGGTGCAGTGTCAGACCCTGACAACCCCACCTGTGCCTCAACGTTATTATCATCATCATCATCATCATCGGTATGTGCATGGACACCTACATCAGATTGCATGCAGGAGGGACCCTGACCCACCTTGCCACCTGTGGGGGAAAACAATAAACGCACTTTAAAACCTATACAGCATTGCCTAACAGTACACACACACACACACACACACACACACACACACACACACACACACACACACACACACACACACCTCCATAATACCTACCTGTCCATGGCTTTACAGACAGTCCCACGTTTATGCCCATGTGTTACCCCATCTTGCATCACACTTGTTAACATACACACATTGATACCACTCATTAACATCACAGTCCTCTAAATGCCCACACAAGCAACCACAACACAAGGCCTGTTGCTACTTTACCTGCCTTACCTGTGTGTAGTGGATTTGCATGGCCTCACTACTGTCATTTGGTATGCACCCTCTGTATGCCCGGAAATTATGTGCATGGCCCCTATATGTGTGGGCTACTATGTTGTATCCGTAATACCTCCCACTGGTGTGTCATGTATATGTAATGCTCAGTACATGCCAGATATGCTACTCTGTCAACCCATCATGTGACACCTGTAATATTTGGCTACACTCCCTGGTGTTGACTAGTACTTCCTCAATGCATCTGTAGAGCTGCATATGTGGGTTGCAGATTACCTCTCTGCTGACTGCGATATTAAGTGTGTACCTGGAGTCTACCTTCCCTCTGGATGCCTGTTCCGTGCTACAGACCATATTATACTATTTGCTGTCCTGTGATTACACACATGACAGGTATTCCTGGTGTGTAATGTGGCAGTCCATGTCCATGTACTGCATGGTCCCAAAGGGAGGTACAGCCATATGAACACCCCACAATCACACATGTGCCTACATGGCCACACACACAAACACACACATGCACACACGCATCATACATGCATCTACCTCCCTCCACTTCAACAGAGTGACCTGCAGGCAAACTAACTAACCACAAGGATGCACACACACATGCACACACGCACACACACATACACATGCACACACACACACACACACACACACACACACACACACACACACACACACACACACATGCACACACACACCACACACATACAGGTAAGGTTACACAATGATAGTACATACAGTTCTCCTATTACCCATCTGCCAACATGCAAAACATATGGTACAGAGCAGCATGCAGTTCAGCTATAGTCAATCTATGCTAGCAACAGTATACATGTGTGTATTGCATGTGCTATGTCACTAGATGATGCCCCTTCCCCTGGATACTACTGCACCCATGTACACAGTATTGCTGTGCACATGTTTTGCACCATGCCATGTACTGTGCACCACAACTCACAGGTGTACAACCCATTGCGGAATGTGTAGCACTGTGTCAGTTGTGTCAGCTTTACTTCTCACAACCCCTATGTTTTTCAGCAACACATACCTGGGATGATATGTGGATTGTTGTCATTGGTAAATGCCTGATGCCTGAGTTACAGCTGTCAACATCAACAGACCATGTATGACCACTGCAATACTCTTATACTGACAACCATCAGAGCATACCATGGCTATGGGGGGGTGTACACACCTTTATTTATTTTACATACACATCCTTATTCTGCCATGGGACCACAGCACCACATATCTTAGCAGTACACAAGCCCAGTATGTGACATATGCCCTGTACTTTCACATGCAGTGTCTGCAGATTGTATTAGGTGTGTGGCTGCTGACCGCAATGCATGCACACCATGTGGGCATATGTGTGCGCACCCTTATCATGATGGTATATCACACCTCTTGTTGTGTGTTGTACAGCAGTCACTGCTCCTGGCAGGGGTATACCAGTGTGAGCCTTCTGCATTTGCCGGTGTATGTTCAGTCTGCCTTACACATGTCCCCCTATTCTGCATGATTGCAAGGTCTACTCATGTGCACATCCCATGGTGTTCACACACTGTCATCACTATTGCTGTGTGGGTAGGGTTACAGCTGCCACAGGTCCTGAACTTGACTATGTGCAGATAGAGTCATTCCTACCATCCTTAGGATCCCTGCTGCAGTCACTGGTGTGTCATGCTGAGACCCCCCCCCCTCAGCTTTTATGCAGATGCATGACAGGTAAGCCCTACACATGTGTGTCACTTTGCAGTGTCCCATACACTGAACACCACATATTGCAGCCTAGACCCAGCTGATAATGTAGACTACTGTAATACCTTATGCCATAGTGTATCTCTGCAGCAGTTGCCATTGTCCTACAGGTATATACACTGGTGTTGCACTGTAGGCCATGTCTACCACCAGTATGTTACTCCCTGTGGACACATTCCGCAATGACAGGATGTTAGTTATCATGCAGGTGTCTGACATACCCTTCCAATACCCCATCACGGTTGCCCCATGAGACTGTGCATTTCACAACAACAATTCATGCACATGTACAGCATGCGTTCAGAGTAGTTGTGTTAGATGTGTGCATGGAATATACCATCACCATTACATGCCTGGTGTGTTGGCATGCATCTACATAAAACATACTCACCAGCTACAGGCTGCTGCCTTGTTGTTATCCTGGAGGGACCTACATAAGAGGGTGAGAGATGCAATGTTAGTGGCCACACCTGTGGCAGTGCTACAGGCTGGGTGAAGTACTACAATATATCAATGGTAAATTCCCACAATACTACCACATCTGGACATCTGTTTATCACTACAATGCAGCAACACAATATATCTATGACATGTCAGATATGCATGATCTACCTGTGCCAATGTGTATGTGGTCTACTGATGTGTCCTGTGTCCATACCTGCATGCTCCTCGGCTGGTGTGTGGGTGACACTCACCTCCATGAAGGGATCCAGTGGTTGTTGGTGGTCCAGATGGGCAGATTCCATGAGGCTGGCCAGGAGCTCCTCCACACGTGTCAGGGGGGATGGATGGCATGCCCCCCACATGGCAAGGTGATCCCCCTGGACTGCAGCAGCATGCCGACGGGCATTGCAAAGCAGGTCAGTACAATGATGCCGGACCTGCTCATAACTGTGATTGTGCAGTCCGACATCATTGACCCAGTGGACTAGATCATTCCACAGGGTGGTCCACTCCTGCTGCTCATGTGCGTGCCTGCCAAACAACAGTGGATAGTGCTGGATTATGTGTGCTATCAACACGTCATTCTCAGCATTGGAATAGGTGGGCAACTATGCATGTGTCATCTTGGCTGAAAGACTTAAAGATAGAAACAGGTCTGAGCAACTCATACGGCAAGGTTACCACAGTGCGTAATACACATCTCTGTCACCCCCCACCATATCAGCTTCAACAGACTGTGCACACAACTCATTAGGTATGGCTACAGCTTAACTACCGTTTGGACAGATTTTGTACTGTACCACACCTTCTACTATGTGATTGTAGCCATGTCCCCTGTGTGGACATTATCATTGCTGGCCTTTTACAGACTTTTCACCTGCATGCCATTGTCAGGGCCACTATAGTTACATATATGCCAGTGGTATGGCTGCTCTGAGATTGCTGCACATCTGACAGTCTGTGTTATTGGGGATATCTATGCATGCTGTTGGACATGTGCCGGGATTGTGTAGACTATTACTACCAACAAATGTTCTATATCAGTGACACAATAACATGTATATGTACTATTGGCCAGCTGGTCTACCTCTCCACATCCATCTGCCAATGATACCTGGCCATATCACATGTGTGTCCCAACCTGGGGCCTCCCCATGTACTGTCACAGCAATACTATCAGGTGGAATCACCCAGGGGATGTTGTCCCCCCCAGGGCACACACAGACATGTTCCTGTCCCCTGAGCTCAGGTCTAGGGTCTGTTCCAGACTGGGCTCCACAGACACATCAGGGATGTGCTACATCAGTCTGAGGCACCCAATACACATTCACATGGCCAACATGCTCCTCCTGCTCAGCCTCCAGACCAAGCACCTTCAGAATGTGGACTGCTATTGTGAGTGGCAGTGGGTGGGAGGCTTCTTCCCATTGTGCCTATACTGGGGACCATGAGGCATCCACATCACAGACCACACACACCATCCATGGTGTTTATCCACCACATGTGTCACATACCACCCCTGTAGGCTGTCCTCAATGGCAGAAGCTATTTAACGAAGGGAAAATATAATTGCAAATCTTGTGGGGTAGTGTACATATTGGGTTGTGGAAGTGATAGTACCAGATGGTACATAGGGCAAGCAAAGAGGCAAGTGAGGATAAAGGTTAGAGAACATCTCTTAGATATTAGAAACAACAAAAGGGAGAGTCCAGTAGCTACTCATTTTTCATCTGTCCATGGGGGTAATGGTTCTTCTCTATTTTTTAGTGTTTTGGCCCAGGTTGAGATAACAGGGGGAACATTTCACTCTAGGCTGAATTATCTAGAGACCACATTTATTTATAACTATGGCATTTTATATCCAGGTGGATTAAATCAAGAAGTGTCAATGAAATTCTAAAGCATGTACTTTCATAAAATAAAAATAAAAATAAAACAATAATAATTGTATTATTTGTTGTGCTAGATTTTGAGGGATATTTTCCTATTATGCTGGGTATAATTTTGTAGTTTCTGCTGTTTTGTATATAGTCATAAAATGTTTTTGTATATATTTATAAAATACCCCATGTTTGTCAGGATTTATGACATGCAAGAATATTTATAAAGGGAGAAGGTATTATTCAGTGATTGCATTTGTATTTGTAATAGTTAATTAATTCATTGAGATCATTATCTAATTATTTAATTTTAAAGTTTTTCAAATGTAGTACTATTTAAGCTGTTGGTGTATCACAAAGAAATTTCCCTTGAAGGCGAAATGCTGAGGTACCAGGATTAAAACAGACACGGTGATTCATCTACTGTGTGCAGTTTGTGTTTTATTTGAATTTCTTTTTCTGTGGTTTCTTTTGTTGTTTTTGGCGTTAGTTTTCAGGCAGTTGGTGTATCCACTAAGGAGGGAAATGGTTCTAATAGCGGCAGCAATGTTGGTAATGGTAGCTTCTCCTTCACCAATTTTGTTAAGGAGAGGGAGAAGACATTCTTACAGATGAATCCATGAGGATCTCACGAACGGCTGGATAACATGGGGCAGTTTGAACAGTTGGAGAAATTATGGCTAAAGGAAGTGAGTCATTTTTATGACACCAAGCTGTTGGAACAATATGTCAGCTTAAAAATCACTCCTCGTGGTCTTAGGGTAGAGCATTTGCCGGCGGGTGATTTTGGTGATTATGAATTGGCTTTACTTGAAGAATGGAGACAGGTATCTCTTGAGTGTACTTTAAGCTGGCTCAAAATCATAATTAAACATAACCGTAGAACTGGTTAAAATTTACAGACTGATATTTCAATCTTGGAGGGGTCTATCAAGAGAGACTTTCCAATTACCACTCGGAACATTAAATTTAAAGAGATCTTAACCAGAGTGAGTAAAGTGGAAGGGGAAGTTATGAATAGAAAGAAAAAAAAGCTGACGTGATATTAATGATTTTCAGTCTGGACAAGTGTACCAGCAGCAACAGAAACCACGATGGGGGAGGTCTGCAAAGAGACATATAGGCAGTTGGAGTTCAAGCAAAGATAATTCAGGATCCTTCAGTGAACTGTCTTCAAAAAAGAGTGTCTCTTTTGAGAGTATCCCTGGAGAAGTGTCACCTGATCATACCAGGCAATTGGGACAGCAGCAGAGATCTAATAAGGGGGTGAATGGAAGAACTGGCAGAAACGGAAGAGCTAAACAAAAGGGAAGATACAACAGATTAATTTTTTCGATGTGGTGAACTGAATGGTTTGGACATTATCAATTTATCAGATTTGGAACTTTCCTTTGAAGCAGCCCATTTGCTGTTAAAGGGCACAAAATTTGTGACGACTAGACTGCCTTCTTTAGCTTACATTTTAATTGAGGCAAAAAGATTTTGCCATAAATTACATTTAAGAGTGTTTTATTCTAACAAAGTTAACAGTGTTAATGCTGGTGAACCAATAACTTTGGATAATTTGGATAATCCAGATTTTGTACATGATATGGATGATTCTTTGTTAAATTTATCAGTGCATGATTATGATGATGTTTTTGAAAATATGATAGAACAGGATGATGAAAATGAGCAAGTACATGTTTTTCATACAGGGTATGGTCGACTAGATATACCAGCATTGCCATTTTCTTGTAAAACTTTTTCCCCCTAAATTAAATCAGTTGGTCTGCATCTTTGAGAAATTACTGCCTTCCAATATTATGAAAGAGTTTAAAACATTTAAAAACATGAGATACAATTTGCTGAAGGAGGAATGGGTGGCTTTAAAGGAAATGTGAAGCCAGGTTAATGAAATTATTTCAGGGAAGCAGACAAAGGTGGGAATTGGGTCTTAATGAATAAAGGACATTATAACCAGATGGTGGAGAATTTATTGGGGCAAGTAAATGATTATATTTGTTTACCTAGGAACCCTGTAAAAGAATATAATATGAAGTTATCTGAATTATTAGAAAAGGGTGAGAGGTTAGGTTTCCTGAATAAAACATATGTTAAGAATTTGTAAATAGTGGAACCTCAGGACCCTATATTTTTTGTCATTACAAAAATACATAAGGACAGGAAGAACCCTCCAGGGAGGGTTTTTTTTCATGTATAATATGGGATTTCTTTTGGGCCATATTTTGAAACCATATATGAGTAAAATTCCATCCCATATTGGGAATGGACAAGACTTATGTAAAAGTATTAGAAATTTGGAATGGCAAAGTGATTATTTCTGGGTTAGCCTTGATGTGAATGTCCTCTATACCAACATCAGTACACAATGGAGGTTAGAGGCAGTGGGAAAAACACAAGGAGAAGGGCCACATCCTGCATATATCATTGAATTATTAGAGTTTTGTTTAGCTCATAATTACTTTATGTTTGATAAGAAAATTTATTTGCAGAAGAGAGGGACTGCTATGGGGGCAGCATATTCCCCGTCCTATGCAGTTCTATATATGGGTGATTTAGAGCAAATGTTTATGTAGTCCACAGAAGTTTTAAAGAAAAACATAACTATTTATAAGCGTTTTGATTTGATTTTTTGTTGTAAGGGCCCTTTAGAAGAGTTTATGACATTTTTTGAAGAACTTAATTTGAACCCCTATGGTTTAAGATTTAGTTTTCAGACGGATAAGGAAATTATCAATTTTTTGGATTTGTGTCTCTTCGTGGATGAAAATAGAAGAATTCAGTATAAACCTTTTCATAAAACTACGGCAGTGAACAGCTTTTTGCATGCATCTAGCATGCATCCACCACATTTAATTCAGGCATTACCCTATGGGGAATTTAGGCATATTTGGGTGAATAAATCTCAGGTTCATTAGAAGGAGCCATCTTTGGATGAGGTGAAACATAAACTTTTTGATAGAGGATATGATAGAGAAATTTTGGAGATGGCTAGGAATAAGGTTTATGACATTTTCAATAGGACTATGAGTAGAAGAGGATTGTCTTGTCTAGAAACCAAGAAGGAAAATATAATTTATGTTATGAAATATAATGCCTTTTCTGACAATATTGTTTATATAGTTAGAAAACTTTGGCCAATTATTAGTTCTGATGAATTTTTGAGTAGTATTTTTCCCAGTAAAATATTTTTTCCTATGGTAGGTTTTTTAATTTAAAGGAACTATTAAATAGACCAATATTACTTCCAGAAATTTGTGTTAAACTGGGGGCTTTTCCCTGTGGAAACTGCATTTTTTGTTCGAGAATAAAGAATTTGTGAGAAACAGTAATCAAAGGCAGAAGATATTTAACAAAGGGAAAATATAATTGCAAATCTTGTTGGGTAGTGTACGTATTGTGTTGTAGATGTGATAGTACCAGATGGTACACAGGGCAAACAAAGAGGCAAGTTAGAATAAGAGTTAGAGAACATCTCTTAGATATTAGAAACAACAAAAGGGAGAGCCCAGTAGTTACTCATTTTTCATCTGTCCATGGGGGTAATGGTTCTTCTCTATTTTTTAGTGTTTTGGCCCAGGTTGAAATAACAGGGGGTACATTTCACTCTAGGCTGAATTATCTAGAGACCACATTTATTTATAACTGGGTTCATATTATAACACAGAACGCTGAAAACAGCGAACGGTGTTACATCGACACATATTCAGTGAACTATTGAAAGAACAAATATGCAGACACCTTGTAATACAAGCCCTTCTTAAAATCCAAGCTGTACATAAACAGCCCACGAACGATACAAGCCAGCACCAATAAAAAGCGAACTTACAGAAATAAAAACTCAGCAAGTGACAAAACCTAAACGCCAAGTTTATTAGTGAAAAACAATAATAAAAGCATTTTCACTGGAGACACTGCTACAGCTTCTTCAGAGGTAATTTGAAAAAACCGCCAAATCAAGCTTTTATAACCACGTCATTGCGTGCTTCAAACAACGCAATTTAAAAAGACACTCCAAATTGAAGGCAAAAACATTCATTATGTAAAACGCATTCATAAACAAACACATTAAAGATAAAAACATTATCTAAGCATATTTCATATAAAAGATAATAATAAATAAATATAAAACTTATTTACTAACACTATTAGTTAAATTTATGTATGTATATATTCTTATCAAATAATACAATAATTCAATGCACTTTCATATCAATTTCCTATTATTGGATATACCAACAATTGTATGTAACTAATCAAAATAAATTTCTTGACTTTAAAAAAGTCCTACTTAAAAGTTTCAATTATAAAATCCATATTATAAACATTAAACACATTATGTTGACTCCAAAATTATTCCCTATACTACAAACTTAAACTAGGCTTTCCCTAGACCTTAAAAGATGTCACTATGCACTCTATCATAAATATATAAATCTCACCAATGCTAACAGCTTATTTAAAAGCATAAAAAAGCATAACGATGCAGATAATGACTTATTATAAGAGAAAGCTAACTTGTATTAGCGTTTGTAACTTCTTAATCTCAGTATACAAGCGATATTACAGTGCTCGTTCAAACCAGGGTAAGAGAAGGCATCTAGGCATAATTGCCATTCTAATTCCTTGTTTTCTAACATTAATGATATAGGTCCTCCTCTTACTGTATTTAATACCTGGTCTATTGCAGTGAATTCGAAACTATGCCCCTGATTTTTAGAAATATGCTTCGCTAACGCATTCTCGTTGTTTTGTTTCCTCATAGCATAGACATGTTCGTACACCCTATCCCTTAATCTTCTGTCTGATTTCCCTATGTAGAAAGCTTGGCAACAATTACAAGTTGCCAAGTAAATAATCGATCTAGACTCACAATTTAATTTATGATTGATTCTAAAGTGACTTCCACGGATAGAAAAAACACTGGTCGTTTTCACAAGGTGGCAATAGTTACAATGCCCACACTGGAATGACCCTTTCACCCTAGTTGTCGAGATCGATATATTATGCCTCTGCAATAAAACTTTCAAATTGTTACCCCTTCTATAAGTAATCTTGGGTTTCTTACCTAATCTATCCAATAATTGTTGATTATTGGAAATAAAATACCAATTTTTGTATAAAATAAATTGAATTGTCTTAGAATCAGTACTAAATGTCGTAATAAAGCTACTTTCAAAATTGTTACTTACTGAATTGTCAGTATTAACAGTGTTATTAGGATTATTGTTCAATATTACATTCCTCTCTAAAGTTATATCCAACATTGGGATAATAGTTGATTCAGACGTTTGTTTGTTTGGTAAGAGGGGAGAATAATAACCCAAAGCTCTTTTATTATTAACTTCATGAAATAACTCATCAAAAAGGTGAATGGGGTACTCCCTGTTGGTGAACATAAGTTTTAATAAATTACATTCTCTTCGAAAAAGTTCTTCAGTACTACAAATCCTGGACGCTCGAATCAATTGTCCCTTAATTATTGCCTTCTTTTGTTTGAATGGGTGACAACTTTTAAAATGTAATAGAGAGTTACAGTAGGTGGATTTTCTATAGATACTTGAAAAATATTCACCTTTTGTGACATCCTTGTTCAACTTAATATCAAGGTAGTCAATTTCCCTCTCAGAGAAGTTTGAGGTGAACTTCAAAAAAGTTGTAGTATCATTGATGGCAGAAACAAAATTTGTGGCATCCTCAAAGTCACCCTCTAATAAAATAAAGATATCATCCAAGTACCTAGTGTAGAATTTAACTTTTTCTTTCCTTTGAATATCATTAAATATGTTTATCTTTTCCCAGTGTGCCATGAATAAATTCGCAACACTGGCCCCGCATGGGGACCCCATTGCCAACCCCTGTTTCTGCAAATAATATTTTCCATTGAATGAAAAAAAATTAGATGACAATATTATATCCAGCAATTGAGTAACAACATTAATCTCACTTTTTGTAGCTTTAAGATCTGTTAGCATAAGAGAAATCCATTCTAATGCCTCCAAATGTGGAATAGATGTGTATAGGTCTACGACATCTATAGTCAGAAAGTTATAAGAACTATTATATTCCACTTTGTGTATCTTATCCAGAAAGGACCAAGAGTCCTTACAAATATGAGGTACATTCTTTAAATATTTAGATAAAATGTTCTCTACTAATTGGGAACATGGGTAGGTTAAGGAGAGGTGACTGTCTATAAGTGCACGAAATGGTGGGTTCTGTACATCCTTGTGGATCTTAGGGATCCCAAATATTATTGGAGTCTTGGGCATTTTAATGTCTATATAATTATAAGTGTCTATGTCAATGTCTCCATTGATAAAAAGGTCCCTGAAATAGCTTCTATTTCTAGAATGTGAGATGTTCATTTCATTTAAGGATGAAAGTGTATAAGCAGGCCCTTCAAGAATAATTTCCATAGTATTGACATATTTACAATTGTCAAAAATGACAAGGCCACCCCCTTTATCTGGCTTAATGACCCTAACCTGCGCCTTGCATAAAAGATCTAACTGCAACATTTGTTCCTCAGAGGCATTATTTATGATGTTATTCATCTTTAAATGGTTGGTTGAAGTTAAATGCCTCAAATCCATTTCACAAATTTTCTCAAAAAGCAGTAGGCCAGTATGCAAAGGTGGGTTGTAGGTACTTGCAAGTTTAAGCCCTGAATCACTAGCTGCCCCTTTGTTGTTAAATAAAAGTTTCAGGTTTAATTTTCTAACGAAACATTTAAGGTCAATTATTGTCTTGACTAAATCACAACTAGTGGTAGGGACAAAGGTGTTGCCATAAGCTAATAACTCCACTAAACATGGATTAACTTGGAAGGATGAGAAATTATATATTTTAAAGTCACCTTTCAAATTAGTTAATATAGTTAAAACATTTTCAAAATTATTGTCCACTTCAATCATTGTGGTCAGTTTTTGTTGTTCCAGTTCTTTTTGAAAGGCTGTCGAGAGGACTTTTTCCCTAAAAAATGGTCAGTGTTACCCTCTTCACTTCGTTTAAGACCATTGTTAGGGTTATTACTCCTAGTATTGTACATTTTCCCTCCATTGTTCCATTCAGGTGTTTTATTTGCGAAGTTATGGGAATTAATTCCATCAGTTACTGGCCCACTTTCATCTGTTCTCGTAAAAGGAACCTCTTCATTCACTCTCTCATTTAAAGAATTAGAAACTTGTCGGTTAGAGAAAGCTTTCAGTTTAGGATATGCTGAGTTGTTGGTGTAACTCAGCCTATCCCTTACAAGTTTCTTATTTTTTGTAACCTTGAATTTTTCTATTACCCCATCTATACTAGAAAAAATGCTAGTATAGTCGTACTTATATCTTTCAAATTCAAGGTTCGACTTAAGTTTGCCGTCAAGAGTATTGACTTCTTCAATCAGCTTAGTTATCTCTATGTTGTAAAATTTGATAATAAGCTCCAACAACTGGAACCCTTGATTGTCAAACAGCTGTCCCAGTTCATTAAGAAAGTCAGCATTATAAAACATACCAGTCGGGCAAAAGTTAGAACGTAGCCCCTTAGGTATAATTTTATCCTTAATGCATTGATGAAAATAAGCAACCTCCAGTTGAAGCTTTTTCAGTTTCAACAATTTAGTATCAAAATCTTTCAATAAAATGTTTATAGAGGTTTCACTTACTGCTGTGGGGCCAATTCCGATGTCAGGGTTATCAGCTTGGTTACCAAACACCAAATTGTCCGTGTTGTAAATCCACACACCAAAGTTAGGAATCCCTGTGAGCCCTGGAGGCATCGGTAAATTAGCCGAGTTAGCTTGCTCGATTGTTCTCGTTTGCAAAACATTGCCAAGATGAGAAATGGTCTGTACATTAGAAGCACCTTCCTGGTTGTGGCTACGCTGCCCGGCTTGAATAGAAGATGCACTTCCTTCAAAATTGAAGTCAGTCAAATTAGATATACCTCCGGAAATAGGAGCATTTATAGGCAAACCCAAGTTAGCTATCGAAGATACATTCGCTTTCGGTGTGGCTTCAATGCGCTTATCCAAAGCGTCAAGCTTGTGCGTAATATTGTCCATTCTTGATGTTAAAGCCCGAATAAGTGCTGTTAGATCACCTTGATCTTCGGTGTTATTAGTGTTAACAGTTTTAAATAACACCGGACTTGCAGGACTAGATGTACTGCCTTGCGACATGACAGTAAAAAACCACAAACACGGAAACTATTGAAAGAACAAATATGCAGACACCTTGTAATACAAGCCCTTCCTAAAATCCAAGCTGTACATAAACAGCCCACGAACGATACAAGCCAGCACCAATAAAAAGCGAACTTACAGAAATAAAAACTCGGCAAGTGACAAAACCTAAACGCCAAGTTTATTAGTGAAAAACAATAATAAAAGCGTTTTCACTGGAGACACTGCTACAGCTTCTTCAGAGGTAAGTTGAAAAAAACGCCAAATCAAGCTTTTATAACCACGTCATTGCGTGCTTCAAACAACGCAATTTAAAAAGACACTCCAAATTGAAACAAACAAACGTCTGAATCAACTATTATCCCAATGTTGGATATAACTTTAGAGAGGAATGTAATATTGAACAATAATCCTAATAACACTGTTAATACTGACAATTCAGTAAGTAACAATTTTGAAAGTAGCTTTATTACGACATTTAGTACTGATTCTAAGACAATTCAATTTATTTTATACAAAAATTGGTATTTTATTTCCAATAATCAACAATTATTGGATAGATTAGGTAAGAAACCCAAGATTACTTATAGAAGGGGTAACAATTTGAAAGTTTTATTGCAGAGGCATAATATATCGATCTCGACAACTAGGGTGAAAGGGTCATTCCAGTGTGGGCATTGTAACTATTGCCACCTTGTGAAAACGACCAGTGTTTTTTCTATCCGTGAAAGTCACTTTAGAATCAATCATAAATTAAATTGTGAGTCTAGATCGATTATTTACTTGGCAACTTGTAATTGTTGCCAAGCTTTCTACATAGGGAAATCAGACAGAAGATTAAGGGATAGGGTGTACGAACATGTCTATGCTATGAGGAAACAAAACAACGAGAATGCGTTAGCGAAGCATATTTCTAAAAATCAGGGGCATAGTTTCGAATTCACTGCAATAGACCAGGTATTAAATACAGTAAGAGGAGGACCTATATCATTAATGTTAGAAAACAAGGAATTAGAATGGCAATTACGCCTAGATGCCTTCTCTTACCCTGGTTTGAACGAGCACTGTAATATCGCTTGTATACTGAGATTAAGAAGTTACAAACGCTAATACAAGTTAGCTTTCTCTTATAATAAGTCATTATCTGCATCTTTATGCTTTTTTATGCTTTTAAATAAGCTGTTAGCATTGGTGAGATTTATATATTTATGATAGAGTGCATAGTGACATCTTTTAAGGTCTGGGGAAAGCCTAGTTTAAGTTTGTAGTATAGGGAATAATTTTGGAGTCAACATAATGTGTTTAATGTTTATAATATGGATTTTATAATTGAAACTTTTAAGTAGGACTTTTTTAAAGTCAAGGAATTTATTTTGAGTAGTTACATACAATTGTTGGTATATCCAATAATAGGAAATTGATATGAAAGTGCATTGAATTATTGTATTATTTGATAAGAATATATACATACATAAATTTAACTAATAGTGTTAGTAAATAAGTTTTATATTTATTTATTATTATCTTTTATATGAAATATGCTTAGATACCGTTTTTATCTTTAATGTGTTTGTTTATGAATGCGTTTTACATAATGAATGCTTTTGCCTTCAATTTGGAGTGTCTTTTTAAATTGCGTTGTTTGAAGCACGCAATGACGTGGTTATAAAAGCTTGATTTGGCGTTTTTTTCAAATTACCTCTGAAGAAGCTGTAGCAGTGTCTCCAGTGAAAACGCTTTTATTATTGTTTTTCACTAATAAACTTGGCGTTTAGGTTTTGTCACTTGCCGAGTTTTTATTTCTGTAAGTTCGCTTTTTATTGGTGCTGGCTTGTATCATTCGTGGGCTGTTTATGTACAGCTTGGATTTTAAGAAAGGCTTGTATTACAAGGTGTCTGCATATTTGTTCTTTCAATAGTTTCCGTGTTTGTGGTTTTTTACTGACATATTCAGTGAACGCTGAAAATGTCGAAACCACAGAACAGCGATTTCTTTCCTAGGGAAAGAAATCACTATTCCAACCCCCCTCCCAAAAAAAACATTAAACACTTCCAAACACATACACATATACCCTAACCTTAATTATACCCCCCCCAAAACCAGTAAACAACTAAATACACATATGCATGTAACCCAACCATACATCTAACAAAAAAAAAAAAAAAAACAGTAAACATTTTAAAACATATGCACTTACCTTAACCTGCACCCTAACCCTAAGGTCAGTAACTCTTGCACATTTAAATAAACAGTTCCAAACACAAACGCACTTACCTTAACCCTAATCCTACCCCCACAAAAACAAAAGTAAACAGCTAAAAACACACACACACACACACACACACACACACACACACACACACACACACACACACACACACACACACACACACACACACACACACACACACACACACATAACTCAACTATACATCTAATGCAAAATAAAAAACAACAAACACTTTCATACATATGCACTTACCTTAACCCGCACCCTAACCCCAAGGTCAGTAATTGTTGCACAATCATGCTTAGGAGCTATACCAGACAAGGGACCAGACTACACTCCAGAACAGGTAAAGCAACGAAGTGGTCAAGTGACTTCTTTCCCAGCGAAAGAATTTGCTGAACAGCTGCTTCTCTGTTTTGCCTGTTCGCCCTACATGTGTCGTCGACAAAATGCGTTTTCATCATTCTAATATGAACCCTTATAACTATGGCACTTTATATTCAGGTGGATTAAATCAAGAAGTGTTAATGAAATTCTAAAACGTACTTTCATAAAATAAAAATAAAACAATAATAATTGTATTATTTGTTTTGCAAGATTTAGAGGGATATTTTCCTATCATGTTGGGTATAATTTTGTAGATTCTGCTGTGTGTATATAGTTATAAAATGTTTTTGTATATATTTATAAAATACCCCATGTTTGTCAGGATTTATGAAGTGCAAAAATATTTATAAAGGGGGAAGATATTATTCAGTGATTGCATTTGTATTTGTAATAGTTAATTAATTCATTGAGATAATTATCTAATTATTTAATTGGAATGTTTTTCATATGAAGTACTATTTACACTGTTGGTGTATCACAAAGAAATATCCCTTCAAGGCGAAATGCCGAGGTACCATTAAAACAGACCTAGTGGTTCATCTACTGTGTGCAGTTTGTTTTTTATTTGAATTTCTTTTGGTGCGTTTTGCTTTGTTATATTTGGTGTCCTGTATATCTACCAATCCTGACCACCTCCACATGTGTACCTGCCATACTTCCCCATATTTCCATTGCATACTTCATAGACAGGGGCAATGTGGTGCCAACAAGGGAGTAACATGTGACATACCCATCCATGGTGCACACACTGCCAGCTGTAGATATCTGTGTGTATTTGCTATGTGTGCTGCTGCCTCACAAATAGCACACATCACTGTGGTAGTGATATAGGGGACATGTCTTTACATACATATATGTTTGTGTGTGTGTTTGTCCATATGTAGACATGTGCATATACGTATAGATCTATATATGTGTAGATTTATGTGATGTTGTATATATGTGCACACATATATATATATATATATATATATATATATATATATATATATATATGTATGTCTGCACATGGGTATATGTATATTTCTGGACATACATGCTGATCTAAATATATATTGTTATATATTATATATGTGACATATGTGCACATATGATACCTATATGTGGGGTATATTAAGACATCAGCTCCACAATCTCACAACACCTTCCTGCACAGCTGCACTGTTCTACCTTGCCACAACACAGACAGGTGCCACATATGTACATGGCCTGACATTAGTGGGGTATATGTGGGACCTGATTGCAGATAGCCCTATTACACACCTATGGCATTCTGGCATGCTACATTACAGATTCACTTGAGTATCCTGCCCGTGGTGGGCATGGCTCTCACATGTCTATCATAATAGCATTACTTCCACCACCAGCTATTGCCACATAATAAACATACTTCCCATTACACAACACGCATTATGATGGCTTACATCTTGTCTGTCAGTGCTGACCTGCACAGTTAATAGCTATGGCCGACTACCCACAGGGACAGACATTATTGTCCATAACAGTTGTTCAGTTGAACATCATCACAACAACACCTGAATGCAAAGATAACTCATTCCACATCATCTATCCCATTATGATGGACCAGGTAATATATTCTAATACATGTACGTATACCTCACATACCTGTTGTGGGAATGATGTCTTCTTGAATGGCATCTGGCTAAATGCCTGCAACTTTAGCTGTTAGTTTGAAGAGCTTTGGCTTTTTTTTCCCACTTTCGCTTTCTCTCCCCCCCCCCCTCTCCAATGAATGGATTGAGCTGCTTTGAATAGATTGCAGCCTGGCTTTAGTAGGTGATGCACTTGATCAGGTGATGGCCTCTGCACCAATCAGTGTCCTACACTTGCTAACATATATATGTGCCAATGTATGCATTTGCATGTATATATATATGTTCATATATATATATATATATATATATATATATATATATATATATATATACACACACATATAGATATGTCGTATTTGCTTAGATATCAATATATTTACACACACACATACATCTAAATGTTGGCATACATTCTCTGTACTGTTGCATGACTGGGCTGGATGATATGTTTCTGACAACATCAGATTTATGTATACCTAGCATGGTTTAATTGTAAATCACTTTGTCTATGGGTGCAGGGTCCTGGGTTTGAGCCTTGCAGAGGCTGTGTATTTTGTTGCTGGGCAAAACACGGGCCATTGGATACAAAGTGATTAAGGCACTTTAAAGCAGTTGTAAGCGGGTTTGCACAGGTTTGCATGGAGGTAAGCACTGCCAACTTCTGGTTATAGTTTCTTATACTCAGCTTCTAAATTGGTTAACCTGTGTAGGCATTGCTTACCCCCATGCAAACAAGCTTAAACCCACTTACTGCTGCTTAAAAGTGCTTACTCCCACTTACCCCTGTGCTAATTTCTTTAAAAGAAAAGAAAATGGGTTTGACAGGAAAGTGGTGAAAAAAGAGGTATAAAGAGGGAAAGACAGTAGGGAAAATAGCCAGGGATGTGCAGGAAGGGTGTAAGGAAGGTCCATAGCTGCCCATTTCTTCTACAGCAACAGCTGTGCATATACACTGCATTTGGAGGTAGATTTGGACACTCAACCCCCTGGGCGAGGTGTGAGGACAACAATTATAAGTTGTGATGCCAATTAGACTGGATTACATGTGTCCAGTGGACACATGTGCGAAATGGACAGCTATGTATGGGACGAGAATTTTTTCGTGGGAACAAATTGCCCTTTTTTTTTCAGGTTAGCACGGGATGTTGGGGAGGGGTAGTAGATATGTTTGGGGAGGCAGGCTGGGTAGGTTAACAGACAAGACAACAGATGCATACAGGGGTGGTATATGACACATGTGGGGGGTAAGCACCTTAATGGGGAGGGGTGTTGGGATATTGGAAGCCCACAAGCCCCCTAGTGGCAACAGTGGGACTGAGGTCCCCACCCATGGGCGGTCACCACTGCCACCTTCACAGCCCCAAAGGTGGCAGTGCTGGGGGCTGAGACGCAGAGCTGGGACCGGCCTTCCCAAGCTTCCTATAGTGTTTAAATTTCATCACTTGTGGGTTAGTAATAGTCAACACATTCCAGGGTTAGGTATAACAGCATGCATAGTTATTCCCATTAACCCAGACACCAGATACAGAACAGTTGCATAGCAATTAGAACACATGCATATATGGGACCACAGTGGTAATAAGAACAGCATGCAGGTACATTGATGGCACCATGCCACCAATGTTGGAATAATTCAGTATAGCACATGCATGGGAACCATGCAAATATTTATCAAACACGTGGACATTATCAGAGTCATTACATACCGGTTGGGGTGGTTATGTTGATTATTGTTGGAGATAAGGTGGGGGGAGAGAAAGATGTCAATTAACAACTAGTATATTCCTGTAGTCCACATTACTTTCCTAGTCAGTGCTGTTATCTGTACCTTACAAGTCTTACTACAATACCCTGTTGCCTTAGTTTGGACAGTAATATGGCTGTCATCATCATTACACATGACCCAGTTTTACCTGCAGTATACACCTCTTATCTGGTATACTTGTGGAGGGAATGTATGTTAACACTAACTAACTGTTTCTACACATACTCCCGGACTCCGGGTTGATGTTTTGCACTATGCTAGCCAACTCTTTCTGCACAGACTCTGGCCATGTGTTGACCACATGCTGGTGTGCCTGGACATATCTAGAATATTGCCCTCTTCCACTTTTAGTGACCTGACACACACATGTACATGCTTTCCTTCACAGTTATATTATGTAGCACAGCGTGGGTGACAGTGACCAGTGATACTTTATTATTCAGAGAAACTGCAACTCTCACAATTCCCTACAATATCAAAGTGAACAGTACCAGTACAGGTTATAATGGCCTGTATTTTTCAGCACATTGTTCGTATCCAACATACCTATGGCAGCAATGTTTGTTAGCACTACCTGACTGTTGCTACAAAAAGTTCCGGATTACACATTAGTATTATGCACATACATCTCACTCTGTTACTGTACACACTCTGGTCACAGCTTGATGGCATGGGAGTGTAGATAGGACATACTTGAATTATTACTCTCCTAACAGTTTCAGGGGTTGCTACAGTGACAGGTGTGTTCTCATAGATGTTCGATAATCACTTGTATTCCCTGTTTGCTGGCTGAACATCTGGGATTATCCCACAGACTTACCGGGGGACAGGGGGACAGGGAGCAGATATGGGTCCATATACTGGACATTCTGGCCTCAGCTGAACAGTTGTGAGGTAAGATTCTGTATGCAGCCTAATTCCACTCCCAGGATTCGGACTATGACTGTGTCTGCTACAACCTAAACACTGTCCATCACAGCTGTGTCTGCTCTATAGATATTGCTGTATATCTCCTATCTGCTTTCTTTCTTATTAATTCCCTGTGCATTTGCATTCTGACCTTGTATAACAAAACTCTTACACAGATTTCCTACACAGTTATATGTTGTAGGACAGTGTGGGTGAAAGTGATGTGTAATACCTCATTATTCAGAGCAACTGCATATCATTCTTGTATTTCTGGGCACATTGTTTGTATCTGACAGACCTGTGGGAGGAATGTTTATTAGCACTACATGAATGCTCCCACACACAGTACCAGGTTCCACATTACTATTATGCATATACATTTCACTGTTACTTTACACACTCTGACCACAGCTTAACAAGCTGGGGTGCAAATGGGACATATGTGGCTTCTTAGTCACATAAGGTATTGGGGAGTTGTTAGTGTGCCAGGTTTGTTGTCATAGATGTGTTTCAATCAGTTGTATGTCCTGTTTGCTGCCTATATGTCTGGGATCATCCCACTGATTTCCCAGGGGCACAGGTCGATAGGCAATAAATATGGGCCACTTTAATAGACATTCTGGACATATCTGTACAGTTGTTGGGTATAATTCTGTATGCAGACTACTACCACTGGCAGGATTCGAACCATGGCTGTGTGTGCTAAAAAAACAACAGTTCAAATCTCAATTGCATGTGCTATTCATTTTTTGTTGTCTGCATTTTCCCTGTTTACTGTCTATGTGTCTCTCAGTTGTACTAAATGGCCTCAAGGGATTACACCTGTCATATACAGGCATTCCTATACATTCAATTTATGGTGCACGGTATGGGTAACAGTGCTTAATACAACAGTACTATTACATGATTGCAAATCTACATTACCATATGATATCAGTATATACACATGCAGTCCAGCAGTTAGACATGTTTAGTCAGGATATTACACTTTTATTGATATACGAACAATATAAGACTCTTCCTGCCATATTCTCTAGTGTATGCAGTACTCGCCTTGAACAATACTGGTTTTATACAGGCAGTTGATTTACTACTACTTTTAGTTTTATTTGCTATGACAGTAAATGCATGAGTATTACTGACCTGCCTTGTGTCGCAACCTTGCCAGGTGACAGATGTGGGCCTCCTGGTTCGCGGCCCGCTCCATTGCAGCTGTGGGGGACATAAGAGGAACATTTAGCCATACCTATTCATGATACATCTAAGCTGGCAATTATTACACACATACTGGGGTGATACGAACTCATGGCTGGAGCATTCCCTGCCGCTCTAGCCTTTTGGAGCCGCTCCTCCAAGAGTTCCCAAGAGTTCCCTTATGCCGCTTCAGGTTGGCATAGTGGTGCTTGACCTGCTCACCAGTTTGGGGTATGCCAGTGGCACTGGTGATGTCACAGATGAGACGATCTCAGGCCTCCACCTTATATTGGGAGCCCTGGTACTGGCCTTGCAGCAGTCTCTGAGCATGTTTTTTAACTAGGAGTCCTGCCATGACCTTAGACTCCTGGATGAACCAGTGCTGCACCTGGAAGCACACACCTTCTCCCCTTACTGCCATAGTGCCTGCAGGGGAAGCTACAACCAGTAATGAGATGTATTCCTGTCTCTTGGGTTTAAGTAGGGCCAATTTCCCGCACCTTTCTGTGATTGGCCGGTTTTGAAAAGGCTAAGCTGTGGACAAACCTGCATACCTAGGGTTAGCATTGTTTAAAGGGATATACCACTGGGCACAGTGAGTTAGCTGGTCTACAAATTGCTCACACCTCCTAAGCTGGCCTGTGCAATGCTTAGCGTTGCTTACATTAGACTTTCATTATAATGCCTTTTTGGCATTGTGTTATTATTCATTACACCTTATATGTATGCCTGGTATCCATGATTAATGTGTATGTACACTCTGTGGGGTCCTTGTGTTTTATTGGGGACTTCAACACTTTATTACACTTACACCTCACTTCTGGGCTTACTGCTGTACTCCAGTTCACATATTTATGTTATGTAGTGGGTTATGGCACATATGACTGCATACTGATGCCTTTCACAGGTTCAGTTTGGTTATACTATGGTGAGGACTTATTTGCTACTACCTCATTCTTCTGTACTTTGGTGATGGCTTGGTGGATAACTACTGGGACTATGGTATATATGGTCCTGGGTTTGAGACTTGCATGGCTGTTTATTTTGTTGATGGGCAGAACAAGGGTCATTGGATACAGAGTGATTAAGGCATTTTTCAGCAGTTGTAAGTGGGTTTGTGTGACGGTAAGCACTGCTAACCTGCCGTTACGTCTGCTTACAGAGGGTTAGCTTTAGAATTGCTTAGCCAGTATAGGAATTGCTTACCGCCGCACAAATGGGCTTAAGCCTGCTTACTAGTGCTTAAATATGTTTACTACTGCTTATGTGTGCTTAAACCTGCTTACTAGTGCCTTATTCATTATGACACTGACACCTCACATGTGCATTTACTGCAGTACTCCAGTTCATAAATATGTGTTATTTAGTGGGTTATGCAACAAAATATTGGTCATAACATGCTTTGCCATATAAAATGGAAAGGGCTTCAGTGGGACACGAACCGGGAATGCCTGCTCGTCAGGCAAATGCACTGCCCACTACGCTATTGCTATGGTGCTTCATTTGCATATATCTTCCGTGTTATCCTCTTCAGCCTTTTAAGCTGCTTTAACCGTAGCTAAGCAATGGGCACACCTGTGCACCTATGGTTAGCTGTAATCGGATTTTAAAAATAAAAAAGGGTTTCTTCATTTTATTTCTACATTCTGTTGCTGTTATACACAAGGGGGACTGTTGGTGGGGATATGCGGTCACCTGTGAGCGGTCTTGTTCATTGCATACCCCTTTTTATTGTTCTACATTGCAGGGGTGTGTTTATTCTGAGAGCTGTGCTCTCAGACACGCCCCCTGCACTCTTACGCGTTCTGTGTAAACCTAGGAGCTCGGGCAGCGCGCCTCATTAATATGCATGGCACGCTGCCATCCTGCTCCTACATGGTCACTTCCATGCAGGACTAAGCTAGTCCTGCACAGAAGATTAGTAAATCTGGGGGATACACCAGAATTAATATAAAATCCTTATAAGATCTATTATTTATGCTCTGTTTGGGAAAAATGCCAAACATCTCTATACAAACTAAAGAATCACAAACTATAATGATACCCAGTCATTCAGCAAATGTTTAATGTAAAAAAAAATAACATTTTCACCCCTACTCCCCAACTGATTAAATATTTTCAAATATTCCTCTACCTAATTTGTAATATCCATCACTATAATCTAATCAAACACTCCTATTTTATTTTCAAAAATTCACATCAAAATCCATAAGAGAACATATTGACAATATTCCATGCAAGTACAACTTCAAGTACCTTATTTTGCACAAAAGGTTAAAAATCTAGGATTAGAGATTCTTTGATGACCATTTAATCATATTTATATATTTTCTTAATGATAAAAAATTGATCAGTATTGCTTCAAATGTATACTTATTATTTCATTGTCAAAAAAATGTAAACTTTCATCCCCTAATGACTATTTTCCTGTTTCCAATACTTACCATTAGCCAAGAGAGGTGAAAAAATACAAGCATTTCTACTATATCTATAGTCATATGACATCCTCTCTGTTAAATGACATGGATTCATTCATAAAGATAGCACCACATCTACTATCCACTTCCTAAACTGTGATATAATATCTTACATTGAACAGGGCTTGTTAACTACTGACATTTTTCTGGAACTAAAGAAAATTCATAGAAAACATACTGTATGCTCAAATTTGTTGTTCCGTATTCTAACAAATTGCTGTTTCTCAAAAGTTTTCAGTTCAAATAGCAATCAATCTAAATAAGGTTGTCTGACAAAAGTGAAGTCATATTGGTGGAGGGCTTATGCCCTTTCAACACTGCTGTGTAACCTCTGAGTTGGTATATACACTTAACAAGGAGTGTATGGGTGAAGGAGGGCTTGCCCCCTGCAAAAACAATGGTTTTGTATATGGGTTGATTTTGTCGATTATATGCTGTTTAAATATATATATATATATATATATGTATATATATATATATATATATATATATATATAGAGCTAGCTAGCTATAGATGTATCTATATCTATATGTCTCTGTGTGTTCGTGTGTATAAAAATATTTGCACATTTAACTATATTCTGTGTGTGTGTGCGTGTGTGTGTGTGTGTGTGTGTGTGCGTGTGTGTGTGCGTGTGTGCGTGTGTGCGTGTGTGTGTGTGTGTGTGTGTGTGTGTGTGTGTGTGTGTGCGCACGTGTGTACGTGTGCATTGCTAAGATTTATTATGTTAGTGCATACAATTGGTTTCTGTTTGTTAACCAACTTTATTGTCATCATAATTGTATTCCATGCTATTATTACTGATTGTCTACTAACTTTTATTGTAAAATGATCATAAATTAGCCTGTTAACTGTTTATTGTATTAGCCAAGTCATGCTTAATTGTCAACTAGTGCTTGTTGTAGACAGTCTGTTAATGGCTTATTGTATTACTCAAACTTACCCCGTGGCTTGGGTTGTGACTGAAAAAGACCTTGGACCAAATGACCTTCCTGGTTATCTACCAAAAAAAAAATCATCAAATAAATATATATATATATATATATATATATATATATATATATATAAAATAGATAGGTAGTTGCAGTTAGTAACCTGGTAAATTCATTCATTCTAGGACTATTTTCAGTCATGATTGTGCCAAAGGCAGATAAAGAAATAATGGCTTCAGTAGAAGGACCCTACAAACAGGATGGACCACCATTTAGGGTATACACAATGTGATGAGTTCCAAAGCAATTAGTCAATATTGATGTATGATAGTTAAGGAAACAATCAATCTTGGATGAGTTTTATATTTTAATTAAATTACTGAAATTTAACAGAATACTAATAGCTTTCACAAATCTTAAGATCCCTAATAGTCAAACTTGGAAGCATGGAACCTTGCCACAGACCGTTGCTTGGTCTTTCTTTCCTCCCTGTTACTTTCATCAACTCTGAGGTTGCTGCACCTTGGTAGGAAAGAGGTCCTTCATGTAGTCCAACCTCCAATTTTGTATGTCTGTATTATTCATTTAGCTGTCCCACAGAGAGACATCCTTACACAACTGCCTACCAATAACCACTTCCATTTCCCAATTTAATGATGCAAAGGCATGCATAGTTTTTTCCTTATACTACTTTTGTTAATCTGATGTCTAGTTTATGTGTAGCTTTTAGTAGTCAGATGTTTAGTGTTTTCTTTTATTAGTCACCCAAAGGTAGTTATTAAGTGGGTTGCATGACAACCTCCAGAGAAAGAGAACAGTAGCTTAGAACATTATTTCACCACAATTAGCTAACTACTACTACTACAGCAACTGCGGTGGTGGTGCTGCGGTAGCATTGTCGCCTCACAGTAAGACGTTGTCCTGTTCAATTCTCAACTAGAGCGTCTTCTGTGTGGAGACATGTGTGAATGGGTGTACCTTCGTTGAAGGTTGTGCGTCAGGGCCGGCAACTCGGCACGTAAAAATCTACTGCCAATCATTAGCGGACCGGAGTTCCGCTGTGGCGACCCCTAACCGGGAAAAGCCGAAAGACACAACAACAACAGCTGACTTCTACAGCAATAATTTGCTTCTGCAGCATGTTCATGTTCTCAATGAGATAAAATAGAAAAAAATGCAACAGATCCACCAGTGGGATAGTTGCATGAGGTTGTAGTTTGATCTTCAGTGCAGAATGTTTAATATTGTCTATATGGAGACATCAGAACTATAATACATCTGTAATTGCTCTCATCGAGCTGAAATTGAAATTGGTCAGAACTGATTAGTGCTCTACCCTGGTAAACAAATTCAACTAACTAACTAAGTAGCTAACTGAATATTATTCATATTGTCTCCTGTCTGAAATTCCTTCACTGTCTTACGTCCCACAGTTTAATGATGAAGGAATAGTCCTCTGTTGTGTTGGGAACAGTCATTTCCTTGCATATTTGCTCAGCTACGCCTAGTTTGATAATAAAAAGTGCAGCAACTTTTGATAAGCACTGATGCATTCTCATTGCTGTGTTTAGCTTTATTGTTCAATTACTGGGTATTCAGCAAGAGTAAACATTTCTGGCCACTGTGGCTGTGTGAAGCATGAATGCATCAGGGCAAACTGAAACATAGTACAGTAATGTTGCCTTACAGAACATAACTGTCAAAAAATATTATGTGAATACGTTTTAATTGTAATCTCTAAATTAGTTGATTACTTTGAAAGAATAAAGTAGATTGATCTGATCTAAGATAAAAGATGTACAAACAAATGTATATCTAGGTTTTATGCAAATGATTTATCACAGTTAATAGGCAGAATAAAGCTTAATAGCCAAGTTGTCACAAACTTTCCTTATTCTGATAATGTTTAAATTTTTCCATCAGTCTATTAGTGGACAACTTGATGTCCTGCTGAGCATAAGATACCCTTCTTTACAGATTTGCACCTCACTAAGATGATCAGTAGAATCTTCCTGGAGCAACACAGCTTAAGCATAATAAAGTCATTTTGTACTATCATGCAATGGTCTTAAACATTCTGACATGTAATGCACAGTTCTTCACCTCCTGTGTGGTCATCATAACAGAACTATAAAGTCTCCTGCTGTGCAGAAGTATTTGTCAGTGTTCAAATTTACAGAAAATATCCCTTTTTCCCTCTGCCAAACTGTAACGTCATCCTAATACTCATTTTTCATTCCTTTATGTATTTCTTCAGTGCCCAGAAAATTGAACAGATCTTCCAAAGATCTTTTTCACATGGGGTAAAACTAATACATGTGGTGAGGTTTAGAACAGCCAGTTAAGTAGTATTTCTTGAAGAGGCAGAAAGAAACTGGAATGGAGACAGAAAATAAAAAATGGAGATAAATCACCAACAACAATACTTCTTACAAGGAGATACATCAAATGAAAAAGCAAACTGAAAATGTTAAGACAAGCAGCATCCTTCACAATAATCCTAACACCAATGAACCTGGCCTATTAAAGATATTATATAGAGTTCATTGCTGTATGTTAAGAGCCTGTCATTTTGTATTTGATTTATGATTACTTTATGACTTCCCTTCAGGTAAAAGATATGGTACCTTCTGTTTTATTACATTTATCCATATTTTTATTTTTCTGTTGATTATCTTGTGTGTATTTAAAAACTCACTATAATTCAACCTCTTAGATTACCAAACAGATAAAAACTGCTTCTTATTATACTTTCTGGTAGCATAAAGTCCTATCATTATAAACTGACTTCTGTCTATTCTATTCTGTCTTTTCAAGTAAATAATATGCTCATTTTATTCTTAGTTCCCTTATATAGATTTTGTTGTCTTTGCTCCTCTGTTGAACTTGCCCGAAGGCTCCACTCCCTTTACCTAGTAGGTCCATTCTCTCCTTTGAGAGCAAGAGTCAGGCAGTTATGGACCATGTGACAGTCCTGTGACCCATTCCTTCCTTTCTGTGGTACTTAAGCAGCTCAGTTATTCTTCATATTGTGAAAGTCATGTGATGGGAAGCAGGCCAGCTTCCAGATCTGATGGAGAGGTCTACCATCCCCTTTGTAGCTTCCTCCAGCTACAGGAAGCATACCTCCACAGTCTAACATCCACAGCAAAAGCACTTGTAAAACTATGGAATATGCTTGGCAGACCAATGCTTTTTGGGTGTAACACCCAGTGCTTCCTTTAGGGTGTCACTCAAAATGTGAACCAGATCTACAACCTTCCTCTAAGATGAGTGAATTGTTCACTCAACTCCCATCTTGTCTACCCTTGCTCTTCTATCATCCAAGCCACTAGCTGAACTCTGGTAGCCTCAGTCACAGTTAGGACTCCATCCTTTTGTGCCACAGAGCTATAGTCTGCTAGATGTTTTATGATTTCCTGCTGATTATTTATCCTATGTTTAAAGCAGCTAGTGCCAAATTAGCTAGATTTAGGAAATACTTTTATGGGAGTAAATCAATTATTAACTAAACTGGTTACCGTTATGATCACACAGTGGTAAAATTATTTGGAATACTTCCAAAATAAGCTATCTAAGATGTTAAAGTCAAAAGAGGAATCTTCTGCTGTAAACAAATACTTCAAATGTCATATGGCTCTCAGGAAATATTTTCAGGATGTTGCACTTGAAAATGAATGACCTTCTGAGGTACTGTTTACAGCTTAGTGGGCATACTGACATTTCAAAGATGCCACAGTAACACTTACTACAATATTCTGGTGTAGGACCAAGATACTAAACAAAGTATGACAGAAGTATCAAGAATCAACATCTCTTTTATTTATTTGTTTCATTTGCTTCATAGAAAAAAAGTATACTGATCTCCTGGTGTTCTGGGTGGAAAATAAAACTTCCAGGGTCATGAGCCAGTTTATGAGCACTGTAATCGATTTTTTAAATTAATTGTTTTGATCATTTCTTGGAGGTCTTAGGTCAGGAGGTGAATCAGAGACTAGCTGAGTAACCTTCTCTGATATTTTCAATAATGCTCCCCAAAGCAATTCATTAAAATGACAGTGAATACCTCCTCCAGTCCTCCAGCACAGTCTAAAGACACTGGCTGGCCTGCACAGAGCTGCATAGCAGGTCTCTTGCTGGGATTGCTTGCTACCTGACTTACCTAAATTGCTGATCCCCTGACCCCCAAGTAAGTGACATAAGGTTTTTTTTTTTTAATGTTACTGTTGCTATTATTTTTATAACTGCAAGAGGTGAGCCTCATTCATCTGCTTCTTCTGCTACAAACCTTAGCTGCATTGTAAGGGGAAGGAACTATGCAGTTATTAATGTAAGCTTGATCATGTTACTGCTGGTTATTTTGCAGCTACAAGTAGTACTTTTGTTTCTGCTGTTACAAAACTGAGCTGTTTTTTTGAAAGTAAGGAACTTCACTATGTCTTTAGAGAAATTCTTATCTAATGGAGAAGTGCAGAGCTGCTGCTGATGGGCTAATTAGTTTTCCCTATTGCTTGAATTGTGGAGAATGCATATTGTTGCAGTCTATTTGGTAGGACTACACAGAGCTGTGCATTGTACAATGGCAGGGAACAATATATTCTAAGTCATTCGAAGTGAGCTCAGATAATTACACCTCAAAACAGACACTTTAAGCATCAGGGAAGGATTTACTTCTACTTCACTTAAACCCCAAATCACATTATTCTTGATACTTCCTGTATCTGCACTGATTACTGTGTAACAGGGGCATAGCTAGGGTGGGGCAAATAGGATAGCTGTCCAGGCACATGGTGTTAGCAAGTACACTTGGTAGTACTTGATGCATTCAGTTTCTGAATGCTGATACTACATTTGTGGTCAGGTATGAAGTGTTGCAACACTCTATGTATGGTAGATATAACACCAGCATTCAAAAATGAATGCTGATTGTAGATGCATTCACAATCAGGACTGAAGTACCCAAAGCTCTGTGTGGCGCTGTGCTGTGGTAAACCACTTTTTACATTTGTAGCAAGTGGTTTACTACAGTTTAACAAAGAAGGATCTTTTTTGGGAGGGGGGCACCTTTTTTTGCTCATTAACTTAAAGTTGAGGTTAGTGCCAGGTCTAAGAATGACAGAAAGTGCTAGAATAGTTTCCTATAGCTCTGCTATGATGTGTGTATAGTTTAAGAAAACTACTCCCTGCCTTATTTTTAACTAGGTAGGGTAAAACTCCAACTGTTTTCCTTTATCAGCCTGACATGGTAAAAACTGGAAAGCTGTCTGCTATGTATGCCTAATTAATTACAAAACTCATTGCTACCCTTACTCTAGCCATCTTATTTACCAGTCTGCCACCTACTGTATACCAGATACAGCTAACCATGGAACTGCAGTTCTCCCTTGCACTATCTGCTGTCAGCTTATTATCAATAAGCTTACCGATGCAATGCACAACCTGTATCGTGCTTAGAGTCCTTTATTGAATCCCTCATTGATTTAACATATGAGAGATGCAGTCATCTACTAAATCTGGAGGCTAGCCTCACATAAAATATCATCAGTGCCCACCAGGCTGTCAGCAAATTATGTACTTTACTAATGGCTATAGTAATAGGAGCATTCCCTTTGCAAATTAAAATGTTACTGCATCTGTTGCTCCCCCTTTAGCCTCCCCTTGAACCACCTTTAAAGCCTAATGCAAAATGTTATTACATCTAAGTGGATATTCTGTGCACCTACCAGATGTAATGAAAGTATGAAGTTACATAATCCCTTCAGATTTTCAAAGTGTTTTTCTTATTTTTCTGGTGCATGCAAAAGTGAACAATTTACTATGTACTTGTATTTTCTAAGTAGATTTTTTTCAAAATATTACTAGTGGAATTATACATGGAAAATCAACAAGGTCATGTGTTTATCTCCTGCATGTCACTGCCAAGTAGTAAATATGACATTTGCATTAGGAAGTTTGGTTTAGTTGTATGGTTCCAAAAACATCAGTTTCTAAAGGCATGTGTGAGTGTGTGTGTGTGTGTGTGTGTGTGTGTGTGCGTGCGTGCGTGCGTGCGTGTGTGTGTGTGTGTGTGTGTGTGTGTGTGTGTGTGTGTGTGTGTGTGTTGGGGGTAAATGAGTAGTTAAAAATAAGATATTCATGTAAATGAAATGTGTACTTTTTAAGCAAATACAACTTGATGATATACTTGTATCTAACGGTATATATTTACAATTCACTGTTATCATTAAGCATGTTTGCACAATAAAATGCCAGATGTTTAACAAATTTTGCTATTGTACACCTTGATGGGGAGCACTGTCCTTCAATAAAACTGAATTCTGGACAAAGCCAAAAATAATCAGGGGACAAAAGTCCAAAAGCAGATTTTAATTATTGCTCTTATAAGACTAGACATTTGGCAGGATAACCAGTTTTGCATTAGCATTTATTTTCTAAAGGAGTTGAAGTCTGAAACTCAAATGTCTAGCAGTGACTTCTATTTTCAATCATTTACTAGAAGAACACAAATTTTATGAGGAACAGATCAAAAATCTGAGGTAAAAATCTGGACATTCTGCAAATTTTGGACAGTTGTGGGGTATGCATTAGAATTTCATAGTTCTTATCAGTCAGAAAATGCACTTGGATATTTTGCCTGATACTTTTGTCTATTTATTAACCAGGTAAAGGGAGAGCCCAGGAGAACTGTCTGGTTAAGTTGTTTGCTTAAAGTGACACAGTAGGCAGATGGACATAGAAATAATCAAACCTTGTACGCTCAGCTCACTAAGAACATAGAAGCTTAGTCCTCCAAACTAACTGCCAATTATTAATTAACTTCTTCATTTTGGATAAATTACTGGGGATTGTAGTAAGTCAAAATGCTGATTATTAAAGATTTATGAGCCTTGTTGTTTATAAAATGCATGCAAATGCAAAATCTTATATCCTGTTAACTTTTTAATTGATTTAAAGTACTATATTTTAGATTTTACATAATATCTCTGATTTTGGCTCATATTTATGCCCTGTCAATCATTAATTTCCCTTTTTGGTAAATCTTTGTTTTGTTAACTGATGATGGTGCATTTATTATTTTTCTGTGAATAAACTGGACAGCATGAAGTTTGACTTTAATGGATGCATTCTTAAGTTAGCTTGTTTTTGCAAGTGCAGTGATGTGAAATGTATTGCGTTGGGATACAATGGTTTGTTGGTTGCTTAATGCATATGAGTAAGGCTATGAACTGTTAATGAACTGCTTCCTGTAGTGCAAGGTTTGATTTTCTTGACCACCTTTTGTCTACAGCGTAACTCCTATCAAGTCACTTCACCAGACAGTGCTCCTGGACTGCCCCTGATAAGGGACACTTGTGCTTAGTGGGGTGTCCCATGCTGTTAGCAAATGTGTTGCACATTTGTCTTTTGGGTTCCTACCCCCTTTACATAGCTACTAATTACTGCTTCACTATATGGTATTTGACTATGAATCTCGGCACATCTCTTGTAGTTTAATGGTATGCCAGATGCATTTTCAATAAATGCAAATTTCAAGGGAAGTGAAGTTCACTGTTACTAATGCTAAGACTGTTTTTAATATGAGAGGCTTTTGTTTTGTTTAGTAAATGGCTGACAGTGTTTTTGCTGTAAATATTTAATAAAAGTGTTATGCTGAATCTAAATCTCACTGATCATTATAAAAGTACAGATAATGGGTTTGCACATTTACAGGTTTGAATAGTGTTATAGTTTGGGAGAGACAGACAATTAATGGGATATTAGTATGGCTGCTGGCAGAGAGGCTGTCCATTACCCTGCCTAGGGTCTCATTTGACCATGATCTTGATAATTCAGAATTCCAATAGGAAACATAGTCAGCGAGCTGTAAGATCAAGAAAATAATGTCTGTAAAGATAACATATGACCAAACAGAGATCTACACTCATAAGAAGGCTTAATGTAAACTTGATTTTGTTTCACTTTTAGATTCTGCAGGTTCAGGTTGTATGTTGTGGCTGTGCAGCTTCTCCCCAAGTTCTGGGCTCCAGCAAATCTATGCTTTTATTTCAAGTAAGTTTATGCCTTATTTATATATTTTCTCAGTCCATGAGTTGCCAGCCTACCCACATTAGTATGCCAATTACATGAGAGTGGAACAGACCTGACAGCTGCCACAGCCCTTCTCAACAGCTAGGATTGCTTTGCATTGATTGGCAGTACAGCTGTGATTGCTTTGTATTGATTGGCAGTACTCCATTTGCATGCTGACATCACTCATGGAGGTTGACCTGCAATGAGAAGTTGTAACTGGGAGTGACCACTGTGATATTGTGAGGTATTTCTAGCTGCGCCAGGAGAAGTAGGACAGTGCATGTGTGGCATATGCCAGCATGGCTGGCTAAAGTTTTGTAAATAATCATATGTCATTTGACTGTCACATTGATTTGTAAAGATGCTTGTATTAAAATTGTATTTGTAAAAGTTGCTTATGTTAAAAAATGCTGCAACAGAATCTTAACAGAGTTCTGAATGTGTATTGTGCTAGTTTCAGGTGACTAGATGTGACTTCATTCTATAACCAGCTGAAGGACTGAACTTTGGCAGCAGTGGTTTGTTATTTGTTTTTGCTTTTCTTTGGAACCTGATATAAAAGATCTATTGTCAGTTATCACAGTTCAGTTGTTCAGTTGTTAGTTGTATAGTTCAGTCAGTGTGTAGAATCTCATCTTGCCTTGTGGAAGTGAGCATCTCAGCAGTACATCTTGTTTTGTGATATTAAATGAGTTAACTAGGAACAGTTTCTCTTTAGTTCATTTAGGAAAACATACAGTGAGATTAGTTTAGTATTATTCATTTTTCTGCATCTGTGAGATTCTGTCCAACTGTTTTAATTTTATATTTACTATGACTGAAACTCTATTTATTCTAAATATGAAGTATTCTCCTTTTCTTGATTTTATTATCCATTATTAAATATTTTTGTACCTTTTCATTGTGGCTGTTATTTTAGAGAATATTTGTAACATCTTGAGAGTACTTGTGCTTATTTTAGTGACACTGTGGCCACTTTGATAAACCCTACTGATTCAGTCACACTCTACCATTTATATCAGGATTAATTTGACAAAGTATAATTGTTTACCCTTTGTAAGAGCCTTAGAGTATCTGACTGGTGGCAGCAATCTACCTTATAGTTTGGAGACAGGGAACACAGCTGGTTAATCTGTGCCAGACTTCCCCAGGTGTGTGTGTGTGTGTGTGTGTGTGTGTGTGTGTGTGTGTGTGTGTGTGTGTGTGTGTGTGTGTGTGTGTGTGTGTGTGTGTGTGTGTGTGTGTGTGTGTGTGTGTGTGTGTGTGAAAAATCAGATATTCAAGTGTGTGTGTCAGATACTTGGAACTTGGACACAATGCTCCAAAGTGGATCTTGTTTGGGATCTGGAGAGACAGAGACTCCAGTCGCATTGGAGCATGTTCCCTGTGTGCTGTTGGGGAAAATTGTGCTTGATGCAGAGAGCTGCATTTGAAATTTTGTGTAAATCCATTCCTGTGTCTACTGACCACCTCTCACTGGTTTCAGTGGTGAGGATTGGGGCTCCTTGATTACTGACCCAGAGTAAAGAGGGGCCATCACAAATCTCCCCAACCTGGAGACGAGAAGTCTCCTATCTGCCTACTACAATACCTACCTGCGTACAAAATGAGAAAAACAATGCTATCAGGCAGATAATCATTCAATGAGAAGGTCCATTGAGCAGCTGCCATTAAAACATGGAAGTATACCCACCCCCCCAAAAAAAAATACAGGATCTTGCTTTTGTGAGATAATCACTCAAGTGTGGGAATTGCATTCTGATAGCATGTTCCTATAAAGATGTTTTATCTTTGGCCCAAACTGCAAGTTCACTAGAAACAATGGTCAATCTAAGTGTATGTTTGTGCATATTAAACATTAATTATACAGTGCCAGAATGACAACTAACAAACTGGAAAAACAGATAACCAGAACTTGCCATTAAGAGTAACATGAAATCAACACAACTGAAAGTTAATATATATAAAGCTGACAGGTTTGAACACTAATCTCAGGTATCTGTAAAGAGAGGCGCTAAACTAAAGTAGGAAATCAAACAATAAAAATCAACATTAAGACAGTATAGAATACTTGTTGGTTCACTGGATCCACTGATTCTGTTGTCTGCCTGCACAGCAGAAATTTGTCTAAAGAGTAGATCTACAGTGTCAGTTTAAATAATGGATGGCTGCTGGGTATATAGATCTGTTACAGATTCATGCCTGCATATCATCATCCAGCAAACTGCAACAGAGATTGAATCAATCAAAACTATCCAGACATCAAAGTGAAGCTTTAGCCTGTTGAGACAGGCAGTTAAATGTTGTGTAAGGTAGTATTATTTATTTATTCATTTATTTATTTATTGAAATTTGATTACCGGGAAAGTCCAACTGGGTAGAAGCCCATTTTCAGTGGAGGTCCGGGGAGAAAAGCTCCGAATTATTACAAATCATTTTAAGAACAATATGTTTACAATCTTCAAAAATAAAACAAGACAATTGCAGTTTAAATAATTTTAACAAATTAGACATAATATAAAAACATTGGTTAAAAAACGATACTAGGTATATCACATTTAATGTTTAGAGAGACTTTAGATGGTTTGTAGAGAAAGTAAAGGTAAGTTAGTCTAATGTTTTGTCTTTTCCCAGTTAGGGGGTCGCCACAGCAGAATTCCGGTCCGCTAATGATTGGCAGTTGATTTTTATGGTGCCAAGTTGCCAGCCTGACACCCAACCTTCAGTGAAGGCACACCCATTCACAAGTCTTTCATAGGCCACTCGACTGCAGGGAGGACATGCAGACTCCACACAGAAGGCACTCCAGCTGAGAATCAAACAAGAGATCCTCTTGCTGTGAGACAACAATGCTACCGCTGTACCACTGCAGCTTTCTGTAAGTTAGTCTAATAGAAATAGGAATTGCAATATGAGGTGAGGGAAAAACAGCCTTATGGTATATTCAGAGAAAAAGTCAGAGAAGAGAATTGGGTAGCAATAAGGAAGAAAGTGAGAAGGGAGAGTAAGGAAGGGATGAAAATATGCTTGTTCACATTTAATGTTATAGTTTGTCTTGAAATTGAACAAGAATCAAGTCAGATTTTAGCTATGAAGTCATTCAGAGTGGTTTTCAAAGATGGAAAGGAGGATATTGATCTTATGGATACAGATAAGGAGTTCCAGGCCTTAGCAACCTTGTGCAAGTACAAACAATGCCCATCAGATTTGCTAGGCTTCTAGACATACAAGAGTTTTTGGTCACTGGATTTCAATGACTGACTGGAAACATGCAGTAGTTGTGTAGAATGTTTTTCAGTGCGGGACAGGCAGATGGATGTTGGGTAATTTTATAGGTGGTAAGAAGCTGTGTATATGTTAGTTGACGTGGCAGTACTAACCAATCTAGGCTTTTCAGTGCCACACAGTGGTGGGTTCTGAAAGGAGTATGTGCTGCAAATGTAGCAACTTTGTTATAGCATTGTTCAAGTTTTAATTTTTATGAACCCTGGAGGCTAGTAAGGATGGGAGTGATTTATAGAAGAAAGGGGAGGAGATAAGTAGTGGCAAGTGTAGTTTTAGTTGCATCCATGAGAAAGTTTTTTGTTCTGTGAAGCATCCCTAGTTTTTGATGAGTTTTTCTTATGTAATTTTGTATATGCAGCTCAAATGTAAGATTATCATCCACTATCACGTTTAATAGTTTGCTATGAGAAGTGACTTCAATGGTTGTATTATCAAAAGAGAGGACATTAAATTTTGTTTTTTCATGAGAAAGGGTTTGGGGGAAAAAGTGGCAGTTTAGTCTGTTTTTGGGTTTAGCTTCTGTTGTGAGTTACAAAGCCATTTTCAGTGCCTGTTAAAGCTTCATGAGTACTTTTTTAAGAGGTTTACCATGTTGTCCGATGTGCAAATGAGAGTGGAATCATCTGTGGCCTGTTGTGTGGAAGTATAGAGGGTGTTGGTGAAAATGTTAAATAGGAGTGACCAAAGAGCGAGCCTTGTGGTACACAGGTGGTGACTAGGAAGTAAGGAGAGAGTGTGGAGTGCCATTTTACTGAATGATACAATTGGACAGTTCTTTTTTGAAGTACAGAGGGGTGGATTGAGAGAGGCCTAGTGAGGACATTTGAAGTAGACATTTACTGTGACAAACAGTATTAAAGGCTGTAGACAGGTTTAGAAATAAGGAAAAGACTAGTTTGCTATTATCTCTAGCTTTATTGACAGTATCTACAGAGGTTAGATGGTAGTGCTAGTACTATGGGAAGGATGGAAGCCATGTTGTGTAGGGGATAAGAGTTCTTTCAGCAGGCAATACCCTAGCAATTGTTTTTGAATACATTTTTGAAATATTTTAGCAAGGGAAGATAAGATTGTTATAGATCTGAAGTCATTAATATCTGTTGAATTTCCTCCTTTGTACAGAGGAATAATGTGCAACTTTTTCCAGACAGAAAACGTGTGATTCCTGGAATGATCTATTTATAAGGAATGAGACAGGATAGGCAATGCTACTGGCTGCTATTTTTAGTTACTCACTTGGAAGGTCATCTGCTGAAGAAGAGCACAGTTTGTTTGTTTAAGAGTAGTTTTATATAGTATGTGGCACAGGTTTGAAGGTTTAAGTGAATCTGGTGATATGTGGCTCTTGGGCAGGGTTGGGATTAGATGTTGAAGAGTCCTTAGTTAGAGATGCTATACTATCAGCAAAGTAAGAGTTGAACTGTATTGCAGTTTTGAGTGGTGAGCTATCAGTAGAGGGGTTTGGGTTGAATTTTTGGCTGGGATGGAAGATTTCTTTAATGGATGTCCAAATTATTTTTAGGGTCATGTTTGGTATTATTCTGAAAGCTATTATAGTATAGCTTTCTGTATTCATTTATTTGCTTTTTAGTGTGATTACAAAGCATTCTGAAGTTTTCAAGATATTGAGGTGTTTTATATTTTTGCCATTCTTTCCAAGATTTTTCTCTATACTTAATTAGTATTCTACACTTTTTGGATAGCCAAATTGCATTATTTGATTTCATTCTCTTCCTTCTAGTAGGTACAAGGCTTTTTAGGATATTTGGACAAGTTGTATTGATTTCAATGACAGCATCATCTAAGGGGAGGATTGTTAGGAAGTTCCAGTTAATAGATGAAAGTATAGTAATGACCATTTCTGGGTTGAACTTGGAAAGGTTACATGTTGTTTTATAAATATGCTGTTTAACTGGATGTGTGAGATGTCTAGTCATATAGATTGGAAGATGATCACTGAGAGAGTCTAACATTGTACCTGTGATAGAGTATTTGCTAGGGTATGATACTAGGATCCACTCTAATAGAGAACTTGATGTCATAGTGTAATATGTGGAGGTATTAATTAGTTGTGTGAAACCACATATGTTCATGTTAGATGTAGGAGAGCTAGAGTTTACATCCAACAAATAGACATTCTCGTCACCTAGTAATTTTTTATTGAGAAAATGCTATAGATATCCAATGTAGGATATCTTCCAGTATAGCTGTATTCTTGCCAGTAGGGATATAAAGGACAGTGATACATATTTGTTTATAATTGTTTATTTTGAAGAAAGCAATAAGAAGGTCTGCTGAATTGAATTTTGGTGTTGGTTTGCTGTAAGGGGAAATATGGTATGTTTTGGGAAATATTAAAGGAACACCACCACTCTTCCTCTTTATATGGTCATTATGGATGATATTATAGCCAGGAGGTATAATTTCAGAATCATTTATGAAACGCTAAGGCACCAAATATCACGCAGAAAAGTCCAAGGTAGCCAGGAAACAGAAATCAGCCACTGAAGTCCAACTCCAAAATTTTATTCACACACAGACTATACATTAATGTTCCCTAAGAACAGAAGGTATATAAAGGGTTTAGTTTCCATTCAGTCCACATCTGAAGAAGTTATTCAAACAAAAACGTATTTGTTCATTCTTGGGGAACGTTAATGTATTGTCTGTGTGTGAATAAAATCTTGGAGTTGGACCTCAGTGGCTGATTTCTGTTTCCTGGGTACCTTGGACTTTTTTCAGAATCATTCATGCTGGATTTAAGCCAAGTTTTAGGTACAGTGAAAACATTAGGCTTATGTTGTACAATCCAGCCATGATGTTTTGCAGTTTTATTTCTTATACCTCTAACATTTATCGAAGTAAAAATTAGATTGGCTGTTGTTGGGTTACAGAAGTGTGTGGGAGAGAATTATCCTTGTGTCCACTGTGATAGGCGGGGCTAGGATTAGGAGGTATATCTGCTCCTAGAAGGATTTTTGTATATTCTGGGATTATGCATGCTTATTTTTTTGGAAAGGATTCTTGCACTTAATTTTGTTTTGGTTTGAGCTGAAGTGCGATCAATCAGTCTATATTTGAAATAAAAATGAGGGGCAGTATATTACATAGGTTTGGTCCAATGTATAAAGAGTGCAAAGAGGAAGTATGGATAGGTGGGTGGGAATGAAATGGAAAGATGTTGCTATATATTCTTGAGTCATGGTAGGATGAAAGATGGCACAGTAGGAGGTGAATAGAGGATAAACTGTAGAGTAGCATAATTAAGTCCAGGGACCTATATTTTATAGCTGTCAGGTAGCAGGTATGTACCAATTAAGAAGGAAAAAAAGAAGTTGCAAGACAGTAGGAGATTCAGTGATGGTGGATTCTGAAAGCTGGGAGAGGATAGGCAAGGAGAGAAGTATTTTCTATAAAAGAAGAGAGGTAAGATGTCCTGGTATATTCTCTGAAATGTAAGAAATAGAGGAATTTTAAAAGCTAGAGTATAACAATGTAGTCAAAATAAGAAGAAACGAGGGCTTATTTGGGAAAAGGAACAAGATATAATGTGGAATAGATAGGTACTATTAGGGAGGGTTGTGATTATAAACGCGTATGGTGCAAAGCATTATGGGAGGGAGAATATAGTTGGGAATGGGTCTAAAAATTAAATAGAGATAGGGAAGTAGGAAACAAGAAACAAAAGTGTATGTATATAAGTACTATGGTCATTGGGAAGGGATTTGGAATGAGACACAAGCGAAATCTGTATGTAGGAAGTATAATACTACAGTAAGAGGACTTGGGTGGGAATTGAGGGTAGGGTAGGGTAGGGAGAGCAAAGCAAAGCTGATCATAATGGGCTTCCCACCCTCAGTTCAATTTATAACTGAGATCAATCAGTTTATAGCCAGAACAAAGCAATTAATAAGGAGATGCAAGTGAAAGAGGTTATCTATCATTTCCTAAGACTAAATAACTGGAATATGCAGTATAGTGTACTGTTCAAGCAAAAGGGGACAGTGACCAATTTAGTAAGAGGTCCTTAGAGTGAAAGGACTATTTCTCAGAGAGCTGCAATCACAGAGCAGGCATGTTTTTAACTGATTTAAGTTAATATGCAGCAAGGTTCTTCATAATAAATATACTTAAATTAAATAGTGACAAAATTCTCAGTAAACCTGTAGGTGTAGGGCCATAGGAGTTATGGCAGGTGAACTCAAAGAGGAAGCAATGGCAACTACTGTAAACTGATTCTTGGTAAAAGAAACATGGTGGAAAACAGAAGGAAAGCAGCAATTGGTGCTGGTCATAGAGAAAACAGGTGGGATGTTTTTTCCTGGTCAGATAAGAAACAAAAACTTCTTGACAGTTTCATGGTGTTCCAATAAAAAGCTTAGCTGAAGCACATCATTTATCACCAGGAAATGAGACAAAGAAAGAACAACTAAACAAGAAAAGACTAGAAATATGGGTGACAGCAGCTTCAGAAGCATATAAACAATAAGTAAGCTCCATTGAGCACTGCCAGGGACCAAATTCAACAAATGTCAATCTGTAAAATGCAGTGAGATGTCAGAAAAAGGCAGCTGCATCAGGTGACAGTTATTTGTGAATGCAATATAAGTTGTTATACCCGAATGCCCACATAACAAATTCTATGGGGAACCCGTATCTGTCGGCCTAGTATGACATGACTGACAGACCTCAATGCTTTGTCAGAGATAGTCTTCATCTGCCACTCCTGTGATTTTGACTACTAGCTAAGGCTTGTGCCACCACCATAATGCCTTTTTAGGCAGTATCTCAAAGACAAAATTCCCGACGTAATAATTATATCTAAAAACAACCTCAAGGTTATGCTATTAAACTCTAGGAGTCTTAGCATGAAACTGCACACCCTGGAAGGAGTCCTCACCTTGGAAGACACAGACATTTGTGCAGTCATGGAGAGCTGGTTCAAGGCTGTGGAGACCACACCACCCATACTGGCTTACACCTTCTTCCACACATTCAGACCACAAATTGAAGGTGTGAAAACTAAAGGAGGTGGTGTATTTATTTATTTATTTTTATTTATCATTTGTTGACCGGGAAAGTCCGACTAGGTTCCACAGAGCCTGTTTTCAGTGGAGGCCCGGGGAGAAATGCTCCAGATGCATGTCTTTGGAATGTGGGAGGAAACCGGAGTACCCGGAGGAAACCCACGCGAACACAGGGAGAACATGCAAACTCCACACAGAAGGCACCCCAGCTGAGAATTGAACCAGAGAACCTCTTGCTGTGATGTGACAATGTTAACCACTGCACCACTGCGCCGCTACACCACTGTGTATCAATATTCATTAAAGATAAATACACCTCCAGATTGGTTAAACAGTATGATTTCCCGGAGATACTTCAGGTGCAATTAACTGTTGACAGGACACTTATTCAAGTAATTGCCAGCTACAGGACCCCTTCCATGAATCAGGACATCCACTCTCCCTATTTGGATCTACTTGAGTTTTTCAAGATATATCAGAACACCATGGTTTTGGGAGACTTTAGCTACCCATCCATTGACTGGGTAAATTACTCATACACAAACTCACTTACACAAAGGTTCCTCAACTTCATTAATTCCAATGGCCTGGGCCAGCTGGTTGACACCTCAACAAGGGGTGCCAACATCCTGCACCTGGTGCTTACCAATATTGGGAACCACTGTAGCACCCCCACTATGAGGTCTTCCCTGATTAGATCTGACCACAAATCAGTCTCATTCGAAGTAACTATCACACCTGACCCCCTGCCCAGCAGCAACTAAACTAAAAAACTTCTCCAAAGCAGAAGATTATAACCTTTTATGGGATGGTATACATAACTTCAAATCACCTCCCCCCTCAGATGGAACTGGCAACTATGCAGAGTTCTACACTAATGCTTTATACAAACACCTGTATAACTGCAATGACTTGGCCATACCTGAAAGGACCAAAACAAGCTCTTCAAGGAAGAGCAAACCTGCCTTTTAGACAACTGCCATTAACAGGCATTACAATGAGAGGAAGAAATTGCTGTCTAAGAGTAAGCGGGAGTGAGCCCTAAACAGGAAATACTCCCTCCTCAACTTAAATAAGTAAATATGACTTCTTGTGAAGTCCTCCAAAGCAAACTACAAATCCAAATTAGCTTCCTCAACTAAGGACAGCCATAAGGCATTCTTAGTTCCATCCATAACCTAGAAGGAAAGGCCCAGATTTGTGCTGAACTGGTAGTTGATGATACCATATATACTGAGCCTGTGGACATAGCTAACCTGTTGGCTGGCAGGTTCTGTGAAATCTTCACCCCCTGTACTCACCACAAGTATCCCATGACATCCCTACCACCTGCCCCCTACCTTGTATATCCAAAGAGCATGCTGTAAATACTCTCAAAAACAGAGCATCTATGGGACCTAATAACATCTCAGGCTGCATCCTACATGGGCTCCAACAAGAATTAGCAACACCATTGGGTACTCTTTTCAATCATAGTCTAAGCACTGGCTCCATCTCAGCTGAATGGAAAATGGCCACTGTTATTACCTTGCACAAAGATGGTGCTTCCACTGACCCCAGGAACTATAGACCTATTATCCTGACTAAAATGAAACCACAGAAAGACCAGTAAAAAGGTATATTTCTCTAGAGAAATATACATTTTTACTGGTCTTTCTGTGGTTTCGTTTTTGTGAAGAAGCAGCTTATTCTTTGTCGTTTTGTGCCTATTATCCTGACTAGCCTTATCTGCAAGGCCATGTAGAAAATCATCATGGACCTTATTAACAAAGCTATAGGTAATCTCCAAACACTTGACCCTACTCAGTTTGAATTTGTCAGAGGGAGATCATGCCTGTTAAACCTGGTGGACTTCTTTGTTGAGACAGTCACCAAGGTCCTGGATGAGTGGAAATCTGTGCATACAGACTACATAGACTTAGCCAAGGCATTTGACTCTATCCCCCACTCAGGCATCAATGACAAACTCACCCATCTAGGTATCAACCCTTATATCATAAGATGGGTTGATAACAGGCTCACTGATAGAACCCATATAGCCAAAATAGGGGAATCCATCTCCAATAGCAGACCTGCAACCAGTAGTATTCCACAAGGATCAGTCCTGGAACCTCTACTGTTTGGAATCTATTTCTGCAAAGTACAAGCAAAAACTAATGGTCTGTGGCTAACAAAGTTTGCTGATGACTGCAAACTTGGAATCGTCATAGAATCTCCAAAGGATGCCAAATATCCTACAAGAGGGTCTTACACAAATAAATGATTGGTGCCAAAGTCATGGCCTTAAACTCAATGCAAAAAAAATGCATTATCATCCCTTTCAGTAAGAATAATGCTCCTGCTAACTACCACATCAATAGCAACACCTTAAGTATGCACTCAGTGGTGAGAGACCTGGACACACAGGTTGACAGCAATCTTACCTTTGACCACCGTGTCTCCACAGTGGTAAGAAGGGGGCATTCTATATTGCTCATGTCATAAGTAATGGCATTGTCTCCAGAAAAAAAAGAAGTTATAACCTCCCTGTACTCTTCCCTCATCAGACCAATAACTAAGTACAACGCCCTTTTTGGTATGTACCTTTGCAAACATCTGCAGCAATTAAAGAGACCACAAAGGTTCCTCACAAGGAAAATTCAAGGTGTTTAGCATCTGTCCTATGTGGATCATCTGAAATTACTGTCACTTTATTCTGTTTCATACAGTCTACTCCGAAGCAATCTCTGCCTTGCATACAAGGCAATCTCTGACCCTGCCTTATTGGAAACGCTGCATATCTGTAAGTCAAATGGTACATGGGTTACCTTCTGTAAAGACCTTAATCTGGTATGTGACATTAATAGAACCTGCTGGAGAGACAGATTTGTCTCCCAGAGGTTACCATATCTTTGGAACAGACTCCCACTTCATGTCAAACAGAACATTGGCCCTCTTCAAATGCAATCTGGACGACTAAATGGCTAACCATAAAGTTACCCCAGGGGTTCCACCTGTGTCCCTCTTGGACAGGGGCAATAAGTGCTGATCATGAAAGTAAGGGTAGAACTTGACTAGGCCTGTAAGGGCCATAGGGCCATTAGCGTAGTAACTTCCTATGATCCTATGATCCTACAAAGCCTAGTAAACAAAATATATAAAAAAAAAAAAAAAAAAAAAAACAGCACACTGGGCAAGGTTCCAACAGCTTACTATGCAAGTGCAACTGATCATGCTCATGAGGATATGTAAGCTGCGCAATGACATCATAATAGGAACTGCCACCCTCATCTTCTCAATTGAAAGCATCTTGATCCTCAGTGCCAGCAGGATACGATTGGCAGATGAAACATTTCCCATGAACGCCAAGGTGTGGTGTCATCATAAAACCATGTGTGGATTGATGTGGCATGACTCCAACTAAAGGGCTATGTCTCTAGTGTATGCTATCTCGACCAACAACACAGATAAGGAATACATGATAAATGACACTTTGCATCAGTATTTGTGAGGCCATTGCAGATCTATTGCTAGGAGTGTGTCCACCTGTGATCTTTTTGGACTTTGGAAATGTTGCAATTAATGCATTCATGTCATCCCTCCCTGCAGCCCAGTACACATAATGTTGTTATACTATACAGGCAGGTACAGGTTCTTGTGCTAGATTCCTAACTTGCGTTAAATTCCTGGTGAACTGATTCTTCTTGCATAAAAGGCTTTAATGTCAGGTATGCTATCAAGGGCAGCTGATATGCTCATGTACTTTGATGGCAACTGCCTATATGGGCAGCAATATAGGTACAGCACACATAACTCTGAAAAGACTAGACACCTGTCAGCCTATCCCAAAATGTACTGGAGTATTATGACAGTTAAAGAGAATTGTCTTCCATGCTATCAAAATTTAGTGAAAACATGGCAAAGGAACCTGAGAACACTACTCAGAAACTGGTCATCCTCTGTCAGTGGTGTACTCCAGATAATCTAGCCAGAAGAAGACAGGATTGATGAACTACATGTCCAGATTTGTAGGCCTGAACCATCATCACCACAGTCCTGAATATATGGCTATCATGAAGAGAGTATCATAAGGGCCTTCAGTAAAAAGAGACACATATGAGAGAGTGTTTGGTTATCTAACAGCTCTAATGGAAATACACCAATTCAGCACTGTTTACTAATTAGATAACTCCATTTTGTTCTTTTGTTTAAGTGTTACAGTGAGACTGCACTTTTTGGTGGAGCAGTTTTGTTGAATTCCTTGCATTCTACATTAGTTTACTTCACTTATTGCCAAAACATTGCTCACTTGGGTGGTGGGCTGGAACAGCACCCTTTTCAGCCATCTCATGAGCCAATTGGCATATAAATCAAACATGTACACAGAGCTTACGTAGTATATAAATTAAAGTACATAGAGTCACAAATGAAGAAATACATAAAGCATCATGATGTATAACATTTAGACTAAAAAAAATAAATCAGTGGGTGTAATAAATGTACTTATTAACAATGTAAATTGTTACACAACAGCATAGTTAACTAGCATCTTTAAACAACTGCATTTACTTTCATTTTGTAGGGTGTATATTACGTTATCCAACTTTTAAAAGTTCAAACGTCATATGGTCAACACCATATGATCGAACTCTTAAAAGTTCAAACGTTTCAATGAAGATCTCCGCACAATGCGGAATGGGAAGATTTCCCTTTCCTGCACTGTAGTGCGATCACAGAGTTGCTATATTGAAAGAGCGGATGGGTGTGGGGGTGCAGTCCCTCATGTGGGTGGTGCAGGGGGACTTGACCCCCTGCTTAAAATGGTCAGGTAGGGTTTTTCTGTTGTTTTTTTTTTTTTAACTTTTCGAACTTTTAAAAGTTTGATCATATGGCTTCGACCATATGACGTTCAAACTTTAAAAAATTCGATAATGTAATATATACCCCATTTTGTAGATGCAGATTCAAGTTAGTTGTGAAAAGTAAGAGATCATGCAATTCCAAAATATGAAATGGAAGAGAATTCTGTAACATGGTCTAATTTTAGAAAGGATCATTTGTAGATAGCTGAGATGAATTATGTTTAATCAAGCTGACAGTAGAATTACTTCTTTTAGTGTAATCATGGGTACTTCTGGCTCAAAGGTGTTCAACTTTGGGTTTGAGGATGATATAATGGTTAAGGTATTTACCTCACAGTCACAAGGTACTGAGTGTGATTCAGACCTTTAAGAGGGAAATTAACCAGAAGTAAATTTCTGGTTTGAGTAGCCTAAGTAATTTATAAGCAATTTTAAGTTGTTGCGAAAACTTTGTTACAAAGTTGCTGATGTGAAAATTAAAAGAACAGAGTGGTACCTAAAATTACACAAAAATATTTTTCTGTATGTTGTAAGGAAGTGGGCATCCATAATAATCTATAGAGTCTGAAGGTTGGTAAGTTGTTTTGTTGTACCAAAGATAATGACTATAGATTTAGTTATGTTGATTGAGAGTTTAATGTAAGCTAGCCAGTTACAAGTCAAAGAGAAGTGCTTTTCCAGTGTAGCAGAAAGACGTGGAACTGATTTATCATCAGTGAAAAGTACAATATTATCTGCATTAAGAGTACTATTCAAAAATGAAAGATCCCAGGGTTAGCTGTTTATAAAAAGTGAGAAAAGAAGTGGATCTGAGATGGATCCTTGAGATCCTTCTAATGTAAGTGAACCAGATGATTAATGGTCATTTTCCCCAGATATCATAAATGATTTATGGGACAAATAATTATGGAACTGATTTATAACTTCATCAGAGAAACCTTAAGTTGGTTAGCTTATGGAGCAGAAGGATGTGATCTAGAAAATAACTGACCTGGACCAAAACACTAAGGGCGGAGGTGTGTCCATATTCATCAAGGATATCCACACCTCCAGGCTAGTTGCACAACAAAATGCCTTTGAGATCATCCAAGTGCAACTAACCCTGGGCAAAAGTTCATTCCAAATTGTAGCTTGTTATAGATCCCCCATCATGACCCAGGACCCACATTCCTCGTTCCTGGAGACATTGGAAAACATGAGGGTCCAAACAAATACCCTAATAATGGTCAATTTCAATTACCATAACATAAACTGGGAAAACTACTCTTGTACTAATCCCCTTGCTCAACAATTCCTGGAATTTATAAACTCTAATGCCCTGGATCAACTTGTCAACACCCCCACTAGGGGCAACAATATTCTGGACCTGGTGATTACCAACATGAGTGACCGGTGCTCAGCATCCAAGATCAACTCCTCGCTGGTTAGATTAGTCCATAAACTAATCACCCTAGATATCCACATCCTGAACCCACCCCCACACAAGGAAACCATTGTAAAACATTTCTCCAAAGCGAACTTCACGTTACTCAAAATAGAGTTGGCTAACTTCCCAACGCCCCTGCAGATGGATAATACAGTCACGACTGCTGAATCCTACACAAATGCACTCTACAAGCACCTGCATGAGTGCATGGATCGTGCTATCCCTAACAAAACCAAGACACTATCCTCCAAAAAGAAGGAAGCCAATCTGGTAGTCCCCTGCATTTAACAAACTCAACAACAGAAGGAAGAAACAGTTGCAAAAGAGAGTAAAACCCCATGAATGGAGGAACTCCCTGATGGGCCTCAGTAAGAAGATAAGATCCCTCATAAAATCCTACAACGCGAATTTTGAAAGAAAAATTGCCATGGATTCCAAAGACAACCACAAGGCATTCTTTAGCTATATCAAGAATCTCCATGGTAACACCCAGATCTGCTCTGAGCTACAGCAGAATGGCACAAAATATACAGAGCCAACTGATATTGCCAACATCTTGGCAGATAGGTTCAGTGCTAACTTTACTCCCCTCTCACCCCCTAAATGGCCTATAACTATACCAAATGATTGTAGAGCCCAGTTAATCACAAACATGCAGGCAAAAATGGCACTCTCTAAAGCCAAAAACAGCATCCATGGGACCAGACAACGTCCCAGGCTGTGTCTTACACAAACTCCAAAATCAACTAGTCCCCCCACCTAAACTCCATGTTCAATCACAGCTGGCCACAGGCTATGTGCCCACTGAATGTGCACAGCAACGGTTATCTCACTCCACAAAGGAGGAGCCACCACAGACCCCAGGAACTATCGACCTATTAGTCTGACAAGCCTGGTCTGCAAGGCCATGGAGCATATCATCATGGAACTCATAAACAAAGACATTGGTAACCTCCAAACTTTGGATGCTACCCAATTCAGATTTGTAAAGGGTAGATCATGTCTCCTAAATCTGGTAGACTTCTTTGAAACAGTTACCAAGGCCATAGATAAGGGCAAGGTGGTCCACACAGCCTACCTGGACCTCGCTAAAGCCTTCAATACTATCCCCCATTCAGGAATCATTGATAAACTCACTAATCTTAAAATAAACCCTTATGTCATGAGATGGGTGGCCAACTTGCTCATGGACAGAACCCACGCAGTGAGAGTTGCAGACTCCAGATAAGACTCCAAACCAGTGAAAAGTGGAGTGCCCCAGGATTCAGTCTTGGGACCTCTCCTTTTTGGTATATACTTCTCTGAAGTGCAAGTGAACACTGAGGGTCTATGGCTAACCAAGCTCGCAGATGACTGCAAACTGGGTGCCATAATAGATTCCCCTGCCAACATAGACAGCCTGCAAAAGGGCCTCAACGAGACAGATACCTGGTGCCAAAACCATGGCCTCAAGCTAAAGTCCAAAGTGCATTGTCATCCCCTTTGGTAAAAACATGGTACCCATGAGTTACAAAGTAGTGGGAAGTTCACTTAACACAGAAAGTGTGATAAGAGACCTTGGGACCCAAGTGGATAGTAATCTCTCCTTTGATAATCACATTGCCACAGTGGTCAGAAAATCTTTCTATGTGGTGCACCTAATCACAAAATGGTTCAAATCTAGAAAAAAGGAAGTCATTGTCCCCCTCTACTTGTTACTTATCAGAACCCTCATTGAGTACAATCCTCCATTTGGGATGTACCTCACAAGACACTACAACAACTGGAGAGGCCCCAAAAGTACCTCACCAAGAGGATTCCTGGCCTCAAACAGTTGCCCTATGCCGACTGGCTCAAGAAACTCCAACTCTACTCGGTCACATACCGCTTACTCCGAGGAGATCTCTGTCTGACATACAAAGCTATGTAAACCCAGAACTGATTGACATGCTCCACTTAAAGAAATCCCAGTCTCCCTGAGCTACACGCTCTAGGGACCTAAATCTCACCACATCAATAAATAGGAAATGCTGGAGGGGTAGATTCTTGACCCAGAGACTTCCAATGCTCTGGAACAAAATTCCCAACCACATCAAGCAGAGCTCATCATTAGCACTCTTCAAGAAAAAGCGTGATGAGTGGATGGGTAACAGGAAATTCACCCCTGGAATCATATCTGTGGCTCTGCTCAACAGAGGGGCAGGAATTTAATCTACATGGGTGACAAAAGCCAAGACACTTTTGGCTAGGCTTGCTTATGCCCTCAGGCTGATAGACAAGTACCTACCTATGAACCTATGAACCTATGAAGTAAGTAAACCCTTCTCCATGTTAGAGTAAATCTCTGAGGTAATGGAAAATATAGCTGTCTGAGTGCTGTACTTTGGAAGGAATTCATGTTGTCTGCCTGTGAGGAGATTGTATTTCTGAATATATTTAAATATTTATTCAAATATTTGATCACTTTTTCTAGAATTTTAAGAAGTTTTATTAAGATTACTCCTGTCTGTTTGCTTATTAAATAGTCCCATTTTTGACCACACTGTTAAAATGTGCAGCTAAAGTTTAACTCCTGATGCTGGGACACTGGTTAAACTGTTGTCCAGTTTTCAGTCTTTCTACTATGTGCTGTGGCCACTGATTCTCTGACACTGTTCAAACTGCTACTCCAGCTCCAGATTTTCCACTGTGTACTGTGGCATGTGGGTATGTTGGTGGCATCTGCATTCCACATCCACTGATGCTTGGATACTGGTCAAATGGTTGTTCCATTTCCAGACTTTCAAGCGTGCATTGTAGCTTGTGAGTATGTTGGCAGAATCAGCATTCCACAGCCAATGATGCTGATAGTAGTCAAACTGTTGTTCCAGCACCAGTCTTTTCACTCCATATTGTAACATGTGGATATATTGATGGCGTCTACATTCCACAGCTATTGATGCTTGGATACTGGTCAAACTGTTGTTCCATCTCCAAGTTTTCTACTGTGTACTAGAGCATGTGGATTTATTGATGGCATCTGCATTTGATAAGTATCCTTTACTGATGATATTGCATAACTGCTTTACCAGTTAAAACACCTTCGCATTAACCTATTTACCCACAACCATGTAATATGGTAGCTCAGAAATATCAGCAGATTCATACTTTCAGAAGTTCTCACTACTATCTATAAGTCAACAGAAAAGGGCAGCTAATTCAAGTAGATAGGGCAACTTTCAAAACTATACAGGATTTTGTCAGAGTATGAAATAGTAGTCTAAATAATGTAAGCAACTTGACCTTTGTTTCAGCAATGCAATATCCTTACATCTGTATATTCTTTAGGTCATCTGAAATCAAATCCTTTTAAAGCAGTGCAACAGCACTTATGGAGTGAAGGAGTAGACAAACAAACAAACAAACAATCTGCTTAATCTGAGTCAAAGCAATACACCAGATCATGGCTAGGTTTCATTCTTCATAAGACTTTATAATCGTAAATCAAAAATATACAGTGCTAACCAAGACAAACAACCACCACCACCACCACACTGGGGACACCATCTCATGAACAAACAAGGGCTAAGTACAGAGTTCAGTAAAAGAGTATGGACAGCAAGGAGAATCTATTTATCGTAGTAGCTACCAACATATAAAAGTCTTCTAAACAGCATCATAGTCAAGCTTACAACAGCCTGACCTTCTGTTTGCACCTTATAGTCACTGGTACTGACAATTATTGTAAGGATTAAAAACATATTTATAGACAATAACCTTGCTATACCCCCCACCCCTTCATAAAGGTAATTCACCCATAACCAGTCCCTAAATATACAAAATTTCAGGATGCATCAATTTTGAGAAAACCAGAAGCAGCTTATTGCTCTTTTTTTCTGAATTAATATGACCTGACAATTAGAATATTTAGAAAAAAAATGTGGAAACAGATCCTTCACATGGAAGGGTGACAGGTGGGTATAGGCACCATGCAAAAACATTGCTATGAAACTTTCTGCTGGTATAATATATTGTCACGGCTGGTCAGCAGTTATAAGTTTGTCAAAGTGGTTTGTTAATAGTATATTTTTATTTAGTAAGTCAGTGTGGACCCCATAAACGTATAACACTGTATTATGAAGTATTGGATATTTAAAATTGCCAAAGGAACAAGATTGCAGTTGATTGATTGCTTAACTCAAGCTTACTGTATCAAAGGCTGGATTATTATTGCAGCTATTATGAGACATTTCAACCCACACATGCTTTTTGGCTCTTCCCCTCACACTTTCTTTTAAAATCAGTTAAATCTGTGCGGTCTGATACTAGCTAGACAGCCTGGTTAACTATCGTGTAGTTAAGTGCTATTAGGCTATGCTTTACTGTGCAAAGCAGTGGTTTACCATTACAACCCTTCCACTACTGTCCACAAAGCCTCAGTTTTCTCAAACTGGTCCTGCAACTGCCTACTTCTCTGTCTGCTTTGGTGATCCTTCCTTGGTGCTACTGAGATTATTTGATTACTGAGGTTAGGTGCTAACATTAAATTTATATTCTGTGTTGCTACATAATTCCTATTTATTTAGGCTGCTGGTTTTGTTTTGCTGTTTTATTTATTTGATCTGGAGCCTGAAGTCTTGTTAGCAAATAGAAATGAGCAGATATTGTGAATTTCTATCATTGCTGCCTTCAGCGTTAGAGAAGATACTGTGTGAATTTCCTTTGTTTTGTATGACTTGTTAGAGGGACTATAGCTTTTGCCCTTTGGCAAACACTGTGTGGGCTTTTTAGTGCTTGTTGAGGATTCAGTGTGATTGTATTGCTGCAGAGACTCCTGCTTTGGGATAAGTTATCATTTTATACTTATTATTTTGTGTGCTTGTGTAGTTTTCTTTTTCTCTTGGTGGCTGTCCTTAGAGCGTGGGTTTTCTGTTCTATTATTTATTTTTACATGCCATGTGCATTGCTGTGTTTACATTTGGTTGAATAATAGTTAGGGTATAAGCAGATGAACTTGATCTTTGTACATTTAATGCTTATTGTAATAGCAAGTAATCAGTATGACTGGAGCAAAAGGACAATAAATCTTGATTCCAAACAATATTCCACCAGCATCTTAATTGGATAAATTATAATTAGAAATAATAGAGAATATGCGAGACTCACAAGGATACAACACATAATGGATATTTCTAAAATATATTCCTTTATTTTACCATCATTCCAGCCCAAGCCTTTGCAATTATACCTATCAACCTGAAACTAGGTAAGCAGGCTCTTGAAAAATAGGTACAACAAGACAAAAATCTGGGCATCTAACTAACATAAAATGTGAACACCAAACAGCAAATGACTCTTCCCACTTATAATTATACTTGAGATATTAGTCGGAAACAACTGTTAAAAAAATAAGACCATGATAAAATGACATAAAAATATAAGGATATTACCAATAAAACACAGTGTAAAATCTGTACAGTTTAATGAATATTACAGTAATACTACCTCACAAAGCATGGCCGGCCTTAGGCATAGGCCAACTAGGCGGCCGCCTAGGGCGCCACTCTAGCAGGGGCGCTTTTTCAGTATTTATTTAATGTAGGTAGACCAGGATGGGGGCACTGGGTGGTGTGGTGGGGGGCTCTGTTGAGCCCTTTTGCCTAGGGCACCAGTTGAACTAAGGCCGCTCCTGTCACAAAGTAATTTATTTTTGTATCTAAGAAGGGAAGATATAACATGTGAGTCCTCTTTCTTTAAATTATTAGTTGAGTTGTTTAAATCCAAGCACTGAAGGTCTGTGGTTTTGCATAGAATGCAACAATGATTGCCAAGGATTCAGAGATAACTCTAAATCTCTTAGTGCAAGACATCTGGACAAAGTCTAACATAATGGGGGACAATAACCCAGGCATAGGGACATATTTGACATATTTGCCCTATAGAAATATGCTAGAATAACCAGGGGATTGTGTTGACACATGTTTTGAAGGATTTGAAGTCTGAAACTCAAATGTATGTAATTATTGAGTCACATCAGTCCTGAGATCAGCCAGTGATATGGCAGAAAACCACTGGTTTTATAAGGTGCACATCAAAAGATATAAAGGCAAACATCTGGACATTCTGTGAATATCTAGACAGTTGAGAGGCAAGAATGTTAAGTGTATCATCCAAACACAGTACAGGACAGTGTATCTACAGTGCAGAGTATAGTGAATATCAGGGATCTGACATACAATTGGGGTAGGATGCATATTGTGAAGCTGTGCAAACTGATTTGCCTGAATATGAGTGTAATCTCAGCAGAGGTCTCCAGCAAATGGGACACAGGTACATGTTCATGTACAACATTAAAAGAAGCAACCACAATCATAGACAATATCAGAATAATACGAGCAGTAATCCCATGCCTCTGACATAACATATGTGATTTAGAGTGATCAGAGATGATTCTGCACAAGCACATTGTATAACTATTATGATACAGCCACACTGTCCTGGCATTAACATCTGCTGAACGTATTAGGAGGGACACTGCCATACTTGTATGTGACATTATGAGCAATATGGCCTAGTTGACTGGTATACATGGCATATATATATATATATATATATATATATATATATATATATATATATATATATATATATACACACACACACTCACACACACACACACACACACACACACACACACACACACACACACACACACACACACACACACACACACACACACACACACACACACGCACACAGCACAATCCACACTGTCAAGAATGTTATCCATACCATTAATGTTGTCAAACACCTACTGTATAAGTAATGCTTGCATCACCAGAACAGTTAGCACACATGCATCTGGTGTAGCAACTTGATGGGAGCTTCACACCATAAGACGGTAATGTTTATGCCACAAAAAGAATACCTAGGTATGACCAATAAGCTATGTGACCGCTCACTGTGACAAAGGTGGTACACTTCAGTTACATATCAGTGGAATATGTGCAGGGAGGTACATGAAGAAGGGTGTATTGTAGTCAGTTATTGCTGTGAGTAAGGCTGGGAACTATGGAGGTATTATGGCCTGTGATGTGGATGTCCTTCACAAACTCAGTACTTGTGCTACATACAAGGTTGTTGTCAGCACTGTGACCACTTGTTGGTTGATGCTCCACTTACCATCTACTCCAGGACACAGATAACATGGCTATTGGTCAGATTATAGAGTATAATGTCCACATTATACATGGGTTGTGTGTTAATTTTCCTGACATAACAACCACCCCCCCATGTTTTCTTGTCATTGCAGGTGTTGTCATGGCTGTAGCAGTAATCTTTGGTATGTGTCGATATTGTCTGCATTATACTAATATCACAGTTGGAGTCAATGATTGCCCACTATCTGTAGTCCTTCAGACAGCTGTTTGGACACAGGATGTTTATGTCATCTGTGATGTCCATTACTTAAATAATGGATAGGAAAGGGCCTAGCAGACAGCCCCAATGTATGGACCTGATCACTGATCCTAAGATACAGGTGACTTCACACATGTTAACATATTTAGATGCCATGAATGTGATACACTGGTCTACCCATTTGGTGGTATAGGTGTATATGGCCACATATGAAAGTGTTGAGTGGAATACCTCAGTGTGGATTTCTAGCAAATCCCTTGGGCCTGTCAAGTTCAAAAGAATGATAGTGTTGTCATCATGCATGCCCTCGATGATCTCTTTGATGACATCTAACAGATGTAACAGACCTGATAGAGCATTAACAACTCACACAGATCTGTTGCACACAGCCAGGATGTCACTATTGTCCATTTAGAAAAGGTCAATGATGGCATGTTGGACTACCTCCCTGATGAGGAGAGTCTGGCTGTGTCTATACATGCATGCATCGTGGGTTTACCCCCCAACTCACATGGATGCGTGATGAAAACATGCTTCTACAGAAACATAGTCTATGTGAAGGGTGTGTTGAAGTGTGTATTAAACTGTGTCAGGAAGGTGTATGTGATGAGTCATGTGATAGGCCGTCTGTGACGTTGTCACAGCCTACTGATTCTGTGTGATAGGCCTGGATGTAGACAAGACAGTGCATACTGGCCATCCTTAGCTAGCATAGGGTTTGAATAAAATCCCCCATGCAGGGATCATTGAGAAATTCTCCCAGCTGGGGATTAAACCTCATGTCACTAGATGGATAACCAATTGGCACACTGACAGAATGCATACTGTGAAAGTTGGTGAATCAACCTGTACCAGCAGAGCTGTCACCACTGGTGTACCCCAGGAATCTGTTCTTAGCCCTTTAATGTTTGGAATCTATTTCTCAACAGTTCAGGATAAAATATATGGCTTACCATGTTTGCTGATTCGTGTATACTGGGTGCAATTATTGAGTCTACCTATGATGATAACATACTACAGGAGGAGCTAGCACAGACTAGTGACAAAGTCACACAGTCTACAAATAAATGCAGAATCGTGTCTTTATTTTGTCTTTCTAAAAAGTGGAATTCCATGCTAATTACAGTATTGACAACAGTCCTGCATGCACTGGGAACACAAGTAGATAGCAATTTGAACTTTGACCACCAAGTGTCCACACTGGTATTGAAAACCTATGTTGTGCACATCATAAGTCACACCATCATATTCATATCTTAAGATTGTATGATAGCACTGTACTCAAACCTCATTAGAACAATAATAAGAGTATAATGCTCTCTTTTGCATGAACCTCACCAGACACATGGAGCAGCTGGAGTGACCACAGGGGTTTCTCACCAAGAAAACACAGAGCCTACAAACAATGCCATGATGTATGTGGATAGACTGAAAGCCATGTCATTGTAATCTGTATCACATAGGATGAGGTGACTTCTGCCTTGCCTCCAAGTCAGTCTCTGACCCTGCCCTGGTGGGAGTAGTGCATATCCATAAATCAGATACAGCTGATAACATCAGCAGTGTCTGTTGAGGAGATTATGGTAATAGCAGTGTCCACTTGCTGGTAAAAAAGGCTCTCTGTACCGTCAAGCAAGAGCACCCCCAGTTGACTGCAGTGAGAATAGAACCCCTACCTATCACAGTACACAGACTATAGACTCTTGTATTGAAGGCAAGCCTCACAGCCTATGTCTGACTTGGAGTGTCTTAGACAACACTTTTTAACTGATGACATCAGCAGTGTCTGTTGAGGAGAATATGATAATAACAGTGTCCCACATGTTGATGTAAAAGGCTCTCTGTAATGTCAAGCAAGAGCACAAACACACACACACACACACACACACACACACACACACACACACACACACACACACACACACACACCTAGTTGACTATAGTGAGAATAGAACTCCTACCTATCTGAGTACAAAAACTACAGAGCTCAGTACTTTACACATGCACCACAGCATAAGTCTCACTTTATAAGACTGCAGGTCAATTTATAGTGGATGGCATCCACAGGGGCATGTTGGAGAGAAGATGTTGGAAGGTCTGCATGAAATGGATGTGTAGAAATGTGCAACTATTAAAATGTTGCCAACCCATGAGATTAGAGCAGTAACTGCAGGATACACACTTCTATTTGGGCTAGACACTTACACACACACACACACACACACACACACACACACACACACACACACACACACACACACACACACACACAAACACACACACATCCACACATTTATCTGCAGTGAGAACAGAACCCCTACCTATCTAAGTGCACAGATAACAGAAGTCAGTACCATGAGTGCCATGTCACAGGTATGAGTCTTATAAGACTGCAGGTCAAATTTTAGTGGGTGACATCAGCAGGTTATATTGGAGAGAAGATATTGGGAGGCCTGCATAGGTTCATAGCTTTACAGGTTCATAGGAGGTTAGTAGCCTAATGGGCCTGGAGTATTTACAAACCTAGCCATGCAAAAACACAAGTACCCTTATTGAGCATAGTTAGATGGTTGTTGTTAGCAGAGAGATTTTGTGATCAGCACTGACTGGTCTTGTCCATGAGAGATGTAGGTGCCACCTCAGGGGTGAATTTGCAATCACCTGTCCAGTTGTCAAGGTGGAGCTTGAATAGGGTCATTAAGGAGCACTGTTTCACATGACTGGGAGCTTATTACAGAAGGGTGGCAGTTACTGAGATATATATATCTGTCTCCAGAGCATGTTCTGTTTATGTCACAGGCTAGGTTGAGATCCCTGGAGCAAGTTATTGTCCCATTTGATTTGCAGCTATCCAGCATTTCCAGTAGGCCAGGGTCTGAGACTGCTCTGTAGGCCAGGCATAGGTGATCTCTTAGCATCCTGCATGATACTAAGTACAGTGACAGGTCCTTCAGTATTTTCATGTTTGTCATGTTTTGGAGGCCCTGGATTCAGTCAGTCACAAAACTCTGTGTTTTCTCCAGTTGCTGCATGTGACTGGCAATGGCAGAGACAGAAGGACCATTATACTAATTTATTGGTCGGATAAGGGTAGAGTACAGCAGAACTATGACCTCCCTTGTCTTAGATGTGATGACCTTATTTATGAGGTGCACAATGTAGAATGTGTGTCTCACCACTATGGACACATAATGATTGAAGTGTAGATTGCTGTCAACATGTGTTCCCAAGTCTCACAACACTGTGTTTGAGCTTAGAGGGGTGCTGTGTATAATATAATTTGCAGGGGCACTTAATTGCCAAATGGAACAATGAGGCATTTTTTGTTTTAGGGTCCAGTCCATGAGTTTGGCACCAATAATTTGTCTGTGTCCACCCCTTCTCTAATATGTTAACATAGTTGGGGGTCTCTATATGACTGTAGCCAGTTGACATTCATCTGCAAATTTGGTAAGCCACAGGCCATCTACCTTTGCCTGGACTTCAGAGAAATAGATTCCAAAAAGGTTGAGGGCCCAGCTCAGATCCTTGTGGTATTCCACTGGTCTGGTGGTGGAGGTGCAGTCCTCAATTTTGAGTGTGCCGGTGAGCCAGTTGGTTATCCATCTAGTAATGTATGGCTTAATGCCCAGATGGGAGAGTTTCTCTATTTTACACAAATGGGGGATAGTGTCAAAGGCCTTGGATTAATCAGCATAGCAGTAGTTCCTGTTATCCCTCATGCAGGTCTTTAAGGTCCAATTTAAATAAATCCAATATGTTTAATAAGCAAAATCTACCTGTGACAAAACCAAAATGGGTCATATCAAGTTTGTTGAGGGTCACCTATATCCCTGTGGATAAGGTCCATGCTGATCTCTTCCTTAGCCTTACAGATAAGGCTTTTTAGGCTTATGGTTCTATAGTTCGAGTTCTGCATGTTACCAAATTGATGTGCATTGCATATCACACAGTATTTGATATTAATGTCTGCAGTGTAGGTGATATGTGTGCATAAAAAGTACTGAGACACAAGGGTTGCAGTGCTTGAGGGGACACAACACATGGCTATATTGTAAACATGTGAAATATTGTTAGATAGGGCTTTCAGTTTGTTACGTTTCCACATGTAATTTCATGTCATAGACAGGAAATGGACAGTAAACAGCAGTAATACATAATAATATTTAATTTTCCATAAAGAAGTGAGCAGCAGGTTTGTGAGACAGTTGACAAAGTGACAAGATACACATTTTCAATACTTTCCATGTTTGCGCATAGTTAAGCAGTGTGCAAATACGAGCCACATGGTGAAAAATCTGAGAGTTAGTATTGAGTCTATGAAACACCCCTGCTGTTTATATGACTGTGGTCACAGGTGTAAATGCATTGAGCCATGTCTTTTTGAGCCCAGATGATACTGGGTTTGAATGCAGGTGTATCTAATACTTTTAAAGACCTTTAAATAAACACTGATAATACAATGACATGGCTTATTTATAGTACATGTGTTTCTGTCTGTTGGCATAGTGGAGCCAGGTTAAATGGTATTGCACATAGACAAGTGCAACATTGTACTACTGCTCACTGTCGCTGCACTTTGGTGCACGATGCGAAACTCCACACAAACATAGAAGCTAAAAAGTGAAGGGGCCCATTGTTTTTTCTGCTACTTATGTGTGTTGTTTGTGATTCTATTTTTTACCAGATTATAGGAGTTAAATGAGGTAGATAGGAAAGTGGTGAAATGGGGAGCAACCAGGGGGAAGAACAAAGGGAAATCAATACAGGAATGTGCAGGAGGGAGGTAGGAAAGAGCCATAGCTATCCATTTCTTTAACAGTAAAAACTGAAAATATGTGCAGATTAACTGAATTTGGACTGTCACTTCCACAAAGAGGGGCAACAACAATGCAATCATGTTGTATAGCCAAATGGACCGAAACAGGTGTGTCAAGAAGACATGTGCAAAGTGAGAGCTATGTATGGGGCGATTTTTTTTTGTGGGACAGATGCCCATTTTTTTTTTTTATTCAGCAAGAGAGGACTGCTGGGTAAAGGACGTAGGTATGTGTGGGTCAGGGAAGTTGGGCAGGTGAGGAAGCAAATGCAAACAAACAAGACAAGTGACAGGGATGGTGATGGACACAAAAGGTTACAGAACACCAGGATTGGGGTGAGGGAGGGGACAACTTAGGCTCATGGACATCAAGCTTGGAGACTAAGAATCGAGTCCTCACCCACTGGACTGTCATCTCTGTCTCCTTACTCCACTGGCAGCTGGAGTGCTTGATGTCTCCTCCTCCTCTGGACAATGAGAGATAGCAACCTCTTCATCTAGCATAGGCGTACACCAATGGTGTGGTGCATGACCCTACACACCATCCCTGGCAACTGCCTACAGGTGATGAAATTAACATCTCTGCCACTGCTCCCAGAGAGCACCACTTCGCCAGCTTCCAAGGCAGTAATACCTGTGGCACAGGTAGTGCATGGACAGCAGATGCAGTGCTGCCAGGTTGGCAACCAGAAATGCTAGGCCGAGGTGCTGGAGTCACTGGAGTGGGAACAGGCTGATCCACTGGGGCTGGCCTACCACACAGTATTGTGTAGCATTTAGTGATGTGGTATGCATGGATGACATGGAGATATTTTGATGACACATAATAGAAAATAAAAAAGAGAGATAAGGGTTGGGGTGAGAGAAAAAAAGAGATAAAATTAGTACCATCATATGTGACATACAATGCATTAACACAATTGTAGAACTCTTTTATCTGAAGTATTACATTTAAGTATACATCCTAGCATATAGACACTCCCTAGGATTTAATAAAATCTGTGTAGGCACAGTGTGGAGCCTACACAGAATGTATCTGTGTACATGGCCATGGTTCCCCCCTGGCAGTGCACCATGCATATTAATGATGACATGCTGCTGAGGGAGAGCCAAGGAACAGGGATATTGAATCAGTGTAGGGAGACATGTAGTGGCTAACTGAGGCTACAGATAAGTCTGAGGCTCCCTGCAATGCTCTCTGCCACTGTAGTAATGTTGTGAAGTGTGTCAAATGTGTAATATGTCATTACAATGATGTGTTATGTGTCCCCTCTTTTTTTTAATATTTTTTTACTGCATGTTTGTGTGGTGCCGTGCAGACTGCAGCAATACCAAGCTGTGCTCACATATAGACAGCTGACAACTGGCAGACATCTAAAAATAGAAACCAGATGTAATTAATTATCATAATTAAATTTATTTACTTTTTTCATTTACTTTTGTGTGGTGCAGCATGGAGTGCAGCAGAACCGAGCAGAGTTCATACATTCATGGCAGATACCTGCCAGACATCTAAAAATAGAAAATTGATATAATTAATTATTTATTTAAAGTTTTGTTTATGCATGTTTGCATGGTGTGCAGTGGTGCTCAGCAAAGTTTACATGTAGCTCAGTAGTATATGAGAATGTATACCAGCTTTTGTAATATCTAAATAGCTACATAGGTAGAGTTACAGCTATATGTGTAGTAGGTCCTGAGTTCAAATCCATAGCAGACAGAACATGTTTGCAATTTGCTGAACTATTTTTGTAGAATTTAATAATAAAATTGTAAAATATGGCACTGGTGTGCTCTGCTACCCTCTGCTGAGGTCTGCTCAATCATGCTAAGCACTGCATAAACTTGTTAACAGCTGCTAATGTTTACGTGGTGCTATGCTTCGGTTAAACCATGGTTGTGCGAGTTCTTGTGTTGCTCAGCTCTGCTTAGCTGGTTTACTCACTGCTAAGTGACTCAACACTTTTTTGAACGTTACTCAATGACGTGTAAGGGTGGGAAAGCAGCCTATATTAAGTGCAATAGGTGCGAATTCTGCAGAATCCATTGCAATTCAATTAACTGTCGGTATGGCTGGAACTGTTGGGGAAGGTGTGTGCTTTAGGGTGCAGAGGTGGGGCTTTCAGTAGTCCAGGGTCATGGTTTGTCTTCTTGTAAAAAAAAACATGAAGATAGGCTTCTGCAGGGTGGTTTCCAGGGCTCAGACTGTAAGGCAGAGGCCTGGGACCAGTTGGCCAGAGAGCTCACCAGTGTTGCTGGTATCTCCCACATAGGTGAGCAGTGTTGTCACCACCATGATGACCTCAAAGGCATAAGAGGGGAACCTTCAACTCTTGGGTCCAAGAAGCGAGGGCAGGGAGTGCCCAACAAATATGTAAGTCATTTTTACTCTGTTTTACCAATATGTAATCTGAATGTCTGCAAAACTGGTATGCATAATGGTGTGCTTCTCTCCCAACAGCTTCAGCTGAGAGGGCTCACAATGTTGAGTCCCATGCTGGGCGCCTGGCCAGGTTGTGCCGTGAGTGTAGTGAGTGTGGATGTATTATGCCAACTGTAGTGCAATAAGTAAGAAAGAGTAAAGCATTAACTGCCACAAAGTATATACATTAAAGTCTGTAGTGCAATAAATGTGGAATTAGAGCTGCAGTGCAATAAATGAATAACAACTGTAGTTCCATAAAAACAAGAAACAATACCAATAACAGCAAGGACAATGGCATACATCAGAAATTTTTTGTCATGATCATTGCAGTAGAGTTGTATGCATTGAGTCTGTAAGTTAAGGTTGCTGCAGTCAAGCATAGTACTGTAATAGCTGTAGAATGCAAATCTAATGGCTGCAAACTGTATTGCTTAACTCATAGTACTGTTCAAGTCTGTCTCTAGGCTAATACTGGTCACATAATGCTCTGTCTTCCACAGGCTTCAGGTAATAAAGGTATATGGGTGCAGTATCCCACTCCATGGCCAGATATTATGTTTGGACTTCACAGATATTTCAACCAATAAGAATAATATGTGTTCACCAGTATTGTTGAAAGTGAAATAAAGCTGTAGTAGTATATGCAGTATGGTTGTAGACAATGCATGTGTGTTCTGTTTTCACTGCAGTCCAGTATAACACTGAAAAGTACTGGAGTGCTAGAGGAAAGTCCTGTAATTTGTATTGCACAATTCATAGTATGTCTCCAGGTGATCTCCAGGCAAGTATCAGTCACCCTGTAGTCAGCAGTGACTCAGTAACTCAGTCTGTTAAATTCCATGTATACAGTACATTTTACCACATGCAGTCATGGGTTTGAATGCAATGGCATGCAGCACTACATGTTCAGTATCAGTCATATAATGCTCACAGTTTCTGTCTTCCCAAGAAAACAAAAATGTTATGAGTGAGTTAGCCCATATTATGTGCAGATATTGTGTTTAGCTCTTACAGAATTTTACATTCAGTAGCAAACATGTGTTCATCAGCATCTTTGATTCAGAAATAAAACTGTGTAATCCCAGTATAGCTGTATTTCTTGCATGTCTGTACTATACTGCTGCAGTCAATTATTAAATTATTTGCAGATGTCCCCTGCAGTCACAGTTAGTGGGTTCTACTTCCATTCTGCCAACTAAGCCATGATGGCTGTCTAGTTTAATTACTGCACACAAACATGCCTCTCAAGTGTCACAATTTCTCATAATGTAATTAAAGTGGCTAATCCATCTGTCACGTTTACCAGAGAAATTATTACCTGGAATGCAATGCATTACCAAATCCATTTACAGAACACCCTGGTAGTTATATAAGTCCACATTATGTGAAACCATTCTGAGTAGTTATGTACCTGCATTTGTTAGTGTTTGGCCATTATTGTCCCATGCTATCAGCTTGAGAGGTATGTATGTGCTACAACAACTGTAGGAGAATTGTAGTCACTGTAATCACAACTGTCAGTACACACCTGTGGAAGTATGTATGACCAGTGTTGTCAGGGATATCATCTGCAATGTCACTAATGGAATGTTTTTCTCTCTCTCTCCCCAACCCTTATCTTAATTTAGTCATTATTGTAATGTATTATTATGATTTAATATTAACATAATTTGATAAATTTACTATATTTTGGAAAATGTGGTTGATTATTGTTATTTTTTATTATGATTCAATATTAACATACTTTATTAAGCTGTTTTGTTGGCCTTATGGTTTACTTCACACTGGCATGCTGTTGCCATGCTGACTGCTATGTTACATAATGTTAAGTTGTACATAATACACATTAATATGCATTCGGATTAATAAATATGATATTCCATTCTGTTCATACTAACAATGGTTTGGCTGTTACTAACCATAACTTATTGCTTTACCTCCTCATTTACCACAGTACCTCAATGTAGGCCAGTTCCAGCGGATCCTCTACCTTGTCTCAACTGGCCGTGGCACCATGTCCCAGCACATCTGGGACCTAGACTGGTGGTGCTCCCACTGCTGCCCCTGCACTATCTGTTGCGTTGGGTAGCACTGCCCCAGGAGACGGAGTCCAGTCCCCCTCTGGGAGTGGTGGCAGAGAGAGAGTAGTCACCCTGGATGAGCTACCAGTCCTGTTGTGCAGGACAGTCTACCTTGGCTGTGATCACCTCCTGTGCTGGATTGAGGGCATGCTGGCTGACCTGGTGGGCAACCTCACCCTGGTATCCAGCCTCCAGCACAGCTACTGTTGGCGCAGTGAAGGAGCAGTGCCAACAGTCCAATGGGTAGCGGCATGAGTAACGTTGCTTCCGTCTGGAGGCACATGGGACTTGGATTCCACAACACCCTCCCTATCCAAAGTGTTCACCCCCTCATGTGTCACACACCACCCCTGTCTGCCTGTCTTGTCTGTTTGCAAATACATCCTCACCTACCCAACTTACCTCCCCCACATGTACCTATGTCCCTTCCCCAACATTCTACTCTCACCTTAAAAAGGAAAAAATGGGCACCTCTCCCAAAAAAAAAAAAATCATTCCATACATAGCTCTCCCTTTCATACCTGTCCACTGGATGCATGTAATTTGGTCCAATTGGCTTGACATTGCAGTTATGTTGTCCTCACCCCTCTCTCTGGGGTTTGAGAATCCAAATTCATCTACAAATCTGTCAAAGTCCACAGTTGTTGCTGTACAAGAAATGGATAGCTATAGTTCTTTTGTACACCCCTCCTGCACATCCCTCCCTGCCTTTCAATATGTTTTTCCCCTTGTTTGCCCCTATTTCACCACTTTCCTATCCTCCCTTTTTTCTTTTCTTTATATTTTTTTAGCTTGGAGCTGTGCAGTGCGCCTCACCGTGCAGCTACACTAAACTCAGCTAAATACAGCTATAATGAGTATATGTGTTTCTAACATTGTAAATCACATGTACAAACTAAACACCTCTACCACGTTTTGAACCCAAGCCAATCACACCTAGAGCACACTGCATTAAGTCACCACACCACACAACTCTTACTTAAAACAGGTGGTTTAAACGAAACATTGTAATTGCCAATTACAGTCATTAGGCATGTTTCAATGGAGCACTGCACTACACAAACTGGAATAAAAAGTACTGGAAAATATGGGAGTGTACCTTGGATTCTGATACAATAGTACACCACTAGACAGCCAAATACATGATAATGGATGTAACTAAGGCCTGTGATAGCAGGTAAATGTGCCATTTTATCAGCAAAATGTAGAAAGACACCTGTTAAGCCATTAATTGCAAAATACATGTTCAACTGGGACTCTGGTGTAGAAATACATCCATATAAAGCCATGCACATACGGATGGATGTACAAAATGTTTGTTACAGCCTATATGTGTGTGGACATATATCTTGCAAATACACCTGCTCAAGCAGGGACTCAGTAACTCAGGTTGCTAAATGACTTGCATGCAGTGCATTTTGCCACACGCAGGCCTGGGTTCAAATCCATTGTTGTGCTGCATTTTAATTATATTGTGAAGACAGCAATTAATGGATCACTAATATACTCTTTATCCATACAAAGCATTGCAAATTGCTTTTCAGTGCATGAAGTCTCAGGTCAGCAGTTAGGGACATGCTTCACATATCCGTATAGCAGTACTAAATGTTGCCTAGTACTCTGTTATTAACACAGTTGCCTAACAAACATACCTTAAACACATGCCTTAATTTGAGTGTAAAGGGTACCCTCACCCTGGTACTTCTTCTGCAACAAGGCTGACAAAGATACACCTACAGCTTGTTGTCCTCCAAAGTGTTCACACTCTCTGCCTATGTCTACTACCTGCAGCAGCAGCTGCGGCCTGTGGTATACACAGCTCTATGTAAAGGTTTCTGCTACAGACGTCCCCTCTGTGACAATATAGTCTCCTCACCCCAGTAGTGTCCATCTCAACAGCTAAGAAAGGGGCCCGGGTCTACAGGTAGGCCTTATATATTTCTCAGTGGCTGCGTGTCACTGGCTAATGATAGTGCAATTCAGCTGTGTTGGCTGCGATTAGCATTTCAGAATCACAGGTTCGTTTAGAGGTAATCACCTGCTGATGGGGAGCATATTTAAAAGGCAGGCAGCTGACTATTGGGAACTGTTCTTTATAAGACCTTACTCACACAGAGCACTCCTTTGCAAAACATTACTAGTAGCACATTTTGACAGAGGAGTAGTGCACTCCACCAGGTATGTAACTGTTTTTGGTACATAACAGGATGCAGATAGGAGGCTACAGGTATGGGGAATAGGGATTACAGCAGTAGGTTCATAGGTAGGTACTAGGCTATCTGCCCAAAGGCATTTATAAGCCTAGCCAGAATGTGTTGGCTTTCTCCTCCCCCTTAGATTCGTTCCTTGTGCCTCTGTCCAGCAGAGCCACTGAAGTAATCCCCGGGGTAAACTTTCTGTTTCCCATCCACTCATCAAGGTTTCTCTTGAAGAGTGTTAACGAGGAGCTCTGCCAAATATAGATTGGAATCTTGTTCTAGAGCATGGTGGGAAGTCTCTGGGGCAGGAATCTATCCCTCCAGCACATCCTATTTATTGTTGTGGTGAGGTTTAGATCCCTAGAGTGTGTGGCTCGAGGGAATAAGCTTTTCTTTAGGTGGAGCATATCCATCAGTTCTGGGTGGCTTTCTCCTCCCCCTTAGATTAGTTCCCTGTGCCTCTGTCCAGCAAAGCCACTGAAGTAATCCCAGGGGTAAACTTTCTGTTTCCCATCCACTTATCAAGGTTTCTCTTGAAGAGTGTTAGCGAGGAGCTCTGCCTAACATAGAATGGAATCTTGTTCCAGAGCATGTTGGGAAGTCTCTGGGGCAGGAATCTATCCCTCCAGCACATCCTATTTATTGTTGTGGTGAGGTTTAGATCCCTAGAGAGTGTGGCTCGAGGGGATAAGCTTTTCTTTAGGTGGAGCATATCCATCAGTTCTGGGTGGGATATGGCCTTATATGTCAGGCAGAGATCACCTCTGAGTAGGCGGTATGCAACCAAGTACAGCTGGAGTTTCTTCAGTCGAGCTGCATAGGGCATCTGTTTGAGGCCAAGGATCCTCTTAGTGAGGCACTTCTGTGGTCTGTCCTGCTGTTGCAGGTGTCTTGTAAGATACATCCCAAATGGAGCGTTGTACTCTATGATGGGTCTGATTAGCGATGAGTAGTGGGGGCACAATGACCTCTTTTGATCTGGATGCTAACCCTTTTGTGATAAGGTGGGCCACATAGAAGGATTTTCTACCCACTTTGGCAATGTGATTATCAAAGGAGAGATTACTATCTACTTGGGTCCCCAGATCCCTTATTACGTCTTCTGTATTTAGGGGACTACCACCTATGTGGTAGTTTGTGGGTACTTTGTTTTTTCCAAAGGAGATGACTATGCACTTTTTGGCATTTAGCTTGAGGCCATGATTTTGACACCAGGTATCTGTCTCAGTGAGACCCTTTTGGAGGATGCCTGTGTCAGCTGGAGAGTCAATTATAGCCCCTAGTTTGCAGTCGTCTGCAAACTTGGTCAGCCATAGTCCTCCTGTGCTTGCCTGTACCTCTGAGAAGTATATGCCAAACAGAAGGGGTCCTAGGACTGAGCCCTGGAGAATGCCACTTGTAACCAGTTTAGAGTCAGACCTAGCTCTTGCAACTCTTACCATGTGGGTTCTGTCCATGAGCCAATTGGCAACCCATCTTGTGACTTAGGGGGATTTGTTCAGGTTGGTGAGTTTGTCTATAATACCAGAATGTGGAATGGTGTTGAAGGCCTTTGCAAGGTCTAGGTAGGCTGTGTGTACCACCTTTCCCTCATATATAGCCTTGATAACTGTCTCAAAGAAGTCCACCAGGTTTAGGAGACATGATCTGCCCTTAACAAAGCCAAACTGGGTAGGGTCCAGAGTTTGGAGGTTCCCAATGTCTCTGTTAATGAGTTCCATGATGATGCGCTCCATAGCCTTGCAGACCAAGCTAGTCAGGCTTATAGGGCGATAGTTCCCAGGGTCTGTTCTGGCTCCACCTTTGTGAAGCAGAATAACTGTTGCGGTGTGCCACTCTATGGGTACATAACCTGTGGAGAGGCTGAATTTGAACAGTGTGTTTAGCTGAGGGGTTAGTTCATCTTTGAGCTCGTGTAGGACGCAACCTGGGACATCGTCCAGTCCCATTGATGTTGTGTTTTTGGCTTTGGAGAGGGCTGTTTTAACCTGAGTGTCTGTGATTTCAGGGGCTCTACAGTCTTCTGGTATGGTTATGGGCCCTTTCGGGGGTGAGAGGGGTGTGAAATTTGCACTGAACCTGTCTGCTAGGATGTTGGCAACATCAGTTGGTTCAGTGTATTTTCTACCATTCTGCACAACTCCGAGCAGATCTGAGCATTGCCACTTAGATTCTTGACATAGCTAAAGAATGCCTTGTGGTTATCTTTGGAGTCCTTGGCAATTTTTCTTTCGAAACTTGCCTTGGATGATATTATGAGGGATCATAGTTTCCTGCTGATACTGATCAGGGATGTCTTCCTTTCTTGGGATTTTACTCTTTTCTGTACTAGTTTTCTCCTTCTATTGTATAGATTGTTTATGGCAGGAGTCCACCAGACTGGTATCCTTTTCTTGGAGGAGTGAGTCTTGGTTTTGCTTGGGATAGCACAATCCATGCATTCTTGTAGGTGCCCATAGAATGCATTAGTAAAGAATTTTGCAGCTTGGACAACGTTTCCCTTTAACATGGGGGCTTTGAAACTTTCCACGTCGGTCTTAAGTAACGTGAAGTTTGCATTTGAAACGTTTTTCATGGAGGTTTAATTGTCTGAGGGTGGGGGCGGAATGTGGATATTCAAAGTGATTTGTTTATGGTCAGATATAACCAGTGAGGGATTGACCACCGGTCACCCATGTTGGTCATGATCAGGCCCAATATATTGACATTTCTGTTGAGAGTGTTGACCAGTTGATCCAAGGTGTTTGAGTTTATAAATTCTAGGAAATGTTGGGCAAAGGAGTTAGTACTTGAATAGTTCTCCCAGTTAAAGTTTGAGTAATTGAAATCACCCAATATTAGGGTGTTTGGTAGAACCTTTATATTTCCCAGTGTTTCCAGAAATGCGGAATGGGGGTTCTGGGACATGGTGGGTGATCTGTAGCAAGCTACAATTTGAATTGCAGTTTTGCCCATTGTTATTTGCATGTGGATGATCTCTGAAGCATCGTGCTGTGCCACGAACCTGGAGGTGTGGGTATCCTTGATGAGTATGGATACGCCCCCACATTTTGTATTTTGGTCTGGGTTCTGTGGCCGTAATGTAAGGTATGAGTTGTAACCTGGTAGTGCTAGGGTGCTCTCTGGAGCCTTAAACCAGGTTTCTGTTACTGCACATATATCAATTTTCTCCATACTGAGGAGTGCCTTGAGTGCGTGCATTTTGAGGTTTAGACTTCTGGCATTGAGTAGCATTACCCTCAGTTTTTTGTTACATGTGCTATTTATGGTGGTGGGTTTGTCTTTTGAGCCTTGCCTAAAAAGGCACTGTGGGGGTGCAAGAGCCTTGGCCAGTATTCAAAAGCCTAAGGGTGACAGGTGCAAGCCATCTCTAGCGAAACAGTGTGGCTTGTCGAGCATGTCATCCCAGGTAGACAGACACTGGATCCCCTTTGAATGACACCAGAAACTTAGCCAATTGTTGAAATTGATAATTTTTTCTTCATACAGTGGTATCATTCTTGGTGAGGACAGGATGCTACTCAGAGTCAGGGTCATGCCGGCCTGGGATACAAGATCAGAGAGCTCTTCCATGTCTCTTTTCATGTAGTCCAGGGAGGTATGGCTCAGGTCATTCACACCAACATGGACAATGACAGAGTCATATTTGTACTTGCTCTGGAGTGACCTGAGTGCTTGTGTTATGTGGCAGATACTGCCACCTGACAGGCAGCTAACAGTAACCTTTTCCTTATTCAGCCTAGTGAGTGGGACGTCAGTGTGCCTGACTATAGAGTCGCCTATTACTAGTATGTTGGGTATGTTATTTTGCTTTAAGGGCTGTGATTCCATGGCACACTGGTTTTGTGAAGTATGTGTTTCATGATTTATGTTGGGGGGTGGAGGTTGCTTGGATGTCTGCTTTGGAGGTCTCTGTCACTTTTGCAGATTTTTATTTAAAGCCTCCAAGTATGTTTTCGTGTATTTATATGTGTTTTTTTGCCAGTGCTGGTTTAATGCATCTATGTGAAACTGGTGGTGTGATGCAAGTAGTTCCCTTCTCCTCTTGACTGTCTGATCCAGCTTTGGGTTGAGAGAGCTTAGCCTCCAGTTTGGCTGTATAAGTGCATCTCTTACATGTATTAGTGTTTGGTGTAGGAGGAGAGGGTTGTCTGTGTACATGAGGCAGTTGTAACATTGCCTCAAAATGCCCAGATTCACCAGCCTGCCTGTCTTACTCCTATGGTAATGACATGTCATTGATATCCTGCTGTGTTATATCTACAGGGGATGTACAATACTCCAAGGTTGCATTGTCTTTTGTCAGTGTGGCACACTGCTGTTGTTGGACTGTCCCTTCATAGTGGTTATAATAGCACACTGCTGTTCGTCTGGCACTGGTCTTATGACATATTTTTGCATGGTTGGCCTTAGCAGACACACCACCATAAACTGAGGTGTTGGGTGTATGATCATGCAGCAGAATTTCACATGGCACACAGGGAAATACCTCACTATTTATATTATCTTGGTTGTCACCACACATGTTGTATGTTGTCACACTGACATGTGTAAGCAAGCAATGGATAGTGCCAGCCATTTTGCCCTTGCTGTATCTGTACAAAGTGGAAATCCATGTATCTGATCCTGTAATATGTTCCCCTTGTGTTGTCTTTGATGAATAATGTACCACAGATGACACCCACCCTTCTCGGATGTGGACAATGATATAATCTTGCAAGGACTAAGGCAGCATAATGACATCCTGCTGTCAAGGGAGAGACATAATAGGGAACAGTGGGCTGCATTGTGGTCATAACTTGTCTGTGATGTTAATGCCATGGGCCAGCAGGGTAGGACATATGAGCAGGTTCGACACCAGGCAACCAATATGATTAATGCTGCATGTCGATACACAGCGAATATAGCCAGGGATTGTGCTGTCACTGGTGGATGGCCTGTGGTAGAACAACAACTCTCAGCCACTGAGGAATTCCTGGTGTACCTAGGCACACATGACAGCTCCCAGGCATCCATCACACCATACATTGTGAAGGTGGGTGCCACAGTTTCCACAGCTGAGGAACATGCAGGTAAGCTTACTGTAATCAGCATTGTCATACTGTAGCATTCAGTGTGTCAGGCTGTAGACACTTTTATGTGGGGGCAGGTATTAGCTCTTTGGGAGGTGTAACCTCGGGTATACACTCATACTCAGTTTGGGACCAATACAACAAGTAACAAAGTAGCTACTGTAAATGTGAGATATATTAATATATTACCTTGTTGTGCTGCAACATGCAGTAGTACTGACATTACCCCACCCTCAACTTTTCACAGGTCCATCAGGTATTGCCCAAGGCCGTGGTCATGCCCCTGGTAAGTATGACACTTGTTTTGTTAAGGAACAATTATAATCTAATATGGCTAAGGGCCAGAATAATGCCCTATGTACATGTAATTATGTGTGTAGACAGCATAGGATGTTTTTAAATGCCAGTCTGGAAGAGGTACTTAATATTTCGAGAGGGGGTAGTCACAGGAGTATAGTTCAACAAACAGATGCACTTTGGCAGTTATAGGTAAGAGCAGATAAGGCTCCTGGTTTAAATGAGGCAAGGAATCTAAAATGCCTTTTAAAATACAACAGTTTGAAAGTAAATACATTAAGCAGTGAAACGTGTATTTCCATATAATTGTGCAGAGAGTTGTACTGAGTTTTATGTGCTGTTTTTTTCAATTATAGTATCATAGTGAGTAAGTAAAAGGTAAATGTTACTGGTCATGTTTGACTTGATTTAATTCATGTGATGATGGTTCTAAAGGTCCTAAGTTGAATTTGAATTGTGTTCTATGGTAGTGCTTTGTGGACAAAGGCGGAGAAGGAAGTTGTTTGACCACTAATCCAGTCATGGGTCTTTCTTGTTATGATTCTTGGATGTTTTCATAACCAATAGTGCAGGTATTAATGCATTGCTTTTTTCATTCTTATTGCCTACACAACCTGATATCAGTATCACCTCGGACACTGATGATGATGGTGGACACAATGAGGCACAGGTGGGAGTGTCAGGGGCTGAATATGTCCTAGAGGAGGTAGACATCACTCTTCTACCCCATTGTCTTCACACACAGTCTGTATGGCCACAAATACCTCATCCCCAGAGGTATTGGACAGTCAGAGGGTGGAGACATTTAACAGGAAAGTGTGGCAACTATGGCTCCAGTGAGTGTTGACATTGGCCATAGCCAGAGACCTGGCAAGGTCCCACACAAGCAGATTGACAGGGGTGCTTGTAGGAGGCCTGCTGTCTGTCCATCACCTGCTGCAGGTGTCACATCATGGGTCACCCGGCACATGTTTCAAGCCGTCATGGAGGCACAAGCATGTTTGGAATGGAACACCAGGCATATGCTTAGAGTTATAGATGCCGCACAGTCTGACATCATTGACAGCGTCTATACCATTAGAACCACCCTTGATCATTTGACTGATGCAGTGGACAGAAGGTGGGCTAAGACAGTGTCTGTCTTGGATCATGCATTGTGTGTGCTGGAACATGTGGTTGGAGTTGAGCATTGGACCTGTGGACATAAGTCAGCAACACCATCACCTGAGAGTTCATTTGGCCATACACACTCATGCTCCTGTAGTGACAGTACATCCAGCGCTACAGAGGGGAGGGTACTGTCCATACCATGATGTGGCAAGCCATGGGCTCGTGGTCCTGCATGGTCCCATGGGAGACTTGGTCCCAGCAGAGAGTCACCATCAGGTACTAGCACTGCTTGTAACCTTGGGCATGGAGATGCCAGTGCAACTCCTGGCAGAACCAGTTCCTGTGTTCAGGGCCAGAGAGGGTGAACTGTCAACTCTACCATGTACATTCCAAAGCTGTCCAACATACACACGTGTAGAGCTAGCACTGAGCTTGACTGTGTACATGCATACACTCTCACATTACTGTCAAATGCAGGTCACCTACAGACACACACAGCACCTCTCCATGGTCCATCTTACATGCTCCCCCTGACTCACACACATGCTGTCTACCATTTGGGCCAGACTAGGCCTCCTGCATCCACACACAACACCCTGTGCAAGTGATGATACCTGTGCCACATCCCTGTCATCCTTGACATTGATGCAGGGAAATTAAGCTATGGTTCTGATGCACAGGGTGACTATATTACTTAACGTGTATTTAGTAATGCAGTGTTGGTTTGCCATGCCACTTGCATTGGTTAATGAGAGATTCTGTACGCTGGCATTGTTGCTGGCATTTGTCATGAGTACACCACATACATTTGTTACCTTATGTAGCCCTTAACTTGTATGTTGTTGAATTGGCTGTATAGTTGCACAATGGCAGGTGTGTCATGGGCTGGTTTATGTTTCTGTTACAAGGAGTCTGTTGGGATAATGTATGGATACATCGCATTAATGACGCAGCACAGGATGGCAAGTCAGCATAGAGGACATATGTTGTCAGCATGGTACAGCACTATAACTGCATGGCTCCATAGGTACATATGTGTACAACAGGCTAACAAGGAAAATGTTGGTATTCAGCATACTCATGCAGCCCTAATGTGTTTGAAGGTCTGCTGCCCTTCGTAAGTGCCACCAGGGTTTTGATGGAGATTATGCATCTACATATATGCTGTGTTCAGTATCAACAGTTGCTCGGCAACATTTATGATTGTGTTCTGCATCACAATGTGTAACCTGCACATGATGTGTGTCACAGCAGATGTGTGCATGACATGCATGGGGGGGCCTGTTTCATGTAGGGTGTACTGCCTGTGTTACATACCTGTCTCACCAGCATGTACTAAATATACCACACTGATGGTGTGTAGCACAGATGACACATGTATTAGTCCTGCCATGGATGCACAGGAGGTACACAGTGGGAACTGACACTTCCCTGTATCGAGCCATACGCATCCCCTGCAAAGCATTTCAGAGACAGACTACACATGTACAATCCTGACATGGAGTCCATAAGACATGTTCTCTACAATGTGTTTTGGTGTACCTTGGAACCTGTGTGGCTGCTACAGTTGTACAATATGCTCGTGTAATGATGTGACAAGGGTGAAATTGCACACAATGATAGCTGTGATGACTCCCACATTCAGTATACCAGTGCCAGTCTGGGATGTACATCCCAAACCTGTCAGTATTGGTTGTACAACAGTGAATGCATCCACATCTTTCCAACCAGTGACAGTCAAAGGCTACAGTAGTCTCTGTGTTCAATTCATACATCCCATGCTTCCATAACATGTTGTAAAATGCTCTAACAGGCTCACAAAAACACATGGCTACATTGAGGCTAGCACCACTTCCAACCAGTGTGTGTATAGGACATGGCAAGGCACACATGTAGTTCAGGTTGGCTGTATATAGGTGTGCACACTTACATATGTAATGGTACATTCTACAGATCACAGTATGTGGTGCAAGCAACACACCTCATGTCTGCTAGTACTATCATTTTAGGACATATGTTTAATGACATACACAGGCCTTGTTGTGGTCAGTCTTTTGGGGGGCCATATCACCCACTACAAATAAAACACTGCAAAACCGTACATATGTCTAGGCTACCAATGTTATGCCATATGGATATATACACATGCACCAAGTGGGCTGGAGTGAGATTAAAACCCCTACCTATCTAATCTTATACACTATAGATCATGGTACTTATCGCATGCACCACAGCTTACATCTGCTATTACACTGTCAGCTGGTAGTGTTAAGATGGTTGACATCATCCGACCTTGTAGAATAGGACAGTGTGGAACCCAGCAGCTAGTTAAAGGGCCAAAAAGTGCATAACCATTGCAGGTAGATAGCCCATGAGGGCATGTCTGTTCATTTGCAGGAGGATACACACACACACACACACACACACACACACACACACACACACACACACACACACACACAGTCACACAAGAGGTGGGCTAGAGTGAGATTAGAACCCCTACCTATCTAGTCTTATATATTATAGTTCACAGTACTTATCACACATGCCACATTTTAAGTCTGTTGTATGGGTGATTGCAGGCATAGTACTTGGCCTGTGTTGACAAGAATCTGTGGCCTGCAGTGTCATATTGCTTCATATTGTTATCTACATCTAGTGTTCTAGCAGTGGGATAACTGTAATTATCTTAGCTATGTGTGTACATTTACCAGCATGGCCATATGTGGCTGATTGCAGTTACATAGGCATACCTGTGGGCAGGGACTAATTCCACTGTCCTTGCATGTGTTGAAAACATTATATATTACAGCACCTGCTCATCTGTGTCTCTCTACGTGGTGACATCATGCAAGCACAGGGATCTGTGGGTAAGTGGAATTTGTACTGCTGTGCTCTTAACTTGGATCCTTTAAGCAACAGTATGGCTGTGTGATAGTGGAGATTTACTCACCATTATAGGATATGTCAGACAATACAGACATCCACACACATATTTCTGTATATAACAGGGATGTATATATAACTGTAGCTGCATGTGTGTATGATATGTATATCTGTGTGTGGCCACGGTGGTGCAGTGGTTAGCGTTGTCCCCTCACAGCAAGAGGCTCTCTGGTTTATTTCTCGGCTGGAGCCCCTTCTATGCAGAGTCTGCATGTCCTCCCTGTGGTCAAGTGAACCTTAAAGACATGCAGGTAGGTGCGTGCATGAGTGGGTGTTCCTTCTTTGAAAGTTGGGCGCCAGGCTGGCAACTCAACACTGTAAAGATCCACTGCCAGTCATAAACAGACCAGTGATCCGATGTGGCGAACCCTAACCAGGAAAAGCTGAAAGACATTACTTACTTACTTTACTAGATATATATGGGGTGTATGTATCATTTTAATATATATAGCTATAAATATATATATATATATATATATATATATATATATATATATATATATATATATATATATATATATATATATATATATATATTCAACACTACATAGCAATAGAAATACTATGCATGTGCGAGATAGTGACAGATGGATATGTATAAGTATATCTGTATATATCAGCATTTATACATACATACATTTATACATACAGGTCATTTTGATGAAGGAGCAACAGTGTATGAGCATGCCCAGTGGGACTGTCAGTACTTATAAGGTGACTACAGTCCACACCTACTTGTACTCCAGTTTGGGATTTTGTGTTACAGACATTAATATCCATCCCTGTTTTTGCAGTAGTGCATTTCATACTGTCTACAGCATTCCCCAGGTTGTGTGCTGTACTTAATCTGTGACTGCAGTTGGTAATGTTACACCACCAGTAGACTGACAATCTGCATATCTCTCAACTGTCCTGATTTCCACAGAATGTCCAGAGTTTTGCTTCATATATTTGTTCTGTTCCTCATACATTTGTTGTCTTCTGGTGGATTATTGAATATTGATGTCACCACATTATACTATTTACAGACAGACATTTGTGTTTCAAACATTATATCCTTCAGAACATATGTAATAATACAACACCTTTACTTCCAGTGACGTTCTAGGTCCTTTGTCTCCCCAATCTTACTAGCTTTATCCAGATTTCTTGCACTAAGAGGTATAACAGTCTGTAAAAACACCCACATAGTACTACCTCACATGCAAAAATGTGAGCAATTCCAGATTAGAACCATCAGCACTATCACCCATGATAACTTCTCTAGTCCATTGAGCCACTCAGGTAACCAGACATAGAAGAGTCCTTCATCACACAATTAACAGCATAAATATGTACATTGTTATCCTGCGTGATGAGAGACATACATTGGTGTGAGCAATATCTATGTTACAGCCCTGAGATTGCCTGGTCCACTGATATACCATAGGTGATTTTCTGTTAAAGCAGTTGTATGGGTACACTGCTGTGTTGGGGGTGCTGGAACAACTGCACATGATCTGCTGGGATATACAGTAGTCCAAATATCATGTGAACCCACTGTTTAACATTTCCCTTGACTGATGTAGTGAATATTCCAACCATGAGGCCTAGTGAATATTAAGGAACACATACTATTGGGCTGAGTATCTGTAGTCCCATGTGGATGTTACATCTGTCCAATTAGCCCACTATATTTCCTTGCATAACAGAAGCAGATCCATACACATGCTATATTATAGTAATCCTTAACAATTAGTGTCCAGCTTAGAGACTTACCTTGTGAATGCTGCAGTTGAGAAACCTTTAGTTCATTGCTGACTCTGTGTGATGCAAGCAGTGCACAAGCAATACATGGATAGGTACATTTGTATGGGTTGCTTGGCATCAACATGTTTACTACATGTATGCAAGTAGGAATAAGGTGTCAGTCCCTAAGGCCCTAGGTTGTCAGCGAATGTGCTATGCATTGTCTCTTAGCCAGGGCGTACTGGGCATACCTATGTCTGCCAACAAGAACATCATCAGGGGGCTCCTCCTCCAAGTCCTCTTGTGAGTGTGACTGTGGTGACCTAGGCACTGCTGGGGGGATGTTTATCCCTTCCCTTTGCTGATCCTGCTTTAGCTGTTTCCACAGGGTCAAATTGTGTAGCATAGCATATACTGTGAACATATGTGCACATGTGACTGAAGTACTGCAGGGCTCCATCAGATATATTGAGACACCAGAACCCTGACTTCAGCAGTCCAAACGCACACTCTATGATGTTCCTAGTTTGTGTGTGTGCGCCTCATTATGGTGTTCATCCATGGGTGTGTGTACATTTCTGATGGGTGTCATCATCCAGGTTTCCAGGGTGTAACCAGCATTCCCCACTAAATGGCCATGTGGAATGTCCCTCCTAGCAAACAACTGGTACAGCTGTGATGCATGCCAGATATGGGAGTCATGATACTTCCCAGGGCTGCCAGCACACACACATTCATGATAATGCCCTGGGCATTGCACATGACCTGGCAGTTGATGGAGTGGTACCCCTTGCAGTTGATGTAGATTCTACCCTGATCACCATGTGGTGCCTCGATGTGTACATGAGTGCAATCCTTGGCACCTCAGGGTAGTGTGCTACATGATAGAAGTGTTACATATTGCCTGTCCTCATCTCAGGGGTGAGAGAAAAATATATTTGCTCACTGGCATGTGGTACCATGGTATCCAGGAACTGGTGAAGTATCCAGAATGCTGATGTGAGACCCCCATCAGTCCCCAGTCGGTCTTTGGAAGGTGTGGCTATTATTCTAAGGGCTACACATACCTTTGTTTCCACTGGGATTGGTTTCCCTCTGTTGGCTCTGGGTCTGAATTGAGGCTGGCAGAGCTCAGTGACTTCTAGTAGTATGTCCCTGTCCACCGCTCTGCAATCTCCAGCTCATGTAGCTCCTAGAAGGTTACCCTGAGCCTGAACACTCTTCTCCTTCTCTGGTTAGGCCTATTGTCAGCAGCACCAGCAGCAGCATTGATTTTGGTGTCTAGCACATACAGATGTAGCAGACCTCCAGCAGCCCCTAGCATTCTTTCACTTAAAATTCTCAAGTCTGTACTCTAATGGTGCAGGGTATGGGTGAAAAATCAGACCGTAGGGTGTAAGCTTACTTTATAGTGCTCTATTGTAGGTGCAGACTGTGCGATTGGCTACCTATGATGCATACCACCTGCCTAGTATAACATTAACATTGTTTACTGGCCCTAGTTTAAGTTAAACAAGAGTCATAACTAATTAATACATCATTGCTTTTTAGATACTCTCAGCAATGTAGTGCACCACTCAAACTCGTGGCATGCAGACAAACAAAGCTTAGCAATCACTGGACACCCCCCCAAACTTTCCAGCCTTAGCACATTGGTGTGTCATGCAAACATGTGGAAACCCACGCCAAATAGGTAGGCATAGCTTAGAAGTCAGTGGACACTCCCCCAAACTTTCCACACTCAGCACAGCTGCGTGCCACACAAATAGGCACATCTAAGCTTAATCAGCTTAGCAGGTCTTTGACACACCTTCTCCTGATGTCACTTACCTCATCTGTGGACACGAACATGGTTCTCTACCTACACTGAGGTGATATGAGGACACGAGTACCCCATTTTGGTATTCAGTAACTCCACCTCATTTGCATAGGGATCTGTGCTCACAACATGGAAACTGCACACTTCCAAGCTATACCACATTAGCAACAGCACCAATGCACCATTGTAGATGCTCCACACAGGGTCCAGTAATACATTTCTGTATCATAATATTGATTTGTTTTTTCCAGTTTTATTTATTTTTTTTATATAAGGCATGTTCATGCACTGTGGTGCACCATGCAAACATGCCCAGATTATTAAAAAAAAATGTTATAACAAATTTTCCTGTGACTTTTGTGACACATCCATTTCTGTCTATCTATCTACATTTTTACAGCCCCTTTTGGCTGTCTACATTCCTCCAACGGAAATTTTCTGTCTACACTATGGACACTGGCACAGGCTCTGCAGGGCTGCCTATCTGCTTGCTGGATCACTCTACCTGCCTCATTTATATGAGATTCACCTCTTTATGAGGTGATTTGCATGTCACAGAACTTCCCGTATTGGCACGTGCATGTGCATCGCCCAGCAGTGCTTCCTGGATCTCAAACCTGCTTACTTTCATGTAAACAGCATGGTGTGATGTCTACACAGTAAAAAAGACCATGTAGGCTTTATTAAATTCACCCCCACTATACTACAGATTGCTGAAAGTAATCATTGAAATGTGTATATATTGCACATATGCATGTTCCAAGTATACAAATTATAGTTTACAGCAGGGCATTTGCACCACTGGCATAGAGTTTTTAATTTAATGTAAATATTATTGAAGAAATAACAGCATTCTATAGTTGGGAATTGTGGTATTTGAACCCACAACCTCTGACTACAGTCTAATATTGGACTCAAAGATGGTTTGTGTTACAGACTAATGCATGCACACTTGCTTTTTCAGTTAGTACAGGTGGATTGGACACTCTAAATTGGCTGTAGGTGAAAGTGTGTGTGCAAGTGAGTGGTACAAATGAACTACTATGGCAGAAATAGCCACCCAGTGGTGTAAACCTTGGCTCGAGATGATTGTCACTGCCGAAGGGACACCCTGACCCCATGTGCAGAAATGGGAAAAAGGGGTTGAGGATGGGTGGATGAATAGATATGCACACACAATTTGATACAACTCTACAAAAGACCAAAAAAAATCTATCTTTAACTTTTAATGGTAGAATAACACTTGTCTTCTGCTGCATACATACCACTTGCTTCCCTCAGTCTCTCCAGTCAAGCAACATGACCCTGTCAATTGAACTCATGTTCAGTGGGAACTGGGGAAAGAACATAAAAGAACAGAAGAGCATTATGCATACTAATCTTGCCTATATTTAGCTTTCTAAGCCTTATAAGTACTGTCTTATTGTCATACTTACACAACTATGGGATGTCCACAGTCTCAAATTCCTGCAACCAACAGTTGAGAACATCCATTTTTTCATGCATAAATCAATAAAATGGTGCCTGCATTGCTCTCCAGTATGTGGAATACCAGTGGTACTGGATACAGCCTGGGCCAAACTATTTCACACCTCAGACTTGTACTGGGAGCCGGAATAGGCCCCTGCAAAAGCCTTTGGCTGTGGTGCTTTACAAGGATTCCAATAAATATCCTGGACTCCTGGACACCCCACATCTTTGCTCTAAAGTGTGCATCTTCCTGTCCAATGCCAGCCATGTCTACCATCTTAACTATAGCAATGGAAACTGATGCTTTCCCGGCAATTCCAGTTATCAGATTTACTGATAGTGTGCAAATCTGAGAAATTATGCCAACCATGTTTGCATGATTTTAGGAGGAGTGCAGCAGTGCCAAGCAAAGAGGAATTAAATAATTGAAATTGGAAAGTTAATCTGACACTTGGCATTAGTTTGAGGGGTGTGCATAAATGTACCCTGGATGTATATATTCAAAATTGGAAGGTAACTGTTAGGTGAGTTAAGTTTGCAGACATATACTGGGGGCATACATGTAATGACTTGATATATATTTTTTTCTTTATACACTGATGAAAATTTACTTTTACAGTGTGGGATTCAAACCTAGGCATAAGGGACAGCACATTTTCTTCCACAGCCTTGATTTTCCATCTTTGGCACAGAAGAAGTGCTGCTCAGACATTGTCAGGAATCATACATAAATACAGGTGACAGTTTGAGCTGTTGCACATGTATGTGCATGACCTGACAGACATGGTTATTGGATATAGATCCAGTTGTGTATGTATCTTAGTTAATTATGAAGGCCATGCAAGTCCAGATAGCATAATTATACTTATAGAAATATAGTAGACCATATACCCTCAGTCATACATCTGAAAATACAATAATGGTGTGTCATCCCTCATACATATAATTCATATCGGCTCCACTATCTAAAGTGTTATAAATGAGAGTGAATATAATGGGAATTAGTAAAGCAGTAAAAATGTCCAGAATATTCTGTATAAGAACCCAAGACCATGTGTATGGCAGTCCTACACTTACACCTGTTGCCATAAGAATGTTGAAACAACACTTGTCTATTTTTCAGTTCATTCCTATAAACTGCACTGTGACAACAGAAAAATAGGTTGCATACCCTGTACCATCTGTAGTCCAGCCTTACACTTACATCTGCTGCCACAGGACAAGTTATATGAAATTTCCTAATGTCATTATCCTTCTTAAGGTGTCTGTATTAACTGCTATGCAACACCACTTAGCGGGTTTGCATGGTGCTTAACAAAATTAATATAATGTATCCATTTCAATTATTAGATGTTTGAGTCCTGCCTGTAGGTGTTTGATGGCTGAATCTGCTGGGGAACCCTGCCAACCAATGTGCAAAGTCACTGAATGCACTTGCTCGATCAAATTGCAACAATGTATTGTTTTTGACCATTGCCCTTTTATAGACACCCTTTCTGCAGGTGTTCTACAGGTGTTCTGTTTGCTTCCTGGGTGGCCACTAGTCCAGTTTGCACACTGCTGAGCTTTGCACAAACAAGATAAGAACAGCCAAATTTGACATTCATTTTTCTCCATTTCCCATGTTTGTGCTAAGTGGCACATCGCACAAACACTGGCCTAAATAAAAAAAAAAAAAAAAAAGAAAAGAAAAAAGGGACAAGTAGTTGAAATGAGGAAACTCAATCTGTGACATACACACTAGAAAATGTTAGTACACATGAGATATTTCTACATAGGTCTGGTTTTGATCTCTCACTCCAATGAAACTTCAAAATACAGGAAGGGTGCCTTATCCTTCTTTGCCACACAAACAGCTTTGCAGAAGGGAACTGAAACATAAATAAAAAGACAAAGAATTAAAATGAAGCAAAGCAAGGCAATCAATGAAAAGCAATCTATGAAATAAACACAATAAAATGTTTGTTAGTACACATGAAATATTTCCACATGTCTGGGTTTGAACTCTCACTGAAATGCACCTTCATAACACAGGAAGGGTGCCTTATCCCTCTTTACTACACAAACAGCTTTGTAGCAAGGAACTGAAATCATTCTGTGTACAACCAACTGCAACATCATCTACAGTAATATGAAACCATGCAACTGTTATGTGTACATTTGTTATTTTTGGATGTAGTGCACTAAGTGATCACACAACTAGTCATCACTACTGCTTGCAAATATACAGCTCTGTCTTACCTCTCTGTGTTTGTTTGTCATGCTTCTCTTATCTGACCAGTAATCTGAGACATGCAGTCTGTAAGCCAGTCTATATCATAGTCCTTAAAATGTGTGAGGATACTAAATGGTAATAATAGCATATGCAGTTGCCAACAAATGAAGGGGGAGGTGGGAAGTTAATGAACAGAACCTGTGAATTGTGTGCTACTTACTTACATTTCCAACCTTGATAAAATTACATCTAACACATTGTAAGTCTAACCTGACACACCCACTGGATGTAGGGGAGCCTGCAGTGCTGTTCTGTTTTCCTTCTCCCAACCAATAATCATTCACAGTTGCAATCCATTTAAAGCTAACACTGAGGGAGTGCCTGCAGTATGTTTACATCTGCAGCAAGGAGTCAAGTATTTGGGATTCAGCAATTTTAATGAGTTTACACCTGATTTGCATCTTCACCATGCTGACAGCCCTGAATCTACACCATCAAAAAGTATCCATGTAGCTAGGAAAACTGAAGGTGAGGGGACCTGTTTATGTGGAGAACACAGAAAGGAGCCTATAACTTTAGGATATATCTGCACAGAGGATTACTGAACTTGAGAAGGCATGCTTGCATTTTGTCTGCTACATACTGCATATGCTGTAATGTAATTAAGAAAAATCTGCATAATAGTTTTATATATTTTGATCAGCAATTACTTTTTCATATTTATTTGTATGCATTAGTTAGAAGTGTGCTCATGACAAGGGCATGTTTGTCAGGGCATTTCACATGTATATATGATTGACAATACCTTAAAATGGAATCTTCTGTGTTAAATCTGTAGACATGTTTCAGGGACAGTTCATTTGATAGCACTTTTAGCATTTCAATGATGGTTTGTTAGCAAAATGTGTCATTTGCCAGTTCTTTTGAGGGAGGCAAAGCTGCATTTATGTTCTGGCACAAACAAGGATATGTTCATATTGTCACCCTCCTTTCTTTGCATCCATATTGTTCATATCTCAAGTCTCTAGGCTGTTTTATGTTTCTCCGATGGCTAATACTGAAATGCTACCTTTTCTGTTTTATCTGGGAACAGTTACTTTTTAGTTATATGATACTTATGTGTATTATCCTTCTGTTAGAGTCAAACTGAAAACTACTAAAAAATAAAAAAACAACAACAAATAGGCAGGCAGCAGTAATTCTTAAACTCAGTTAAACTGAGTTAAAGAATTACTGTTTTCTGCCTATTTTTTGTTATTATCCTTCTGTTGTCTTTTAGGATACCTAGGACTATTCCACCCAGGAGTCTCAATCCCCAAAAACCACCCTTCACTGACCCTGAGAATCAGGTCATTGTTGATGCTTTTAAGCAACATGGTGCCTTCCTGCTTGAGAGTGGACATGGAGATTTGTCAGTTAGAATGTAAATTTGGTAGCAGATTGTAGCAGATATTAATGCAGTGGGTGGCAACAGCAGAACATATGACCAGGTGCACCATAGTTCCACTGATATAATCTCATCTATAGTGAGGAAAGCAGCTGCTGTGGGCCATGATTGGATGGGTACCGGGGTGGGGCTGCTACACAGCCACCACTAACACAAAATGAAAGTTCCTTTGTACTGTTAGTATCCATACAGCTTCCAGAAAAGTACAGAATAGCATGTCCTTGACATTGGTGGCACTGTTTCAGGGAGAGTAAGCATGTCTCAGGAAGAGCTTCCAGGTAGGCTTTTATATCTCAGTTGTTGAATACTGTTGTATAATACAACAGTTTAAATGGAGGAAGCCTGCTGTCCTTCTTCTGCCTGATGCATGTGTCTCTTCCTGTGCCACTCAACATATGTTTAGGACCATCACTGAGGCACAGGCACATTTCCATAGGTGTTCCAGAGATATGCTTAGGGTTGTAGATGTGGCACACAAGCTGATATGTGAGACTGCCTCCACTGTGTTGCTGATTCAATGGATCAGGTAAATGACACATTGGAATGAGCTGTGTCTGTGATGGGATGTTTATATGGAGTGGGTCAGCATCCTCATGGGTGTAGGTCAGCTACATCATCTGCTGTTAGCCAACGTGGCCATGTCTGATCACGCTCCCATAGTGGCAGTACTTCCACTGCTCTGTTAGTAGGTGAACTGTCCACACCCAGATGTGGCAGGCCATGGGGTCATAGTCCTGGGCATACTTGTGAGGGGAGCTCATCCAGCAGACATCAGTTATATTCAGGTATTAGCAGTGTGTCTGACTGTGGGCATGGATCTGTCAATACAGCTCATGAAAGCACCAGTTCTCATGGTTAGGGATGACAATGATGAACTGCCACCTGTACTATGCACAGCTCACACCTGATATAGAGCTAGCATAGAGCTTGGCTGTATTCATACAATCAGTCACACACCAATTTCACCTGGAGGACCCCTACAGATACACACACAAAAACATTTACATGTTCAGAGATGCAGCTTAAAACTCATTTTGTCACACTGGCCTTTTGTTGCTGTATCTGCCTGCTTCTCTTTCTTGCCCACTCACACTCACTAACCTTTTGTGTCAGCCTAAGCTTCCTGTCCCCCCACCCTGTGGAAGTGAAGATAACTGTACCATGTCCCTGTTTTGTTCCTTTTGGATTCAGGGATACATATGCTTTATGCCTGATGATCAGGGTGCATAGCTGACTTAGTGCTTAATATAGCTGCATTTGTGATGTTAAACTGGCAATTGTGCCTTTGACTTATATTGGTCTTAGAAAGTTAGACAGCTGATAGCATCAACAGTTTCCAACTTTATTGTGAATGATCTTGTGAGGGTTGTGAAGTCTGAATCTGCAATGTACATCATTACTTTCTAACTTCTCTCTTTAATGATTTTTCAGTACAAACAAATGTTGCTAAACTGGGGCATGCAGTCACCATCACTACTTTTGAGAGGTATGACTGTGTTAAACTTTGATGCCTGAGGCCTGCTACTTAGTAATGGACACATATAAGTAAACTAGGTATTTGCTTTCATGTGCTTAGGTCATTTCTGTACAAATCTCCCACCTTTTACTTTCTTACACTACCAAGTAACAAAATGCAAGGATATGCCAGTTGTTCATATTATTACACAATATACTCCAGGTTCAACACTTACTTTATAAATACAGCAGTTGAAACAGTTTTAGTTTAGGGATGGCTCTGTCTGATAGAAGCAGTACACAGCCAATACATGGGGAGGCAAAGGTTGCGAGAGTTGCCTGGCATCAATGTTACTATAAGTATGTACATAGGAGGAAGGTTTTGGGCTCTTAGGTGATGAGTGAGTGTGATATGTGTTGCCTCTTAGCCAATGCAAGGGCATATTGAGGACACCTACATCTATTTTCACCCACAGCAGCTGCTGCTTCCCTCTCTGACTCTTCACCTGCATGTGGCTGTGTTGACCTTGGCATTAGTGATGGGATGTGTGCTCTGTCCCCTTGTTGATCCTGCTGAAGCTGTTTTCTCATGATGATGTTGTGTAGCATGGAACATACTGTGAATATTTCAGTACATCTCTGTGGATTGTCCTGCAGGGTTCCCCCAGATGTATTTATGCACTGGATTTGTGACTTTAGCAGCCCAAACACATGCACTATGATATATCTGGTTTGAGTGTGTGCCTCATTATAGCATTCTTCATCGTGTGTGTGCATTTCTGATGGGTGTCATCAGCCACAGTTCCAGTGCATAACCTGCTTCCCCCAGTAAATGACCCTGTAGAATATCCCCCCCTGGTGAACATCTGATACACTTAGGAGGTGTGCCAGATATGTGAGTCATGATAACTGCCAGGGTTGCCAGAACACGCATTCAATATGATTCCCTTGGCATTACACATAACTTGGCAGTCAATAGAGTGAAAGCCTTTTCTATTAATGTAGAGCCTTCCCTGATCCCCGGGTGGTGTCTCAATTTCTACATGTGAGCAATCTATGGCATCAGAGGCATTATTGAATAGCTCACGCATTACAAGGTTACAGATACAGTGCAAACTACTTATTTTACAGGACTATCGTGTTTGTATGAAGGTTTATTGCTTGAAGAAGGTTAGGTATTTATTGATACCAATAAGCTTTAAGACTGAGAGAGAACTCTCCCCCCGGGATTCATGAAACTTAAAATTCCATGCAGGAGCAGTGTAGCCACTCCTGCACAGAATATGGCTGCCGAGCGATCCAGGACCATCCAGTTTTCACGTGCACTAGCGGCCCTACACTGTTCCTGCAAGGAAAGTCGAGCAGTATGCTAATCAACTCATTTGCTGTTGAAAACCATGCAAATGAGATAAATCAGTGATCCAGGAAGCAGGCAGGTCTCCATGCCATAACAGTGTAGGGTGCAGAAATGTATTCGGCTAGTAGCTGAATATATTTTTGCAAAATAGAAAACAGAGGCATGACAGCCTCAAAGCAAGCATGTATTCCCTTTATTAGTCATGCCAATGGCCAGATATATGGTCATTGGCATGAAAAATGGTTATTTATTTTAAATAAAACTTTTTTTTGGCTGATCTCGGCCATTTAAGCATACAGTGGCATGCAGATGGGTTTGTGCCAAAAATACAAAAAAAAAGGGGGGGGGTCAAGTTCGAGAGGAATCTGCATTTTGCCATAATAGTCAATGGCATGCAGAATGAAAATGCCAGGGAATAGTGGTAATTGAGGGGAAAGGATCAGTGTAAGTGTGGTAACTCAGGAGGCAGTGGTGTATGCAAATGAGGGGATTTATACTGAATCGCAAATTTCTTCTAAGTGTCAGATTGCACCAAACCGTGTAGGTGCTCCAACACCATGGTGTAGATAGGAGGAGCAGTTAACATGAAAAGGGTGTGTATCATGATTGCTGTAAGCACATTGGTGCTCAGTGTCCCATGTTTGCCCTTAGCTAAGCACAGCTAAGCAGGAGGTGTGTCCGAGGCTGTATGTATTTCCCTATTCCATGAAATGCATAGCGTGTTTGCGTCTAGGAAATGCCAGTTCTGCTTAAAACTGTTTACTTTAGCTAAACGGATGTGCAAGGCATGCACCGGGCCTAAAACACACAAAAAAAAAAAAAAAAACACAGGGGATAGCAGTACTGTTTACATTTGACCAAGAAATAATAAAACAGTTCCAAACTCAAAAAATAAAAATGGCGAATGCAGTACCAGATCGCACAACTGCTTTTATTATTAAAACAAATAAGCACTTTCATCCCGAGCTTAATGTATTAGGAATTTCTAATGAAGTTCCTAATACATTAAGCTTGGGACGAAAGTGCTTACTTGTTTTAATAATAAAAACAGTTGTGCGATCTGGTACTGTATTCGCTTTTTTTATTTTCTGTTTATTTTCTGTTCACATTTGAGCACTGCGGCGTGCATCAGGGCTTAAATAGGGAGGAAATGGGAAAAGGAAACTGTAGAAGGCAGGCAATTAAGGAGAACAAGCCTAGCTGGCAGGTGGAATGTATCAGAATCAGCCAATTACACATGTACCAGCCCAGCACACTACTATAAACTATGAAAACACCTTTCAGTCTGTTTTTTTCCCCACAAACTCTACACCACTGGTGTACACACTTGGGGGAAAGTTTAAACTGACAAATTTAACAAAAGATGTTATTTTCTGCTGTTGCTCTGATCTATCAACATGTGCTAGAGACTGAGTGTGGTGAGGAGGAAAATGCTGACAACCAATTCAGACTGAGGAAGAGGAGGAGAAGAGTGTTCAGACCCAGGGTAACCTACAGGGCTACATGATCTGGAGATAGAGTGATACAGGGTGGACAAGGACTTGAGCTGTGCTGGCCTTACCTCAAAGCCAGAACCAACAGAGGGGAACCCATCTCAGTGGATACCAAGGTATATGTAGCTTTAAGAATACTAGCTACAGGTACTTTCCAAAGACCAGCTGGGGATATCATGGAGGTCTCACAGGCATCTGCATCCAGGATACTCCACCAGTTCCTGGATGCCATGTGAACACATGCCGCTGAGAACATTCACTTCCCCAGCACCCATGAGGAGAGGACCAGCAATATGCATCACTTCCACCATGTAGCAGACTACCCACAGGTACTGGGTGCCATAGACTGCATGCACATCCACATCAAAGCACCACCTGGTGAATTGGGTAAGGGCTACATAAACTGCAAGGGCTTCCCCTCCATCAACTGCCAGGTCATGTGCGATGCCCAGGGCATTATCATGAACATGTGCACTGGCAGCCCTGGTAGCTATCACAACTCCAACATCTGGCATTCATCACAACAGTACTGGGTATTTGCCAGTGGGGGCATCCTATATGGCCAGCTGGTGGGGGGGGGGGTGCTGGCTACGCAATGGAGCCATGGCTGATGACACCCATCAGAAATGCACACACACCCACACAAGAATTCCATAATGAGGGACACGCACAAATCAGGATCATTATAGAGCATGTGTTTGGGATGCTCAAGTCACAGTTCCACTGCCTTGATATATCCAGTGGAGCCTTGCAGTACTCTCTAGCCACATGTGCACACATGTTCATAGTATGTGCCATGCTACACAATATGATCTTGTGGAAACAGCTGCAGCAGGAGCAAAATGGGGGAGGGCCACTCAGCCACCACCATTGCCAAGGCCTCCACAGGCATAGAGTGACACGGAGGAGGAATACCTTGAGCCTGCCCCTGTAGGCAGACGGAGGCATGCTCAGTATGCCCTGGCCTTGGCAAAGAGGCAATGCATAGCACATTCATTGACACTGTGTGATCCCAGGGACTGATCTCTTTCTCTCTGACTCATGCACACAGTAAAATGGATGCCAAACTTTATACCATCTATACCTGACCATGTATAGGCAGTGTACTGTGTGCATCTGACATAGTTAGTCCTGAAGCACCACCCTCACAACAGCTGCAGGCACAAGGTAAGCCAGTCTCTGTAACAAAATAAATGAATGGGGTGGTATTTTCTGATAACATTTCTATGGTATTGATCAAGCATGTAAGGGAATGGGGTGGCTAACTGGGATAGCAGCAGATGACTGACAGTTCTGTGGGACAGCAGGAAGTGCATCCCCAGTACTGCCCTACCCACACCTTGCAGTACCACCCTAGTTAACAAATACCACTGCGGTATATGTGGTGAGCCAAATAACTGGGGGGCATCAGAGGTCACATGCATGGATGTCAAAGTGGGGGTCCCATACCCACCACCAGCCCCACACAGAAGATCAGTTGTAGAAAACCATACATAAATGCCTGGCAAAGGCACCCACATGGTGACATCCATGAAATCCCCATCCACAGATCTTACATAGTGATATCACATCAGGTCTGGCAGTGGCAGTATGGCTTTGAAAGGTAAGAAGTCTGAAACTACAAATGTCTATGCTAGAACAATCTGACCTGTGTTTGATACTGCTATGCCTGTAGTCTGAAAGGAATGACACACCACTATGCTAAATGGGACCAAAATGTTAAGCAAATATCAGCACAGTCTGTGCAGATGTGTATCATGTACAGTTGTGTCACCCCCCCATAGTCCCATAGAAATGTAATAACATGTTCTTAGCCTTAAGCAGCATCCAGCTGTCATCCAGAGTGATGGAGCAATAGTAACAGAAAGCAATTGTCAGTAACACCCGCATTCAACTTACTAGTGCCATCCCAGGGGTGTCTCCTGCCAGAAGCCTGGGAACATATGTTCATCAGAATGCACTGTCTTGCAACAGATGACCTGCATCTGTCACACCTGGCCTACAGGCCTCTGGCAAATGCCTATGCCTCACCCACAGTGCCCTGTTAGGGAGTGTCATGGGGCCATAACACCAACATAACACAGTCAACAAAATGCAAAGAAAGGCCATGCTGATAACTGCTAGGAACAAACCTGCCAGCCTCAAGGAGCCACATGAATAATGGGGTGATGAAGGTCCAAAAAGAAGGACACTTGTGAAATACTGCTCTAATAATGTTATAAAGTTGAAGGAATGATTTGTATTAGCATGGGATGTCTGATGGGTACGAAGTCTGAAACTGCAATGTCAAATGTCAGTAATATCTGACTTCAACCCTGAGTGACTTTCAAAACACTTTTGCTTGAAAACCAGACTTGTTTGGGTAACCAACAAGATATATGAGTCATGGGTGTGGCCATGTTGTGATACTCTGTACAGGTGACAGGCAGGGCAAGGAGTTTAAACATGGGAATCCACTCACTGCAGGCAGGCCTAAACCTGGAATATGGTGACATGTCTGCACCCACAGAAACCAGGCCCACAGCCATGGGGAGTAACACATCCCTCCCTTATCACTTATCCTATGCAACATCCTGACCCCATGTAGCTATCCAAGCAAAATGAGGTGGGCCATACATATATGTGTGACAAACACACACCTCCAGGCTGGTCAAACAGTCTGACACACACAAGATCATCCAAGTGCAGTCAACCATTGAGGAGAGCCCAATGCAAAGTACTGGTAGCTATAGGCAAACAGACCCCACCACATATCCCACCTCCAACAAATCTAGTTGGAGTCTGCCTGTCACCCTGATCCTGTCTGACTTATATTACCCAACTGTGGACTGGAAATCAGACCAGACCATAACAAAAATGCACAGAGATTCCACCATTGTAATACATCACCAAGGTGCTGGACCATTTCCACAGCACCAGCAGTCAATTTCTTATAGACACACCTCTCAACAGGCTGGATTGTGCAAGAATGTGTAGCATTTGGCCCATAAACTAGTTGCGTGCATCATCCATCCTGTATTCCTCTGGTAAATCACTGTGATGATCTGCGTAGGTATGTCACAAGGTACTGAAACAATACATGACAGTGTCAAATGGCATATATGACAGATCTCTCCAAAAGCAAGCCCTGTAACCCTAGCAACCCATACATTACTGAGAGAAATTGTCACAATCAGTGTAGACCCTCTGTACCCACATTTTGATAGGCTATCTTCAGATATCCTGCACCAACAGGTTGAGGGATTTGGCTGTAGCACAAAACAAACTGGACTGGAGTACAACAATCCCTGGAATGGAGTCCCACAAGTACTATAGAAGGACACACTGGGCATGCTCATACACTTAGAGAAATGTTAGTAGGATTCAGCAATGAGCAGGCCTTCCCCATCCAGTGCACTCCCCATTGCCCCACCTTAGCAGTCCTGAAGATGTCTCTCACCACAGAAGTCACTTTTGTCAGGGCCAGCCCCATAATGCCTGTGGCATGTGAGATAACTGTATAACACCATAGTACAAATAACTCATTAGGTAGGAGCTCTAATCACAGTCCTGGCAAATGTAAAAGTGTGTGTGTGTGTGTGTGTGTGTGTGTGTGTGTGTGTGTGTGTGTGTGTGTGTGTGTGTGTGTTCACAGTTAAATGTTTTTCGGTCCATTCAAACCCAGTACACTTCTCCTTTCCTCACTTTAGCAGTCCTGCAGATATCAGTCATCTTAGAAGTGCCTTCCATCAGACCTCAGCCCCACAAGCTCTGTGGTGCGTGCAATAACTGCATAACATGAAAGTTCAAATAACTAGTTAGGTAGGAGTTCTAATCTCAGTCCTGGCAAACATTAAAGTGTGTGTATGTTCACAACTAAAAGCTTTTGGGTCCATTCAAAGTCAGTACACTTCCTCTTTCCCCACTTTAGCAGTCCTCCAGATATCAGTCATCTTAGAAGAGCCTTCCATCATACTTCAGCTCCATAAGCTCTGTGGCATATGTGATAAATGCATAACACTATAGTGCAAATCACTAGTTAGGCAGGAGTTCTAATCTCAGTCTTGGCAAATGTAACAGTGCGATCTTGTGTGTTTACAACTAAAAGGTTTTGGGTCCATTCAAACCCAGTAAACCTCCCCTTTCCCCTCCATGAACACTCCTGCAGATATCAGTCATCTTAGAAGTGCGTTCCATCATACCTCAACCCTTTAAGCTCTGTGGTGTATGTGATAACTGCATAACATGATACTACAAATAACTAGTTAGGTAGGAGTTCTAATCTCAGTTCTGGTAAATGTAAAACTGTGTCTGTGTGTTGTCATGACTAAAAGCTTTGGGTCCAGTCAAACCAAGTATACTTCCTGTTTCACCACTTTAGAAGTCCTGCAGATATCAGTCATCTTAGAAATGCCTTCCATCATGCCTCAGCCACTTAAGCTCTGTGGCACATGTGATAACTGCATACCATGACAGTACAACTAACTAGTTAGGTAGGAGTTCTAATCTCAGTCCTGGCAAATGTATAAGTGTGTGTGTTTGTTCACAACAGAAAAATTTTGGATCCATTCAAACCCAGTACACTTCCTCTTTCCCCACTTTAGCAGTCCTGCTGATATCAGTCATCTTAGAAGTGCCTTCCATCAGGCCTCTGTCCCATATGTTCTGTGGCATGTGCGATAACTGCATACCATGACAATGCTAATAACTAGTTAAGCAGGAGTTCTAATCTCAGTCTTGGCAAATGTAAAAGTGTGTTTGTGTGTGTGTTCATGACTCAAATATTTTGGGTCCATTCAAACCCAGAACATTACTCCTTTCCCAACTTTAGCAGACCTGTAGATATCAACCATCTTAGAAATGCCTTCCATCAGGTTTCAACCCCATAAGCTCTATGGCACGTGCGATAACTGCATAACCCAACAATGCAAATAACTAGTTAGATAGGAGTTCTAATCTCAGTCCTGGCAAATGTAAATGTGTGTTTGTGTGATCACAACTAAAAGCTTTTGGGTCCATTCAAACCCAATACACTTCCCCTTTTCCCACTTTAGCAGTCCTGCAGATTATCAGTCATCTTAAAGTGGTTTCCACCAGGCCTCAGTCCCATATCCTCTGTGATGCATGCGATAACTGCATAACAAGACAGTACTAATAACTAGTTAGGTGGGAGTTATAATCTCAGTCCTGGCAAATACAAAAGTGTGTTCTTGTGGGTTTACAACTAAAAGCTTTTGGGTCCATGCAAACCCAGTACACCTCCCCTTTTCCTTCTTTAGCAGTACTACAGATATCAGTCATTGTAGAAGTGCCATCTGTTATACCTCAGCCCCATAAGCTCTGTGGTGTGTGATAACTGCATAACATGATAGTGCAAATAACTAATTAGGTAGGAGTTCTAATTTTGGTCCTGGTAATGGTAAAATTGTGTGTGTGTGTTCATGATTAAAAGCTTTTGGGTCCATTCAAGCCTATTACACTTTCCTTTCCCCACTTTAGCAGACCACAGATATCAATCATCTTAGAAGAGCCTTCTGTCAGGCCTCAGCCCCATAAGCTCTGTGGCACATCCAATAACTGCATACCATGACAGTGCAAATAATGAATTAGGTAGGAATTCTAATCTCAGTCCTGGCAAATCTAAAAGTGTGTTTGTTCACAACTGAGAACATTTGGGTCCATTCAGACACAGTATACTTCCCCTTTCTCCACATTAGCAATCCTGTAGATATCAATCATCGTAGAAGTGTCTTCCCTCAGGACTCAACTCCATAAGCTCTGTGGAGTGAGCAATAACTGCATATCATGACAATACAAACAACTAGTTAGGTATGAGTTCTAATCTCAGTCCTGGCAAATGTAAAAGTGTGTGTGTGTTCACAGGTAAAAGCTTTTGGGTTCATTAAAAATCAGTACACTTCCCCTTTCAGCACTTTAGCAGTCCTGCAGATATCAGTGATCTTAGAAGTGCCTTCCATCAGGCCTCAGCCCCATAAGGTCTGTGGTGCATGTGATAACTGCATAACACGACAGTAAAAATAACTAGTTAGGTAGGAGTTCTAATCTCAGTTCTGGCAAATTTAAAAGGTTGTGTGTGTTCACAACTAAAATACTTTTGTCCATGCAAACCCAGTACACCTCCCATTTTACATACTTTAGCAGTCCTACAGATATCAGTCATCGTAGAAGTGCCTTCGGTCATATCTCAGCCCCATAAGCTCTGTGGTGCATGTGATAATGACATAACATGACAATATAAATAACTATTTAAGTAGGAGTTCTAATCTCAGTCGTGGCAAATGTAAAAGTGTGTGTGTTCACAGCCAAAAGCTTTTGGGTCCATTCAAACCCAGTACACTTCCCCTTTCCCCACTTTATCAGTCTGCAGATATCATTCATCTTAGAAGTGCCTTTCATCAGGCCGCAGACCCATAACCTCTGTGGTGCATGTGATAACTACATAACAAGGTAGTACTAATAACTAGTTAGGTAGGAGTTCTAATCTCAGTCCTGGCAAATATAAAAGTGTGTTCTTGTGTGTTTACATCTAAAAGACTTTGGGTCCATGCAAACCCTGTACACCTCCACTTTCACCTACTTTAGCAGTCCTACAGATATCAGTCATCGTAAAAGTGCCTTCCATCGTATCTCAGCCCATAATCTCTGTTGTGCATGTGATAACTGCATAACAAGGTAGTACTAATAACTAGTTAGGTAGGAGTTCTAATTTCAGTCCCGGCAAATATAAAAGTGTGTTCTTGGGTGTTTTTAATTAAAAGACTTTCGGTCCATGCAAACCCAGTACACCTCCCCTTTTTTCAATTTAGCAGTCCTGCAGATAACAGTCATCTTAGAAATGCTTTCCATCAGGCTTCAGCCCCGTAAGCTCTGTAGTGCATGTGATAACTGCATAACTCAACAATGCAAATAACTAGATAGAAGTTCTAATCTCAGTCCTGGCAAATGTAAAAGTGTGTTTGTGTGTGATCACAACTAAAGCTTTTGGGTTAATTCAAACTCAGTACACTTCCCCTTTCCCAACATTAGCAGTCCTGCAGATATCAGTCATCTTAGAAGTGCCTTCCATCAGGCCTTAGCCCCATAAGCTCTGTGGCATGTGCAATAACTGCATAACAAGAAAGTACAAATAACCAGATAAGTTAGGTGGGAGTTATAATCTCAGTCCTGGCAAATACAAAAGTGTGTTCTTGTGGGTTTACAACTGAAAGCTTTTGGGTCCATGCAAAACCAGTACACCTCCCCTTTCCCTACTTTAGCTGTCCTGCAGATATCAATCATCTTACATGTGCCTTCCATCATACCTCAGCCCCATAAGCTCTGTGGCACATATGATAACTGCACAATATGACAGTACAAATAACTAGTTAGGTAGTAGTTGCATCCTCACTCATGGTAAAAGTGTGTGTTTGTATTTGTGTGATCGTGAGTAAAAGCTTTTGGGTCCATTCAAACCCAGTACACTTCCCCTTTCCCCACTTTAGCAGTCCTGCTATTAGTCATCTTAGAAGTGCCTTCCATCATACTTCAGCTTCATAAGCTCTGTGGCATGTGTGATAAATGCATAACACTATAGTGCAAATCACTAGTTAGGCAGGAGTTCTAATCTCAATCATGGAAAATGTAAAAGTGTGTTCTTGTATGTTTACAACTAAAAGCTTTTGAATCCATTCAAACCCAGTGCACCTCACCTTTCCATCCTTTAGCAGTCCTGAAGATACCAGTCATCTTAGGAATGCCTTCTGTCATACCTCAGCCCCATAAGCTCTGTGGTGCATGTGATAACTGCATAACATGATACTACAAATAACTAGTTAGGTATGAGGTCTAATTCCAGTCCTGGTAAATGTAAAAGTGTGTGCGTGTGTGTGTGTGTGTGTGTGTGTGTGTGTGTGTGTGTGTGTGTGTGTGTGTGTGTGTGTGTGTGTGTGTGTGTGTGTGTGTGTGTGTGTGTGTGTGTTCATGACTAAAGGCTTTGGGTCCCTTCAAACACAGTATACTTCCCATTTCCCCACGTTAGAAGTCCTGCAGATATCAGTCATCCTAGAAGTGTCTTTAGTCAGGCCTCAGCACCATAAGCTCTTTGGTACATGAGATAACTACATACCATGAAAGTACAAATTACTAGTTAGGTAGGCATTCTAATCTCAGTCCTGGAAAATGTAAAAGCGTGTGTGTGTTCACAACTGAAACCGTTTGGTCCATTCTAACCCAGTGCACTTCCCCTTTCCCCACTTTAGCAGTCCTGCAGATATCAGTCATCTTAGATGTGCCTTCCTTCAGGCCTTAGTCCCATAAGCTCTGTGGCACATGTGATAACTGCAAAACATGATAATTCAAATAACTAGTTAAGCAGGAGTTCTAATCTCAGTCCTGGCAAATGTAAAAGTGTGTTTGCGTGTGTGATCATGACTCAAAGATTTTGGATCCATTCAAACACAGAACACTACTTTCCCAACTTTAGAAGTCCTGCAGATATCAGTCATCTTAGAAATGTCTTCCGTCCGGCTTCAGCCCCATAAACTCTGAGGCACATGCGATAACTGCATAACTTGACAGTACAAATAACTAGTTAAACAGGAGTTTTAATCCCAGCCCTGGAAAATGTAAAAGCGTGTGTTCGTGTGTGTTCACAAATAAAAGCTTTTGGTTACATTCAAACCCATTACACTTCCCCTTTCCCGACTTTAGCAGTTCTGCAGATATCAGTCATCTTAGAAGTGCCTTCCATCAGGCCTCAGTCCGATAACCTCTGCGGTACGTGTGATAACTGCATAACAAGATAGTACTAATTACTAGTTAGGTAAGAGTTCTAATCTCAGTCCTGGCAAATATAAAAGTGTGTTCTTGTTTGTTTACAACTAAAAGCTTTTGGGTCCATGCAAACCTAGTACACCTCACCTTTCCCTACTTTAGCAGTCCTACAAATATCAGTCATTGTAGAAGTGCCTTCCATCATACCTCAGCCCCATAAGCTCTGTTGTGTGTGCGATAACTGCATACCATGACAGTGCAAATAATGAATTAGGTAGGAATTCTAATCTCAGTCCTGGCAAATGTAAAAGTATGTGTGTTCCCAACTGAGAACATTTGAGTCCATTCAAACCCAGTACACTTCCCCTTTCCCCACTTTAGCAGTCCTGCAGATATTAGTCATCTTAGAAGTACCTTCCCTCAGGCCTCAGCCCCATAAGCTCTGTGGAGTGTACAATAACTGCATATCATAAAAATACAAATAAGTAGTTAGGTAGGAGTTTTTATCTCAGCCCTGGCAAATGTAAAATTGTGTGTGTATTCTCAGCTAAAAGCTTTTGGGTTCATTCAAAATCAATACACTTCCCCTTTTCCCACTTTAGCTGTCATGCAGATATCAGTCATCTTAAAAGTGCCTTCTGTCTGACCTCAGCCCCATAAGCTCTGTGGTGCACGCTATAACTGCATAACATGAGAGCACAAATAACTAGATAGGAAGAAGTTCTAATCTCAATCCTGGCAAATGGAAAAGGGTGTGTGTGTTCACAACTAAAAGCTTTTGGGTCCACTCAAACTCAGTACACTTCCCCTTTCCCCACTTCAGCAGTCCTGCAGATATCAGTCATCTTAGAAGTGCCCTCCATCAGGCATCAGCCCCGATATGCTCTGTGGCACATGCAATAACTGCATAACAAGATAGTACAAATAACTAGTTAAGTAGGAGGTCTAATCTCAATCCTGGTAAATATAAAAGTATATGCTTGTGTGTTTATAATGAAAGCTGTTGGGTCCATTAAAACCCAGTACACCTCCCCTTTCCATACTTTAGCAGTCCTGCAGATATCAGTCATCTTAGAAGTGCCTTATGTCATACTTTACCTTCATAAGCTCTGTGGTGTGTGTGATAAATGCATAGCGCAATAGTGCAAATCACTAGTTAGGCAGAAGTTCTAATCTCAATCTTGGCAAATGTAAAAGTGTGTTCTTGTGTGTTTACACCTAAAAGCTTTTGGATCCATTCAAACCCAGTACACCTCCCCTTTCCCTCCTTTAGCAGTCCTGCAGATATCAGTCATCTTAGAAGTGCCTTGCATCAGGGCTCAGCCCCATAAGCTCTGTGGTGCATGCAATAACAGCATACCATGACAGTGCAAACAACAAATTAGGTAGGAATTCTAATATCAGTCCTGGCAATTGTAAAAGTATGTGTGTTCTCAACTGAGAACATCTGGGTCCATTCAAACCCAGTACACCTCCCCTTTCCCCACTTTAGCAGTCCTGCAGATATCAGTCATCTTAGAAGTGCCTTCCTTCAGGCCTCAGCCCCATAAGCTCTGTGGAGTGTGCGATAACTGCGTATCATTAAAATACAAATAACTAGTTAGGTAGGAGTTTTTATCTCAGTCCTGGCAAATGTAAAAGTGTGTGTGCATTCTCAGCTAAAAGCTTTTGGTTTCATTCAAAATCAGTACACTTCCCTTTTCCCACTTTAGCAGTCATGCAGATATCAGTCATCTTAAAAGTGCCTTTTATCAGACCTCAGCCCCATAAACTCTGTTGTGCATGTGATAACTGCATAACATGAGAGTACAAATAACTAGATAGGAAGAAGTTCTAATCTCAATCTTGGCAAATGGAAAAGGGTGTGTTTGTTCACAATTAAAAAGCTTTTGGGTCCATTCAAACACAGTACACTTCCCCTTTCCCCTCTTTAGCAGTCCTGCAGATATCAATCATCTTAGAAGTGCCTTCCATCAGGTCTCAACATCCATAAGCTTTGTGGCACATGCGATAACTGCATAACAAGATAGTACAAATAACTAGTTAAGTAGGAGATCTAATCTCAGTGCTGGTAAATGTAAAAGTATGTCTGTGTGTGTGTGTGTTCATGACTACAAGCTATGGGTCCATTCAAACCCAGTATACTTCCCGTTTCCCCACTTTAGAAGTCCTGTAGATATCAATCATCTTAGAAGTGCCTTCTGTCAGGCCACAGCCCCATAAACTCTTTGGCACGTGCATTAACTGCATACCATGACAGTACAAATAACTAGTTAGGTAGGAGTTCTAATCTCAGACCTGGCAAATGTAAAAGTGTCTGTGTGTGCGTTCACAACTGAAAACGTTTGGGTCCATTCAAATCCAGTACACTTTCCCTTTCCCTACTTTAGGAGTCCTACAGATATCAGTCATCTTAGAAATGCCTTCATCAGGCCGCAGCCCCAAAAGCTCTTTGGCCCATGCAATAACTGCATAACACGACAATGCAAATAACTAATTAAGCAAGAGTTCTAATCTCAGTCCTGGCAAATGTAAAAGTGTGTTTTATGTTCATGACTCAAAGATTTTGGGTCCATTCAAATCCAGTACACTACTCCTTTCCCAACTTTAGCAGTCCTGTAGATATCAGTCATCTTCGAAATGTCTTCCATCATGCTTCAGTCCTAAAAGCTGTGTGGAGTGTGTGATAACTGCATATCATGACAATACAAATAACTAGTTAGGTAGGAGTTCTAATCTCAGTCCTGGCAAATGTAAAAGTGTGTGTGTGTGTGTGTTCACAGCTAAAAGCTTTTGGGTTCATTCAAAATCAATACACTTCCCCTTTCCACACTTTAGCAGTCCTGCAAATATCAGTCATCTTAGAAGTGCTTCCATCAGGCCTCAGCCCCATGAGCTCTGTGGTGTGTGTGATAAATGCATAACACGGAAATACAAATAACTAGTTAGGTAAGAGTTTTAATCTCACTCCTGGCAAATGTAAAAGGGTGTGTGTGTTCACAACTGAAAGCTTTTGGGTCCATTCAAACTCAGTACACTCCCCTTCTCCACATTAGCAGTCCTGCAGATAACAGTCATCTTAGACGTGCCTTCCATTAGGCCTCAGACCCATAAGCTCTGTGGCATGTGTGATAACTGCAAAACAAGATAGAACACATTGCTAGTTAAGGAGGAGGTCTAATCTCAGTCCTAGCAAATATTAAAGTGCGTTCTTGTGTGTTTACAAGTAAAAGCTGTTGGGTCCATTCAAACCAGTACACCTCCCCATTTCCTACTTTAGCAGTCTTGCAGATATCAGTCATCTTTGAAGCGCCTTCCATCATACCTCAGCCCCATACACTCTGTGGCACGTGTGATAACTGCATAAAATGATAGCACAAATAAATTAAATAGGAGTTCTGATCTCATTCTTGATAAAAGTATGTTTTTGTATGTATGTTCATCAGTAAAAGGTTTCGAGTCCACTCAAACCCAGTACACTTCCCGTTTCCCCACTTTAGCAGTCCTGCAGATATCAGTCATCTTAAAAGTGCCTTCCATCAGGCTTCAGCCCCATAAGCTCTGTGGTGTGTGCAATAATTGCATAACATGACAATATAAATAACTAGTTAGGTAGAAGTTCTAATCTCAGTCCTGGCAAATGTAAAAGTGTGTGTGTGTTCACAGCTAAAATCTTTTGAGTCCATTCAAACCCAGTACACTTTCCCTTTCCCCACTTTAGCAGTCCTGCAGATATCAGTCAACTTAAAGGTGCCTTTCATCAGAACTCAGCCCCATAAGCTCTCCGGTGCATGCGATAACTGCATAACATGACATTACAGATAATTAGTTAATTAGAAGTTCTAATCTCAATCCTGGCTAATGGAAAAGGGTGTGTGTGTTCACAACTAAAAGCTTTTGGGTCCATTCAAACTCAGTACACTTTCCCTTTCCCCACTTTAGAAGTCCTGCAAGTATTAGTCATCTTAGAAGTGCCTTCCATCAGGCCTCAGCCTCATATGCTTTGTGGCATGTGCGATAACTGCATAACAAGATAGTACAAATAACTAGTTAAGTAGGAGGTCTATTCTCAGTCCTGGCAAATATAAAAGTGTGTGCTTGTGTGTTTATAACTAAAAGCTGTTGGGTCCATTCAAACCCAGTACACCTCCCCTTTCCCTACTTTAGCAGTCCTCAGATATCAGTCATCTTAGAAGTGCCTTCCATCATACCTCAGCCCTATAAGCTCTGTGGCGTATGTAATAATTGCATAATATGATAGTACAAATAACTAGTTAGGTAGTAGTTCTGCTTTCAGTCCTGGTAAACATGTGTTTTTGTTTGTGTTCAGAGCGAAAAGCTTTTGGGACCATTCAAACCCGGAACACTTCCTCTTTCCCCACTTTAGCAGTCCTGCAGATATCAGTCATCTTAGAAGTGCCTTCCATAAAACCTCAGTCCCATAAGCTCTGTGGCGCATGTGATAACTGCATAACAAGATAGTACAAATAACTAGTTAGGTTGGAGTTCTAATCTTATTCCTAGCAAATATAAAATTGTGTTCATGTGTGTTTACAACTAAAAGCTTTTGGGTCCATTCAAACCCAGTACACCTCCCTTTTTCCTACTTTAGTGGTCCTGGAGATATCAGTCATCTTAGAAGTGCGTTCCATCATACCACAGCTCCATAAGCTATGTGGTGCATGTGATAGTTGCATAACATGATAATACAAATAGTTACATAGGAGTTCTAATTTCAGTCCTTGTAAATGTAAAAGTGTGTGTGTGTGTGTGTGTGTGTGTGTGTGTTTGTGTTCATGACTAAAAGCTTTTGTCCCCATTCAAACCCAGTACACCTCCCCATTTCCAACTTCAGCAGTCCTGCAGATATCATTCATCTATGAAGTGCCTTCCATCATACCTCAGCCCCATACGCTCTGTGGTGCATGTGATAACTGCATAAAATTATAGCAGAAATAACAAATTAGATAGGAGTTCTGATCTCAGTCTTGATAAAAGTATGTTTTTGTATGTGTGTTCATCAGTAAAAGTGTTTGAGTCCAATCAAACCCAGTACACTTCCTGTTTCCCCACTTTAGCAGTCCTGCAGATATCAGTCATCTTGAAAGTATCTTCCGTCAGACCTCAGCCCCAAAAGTTCTCTGGTGCATGTGATAACTGCATAACATGACAGTACAGATAATTAGTTAATTAGAAGTTCTAATCTCAACCCAAGTTAATGTAAAAGGGCGTGTGTGTTCATAACTAAAACCTTTTGGGTCAATTCAAACTCAGTAAACTTCCCCTTTCCCCACTTTAGAATGCCTGCAGGTATTAGTCATCTTAGAAGTGCCTTCGATCAGGCCTCAGCCTCATATGCTTTGTGGCACGTGTGATAACTGCATAACAAGATAGTACAAATAACTAGTTAAGTAGGAGGTCTATTCTCAGTCCTGGCAAATATAAAAGTGTGTGCTTGTGTGTTTATAACTAAAAGCTGTTGGGTCCATTCAAACCCAGTACACCTCCCCTTTCCCTACTTTAGCAGTCCTCAGATATCAGTCATCTTAGAAGTGCCTTCCATCATACCTCAGCCCTATAAGCTCTGTGGCTCATGTAATAATTGCATAATATGATAGTACAAATAACTAGTTAGGTAGTTCTACTCGAAGTCCTGGTAAAAGTGTATTTTTGTGTGTGTGTTAACAGCTAAAAGCTTTTGGGTCCATTCAAACCTGGAACACTTCCCCTTCCCCACTTTAGCAGTCCTGCAGTTATCAGTCATCATAGAAGTGCCTTCCATCAAACCTCAGGCCCATAAGCTATGTGGCGCATGTGATAACTGCATAACAAGATAGTACAAATAACTAGTTATGTTGGAGTTCTAATCTTATTCCTAGCAAATATAAAATTGTGTTCATGTGTGTTTACAACTACAAGCTTTTGGGTCCATTCAAACCCAGTACACCTCCCTTTTTCCTACTTTAGCAGTCCTGGAGATATCAGTCATCTTAGAAGTGCGTTCCATCGTACCGCAGCTCCATAAGTTATGTGGCACATGTGATAATTGCATAAAGTGATAATACAAATAGTTACATAGGAGTTCTAATTTCAGTCCAGTTTAATTGTAAAAGTGTGTGTGTGTGTGTGTGTGTGTGTGTGTGTGTGTGTGTGTGTGTGTGTTCATGACTAAAAGCTTTTGTCTCCATTCAAACCCAGTACACCTCCCCTTTCCCCACTTTAGTCATCCTGTGGATATCATTCATCTTAGAGGTGCCTTACATCAGGCCTCAGTCTTATAAACTCTGTGGCACATGCAATGACTGCATAAATCTGAAGTGCAAAATAGCTAGTTAGGTAGGAGTTCTAATCTCAGTCCTGGCAAATGTAAAAGTGTGTGGGTTTACAACTAAGAGCTTTTGGGTCCAGTTAAAACCAGTACGCTTCCCCTTTCCCTACCTTAGCAGTCCTGCTGATATCAGTTATCTTAGAAGTGCCTTCCATCAGGTCTCAATCCCATAAGCTCTGTGACACATGCATTAACTGCATAACATGGTAGTACAAACAACTATTTATGTAGGAGTTCTAATCTCAGTCCTGGCAAATGTAGTAGTGGGAGTGCATTTACAACTAAAAGCTTTTGAGACATTTCAAAGCCAGTACACTTCCCCTTTCCCCACTTTATCAGTCTGCAGATATCAGTCATCTATGTAGTGCCTTCCTTCAGACCTCAGCCCCATAAGCTCTGTGACGTGTGCGATAACTGCATACCATGACAGTGCAAATAACTAGTTAGGTAGAAGCTGTAATTTCAGTCCTGGCAAATGTAAAAGTGTGCGTGTGTTCACAACTGAAAACTTTTGGGTCCATTCAAACCCAGTACACTTCCCTTTTCTCCACATTAACAATCCTGCAGATATCAGTCATTTTAGAAGTGCCTTCCATCAAGCTTCAGTCCCATAAGCTCTGTGGCACATGCGATAACTGCAAAACATGACAGTACAAATAACTAGGAGTTCTAATCTCAGTCTTGGCAATTATGAAAGTGTGTTTACAACTAAAAGCTTTTGGGTCCATTCAAACCCAGTACACCTCCCCTTTCCTTCCTTTAGTAGTTCTGCAGATATCAGTCATCTTAGAAGTGCCTTCCATCAGGGCTTCAGCCCCATATGATCTGTGGCATGTGCGATAACTGCATAACACAATAATACAAATGACTAGCTCAGTAGGAGTTCTAATCTCAGTTCTCACACATGCAATAGTGTGTGTATTTTCAACTAAAAGCTTTTTGGTCTATTCAAACACAGTACACTTCCTCTTTCTCTATTTTAGCAGTCCTGCAGATATCAGTCATCTTAGAAGTGCCTTCTGTCAGGCCTCAACACCATAACCTCTGTGACACATGTGATAACTACACAACACAATAGTACAAACAACTAGTAAGGTAGGAGTTTTAATCTCAGATCTGGAAAATTTCAAAGTGTGTGTGTGTGTATGTGTGTGTGTGTGTGTGTGTGTGTGTGTGTGTGTGTGTGTGTGTGTGTGTGTGTGTGTGTGTGTGTGTGTGTGTGTGTGTGTGTGTGTGTGTGTGTGTGTGTGTGTGCGTGCATGTGTGTGTGCATGTGCGTGTGTGTGTGTTTAGAACTAAAAACTTTTGGGTTCATTCAAACCCAGTAAACTTCCTATTTCCCTACTTTAGCAGTCGTGCAGACATCAGTCATTTTAGAAGTGCCTTCCACCAGGCTTCAGCCCCCATAAGCTCTGGGGCATGTGTGATAACTGCATAACACAATTGTACAAATAACTAGTTAGGTAGGAGTTCTAATTTCAGTCCTGGCAAATATAAAAAGGTGTGTGTTTTTACAACTAAAAGATTTTGGGTCCATTCAAGCTCAGTACACTTTCTCATTCCCCACTTTAGAAGTCCTGCAGGTATTAGTCATCTTAAAAGTGCCTTACATCAGGCCTCAGCCTCATATGCTTTGTGGCACGTGCAAAAACTGCATAACAAGACAGTGCAAATAACTAGTTAAGTAGGAGGTCTATTCTCAGTCCTGGCAAATATAAAAAAATGTGCTTGTGTGTTTACAACTAAAAGCTTTTGGGTACATTCAAACCCAGTACACCTCCTTTTTTCCTACTTTAGTAGTCCTGGAGATAACAGTCATCTTAGAAGTGCCTTCCATCATACCTCAGCTCCATAAGCTATGTGGCGCATGTGATAATTGCGTAACATGATAATACAAATAGTTACATAGGAGTTATAATTTCAGTCCTGGTAAATGTAAAACTGTGTGTGTGTGTTCCTGACTAAAAGCTTTTGTCCCAATTCAAACCCAGTACACCTCACCTTTCCCCACTTTAACCATCCTGCGAATATCATTCATCTTAGAGGTGACTTACATCAGGCCTCAGTCTTATAAACTCTGTGGTGCATGCAATGACTGCATAACTCTGAAGTGCAAATAGCTAGATAGGTAGGAGTTTTAATCTCAGTCCTGGCAAATGTAAGTGTGTGGGTTTACAAATAAGAGCTTTTGGGTCCATTTAAAACCAGTACACTTCCCCTTTCCCTACCTTAGCAGTCCTGCAGATATCAATCATCTTAGAAGTGCCTTCCATCAGGTCTCAACCCCATAAGCTCTGTGACACATGCATTAACTGCATAACACGGTAGTACAAACAACTATTTAGGTAGGAGTTCTAATCTTAGTCCTGGCAAATGTAGTATTGTGTGTCTATTTACAACTAAAAGCTTTTTGCACGTTTCAAACCCAGTACACTTCCCCTTTCTGTACTTTATCAGTCTGCAGATATCAGTTATCTATGAAGTGCCTTCCTTCAGACCTCAGCCCCATAAGCTCTGTGACATGTGCGATAACTTCATACCATGACAGTGCAAATAACTAGTTAGGTAGGAGTTGTAATTTCAATCCTGACAAATGTAAAAGTGTGTGTGTGTGTTCACTGAAAATGTTTGGGTCCATTCAAATCCAGTACACTTCCCTTTTCCCCACATTAACAGTCCTGTAGATATCAGTCATTTTAGAAGTGCCTTCCATCAAGCTTCGGTCCCATAAGCTCTGTGGCACATGTGACAACTGTAAAACATGATAGTACAAATAACTAGTTAGGTAGGAGTTCTAATTTCAATCTTGGCAAATATGAAAGTGTGTTTACAACTAAAAGCTTTTGTGTCCATTCAAACCCAGTACATCTCCCCTTTCCCTACTTTAGTAGTCCTGCAGATATCAGTCATCTTAGAAGTGCCTTCTGTCATACCTCAGCCCTATAAGCTCTGTGGTGCATTTGATAGCTGCCTAACATGATAATACAAATAACTAGTTAGGTAGGAGTTCTAATCTCAGACATGGTAAAGGTAAAATGTGTTTGTGTATGTGTGTTTACAACTAAAAGCTTTTGGATCTATTGAACCCAGTACACTTCCCCTTTCCCTACATTAGCAGTCTTGCAGATATCAGTCATCTTAGAAGTGCCTTCCATCAGGGCCTCAGCCCCATAAGATCTGTGGCATGTGCGATAACTGCATAACAAGACAATATAAATAACTAGTTTGGTAGGAGTTCTAATCTCAATCCTCACACATGCAATAGTGTGTGTGTATTTACAACTAAAAGCTTTTTGGTTCATTCAAACACAGTATACTTCCTCTTTCTCTATTTTAGCAGTCCTGCAGATATCAGTCATCTTAGAAGTGCCTTCTGTCAAGCCTCAACACCATAACCTCTGTGGCACATGCGATAACTGCACAACATGATAGTACAAATAACTAGTAAGGTAGGAGTTCTAATCTCAGTCCTGGCACATTTCAAAGTGTGTGTGTGTTTAGAACTAAAAGCTTTTGGGTTCATTCAAACCCAGTAAACTTCCTATTTCCCTACTTTAGCAGTCTTGTAGACATCAGTCATCTTATAAGTGCCTCCTACCAGGCTTCATCCCCCATAAGCTCTCTGGCATGTGTGATGACTGCATAACACAATAGCACAAATAACAAGTTAGGTAGGAGTTCTAATCTCAGTCCTGGCAAATGTAATGTGTGTGTGTGTGTGTGTGTGTGTGTGTGTGTGTGTGTGTGTGTGTGTGTGTGTGTGTTTACAACTAAAAGCTTTTTGGCTCATTCAAAATCAGTACACTTTCTTTTTCCCCACTTTAGCAGTCATGCAGATATCAATCATCTTAGAAGTGCCTTCTACCAGGCCTCAGCCCCATAAGCTCTGTAGTCCATGTAATAACTGCATAACACAACAGTACACATAACTAGTTAGGTAAGAGTTTTAATCTCAGTCCTGGCAAATGTAAAAGGGTGTGTGTTTTTACAATTAAAAGGTTTTGGGCCCATTCAAGCTCAGTACACTTCCCCTTTCCCCACTTTAGCAGTCCTGTAGATATCAATCATCTTAAAAGTGCCTTCCATCAAGCCTCAGCCCCATAAGCTCAGTGGCTCATGCGATAACTGCATAGCAAGATAGTACAAATAGCTAGTTAAGTAGGCAGTCTAATCTCAGTCCTGGCAAATATAAAAGTGTGTTCTTGTGTGTTTACAACTAAAAGCTGTTGAGTCCTTTCAAACCCAGTACAGCCCCCTTTCTCTACTTTAGCAGTCCTGCAGATATCAGTCATCTTAGAAGTGCCTTCCATCATACCTCAGCCCCATAACCTCTGTGGCAGGTGTGATAAGTGCATAATATGGTAGTGCAAATAACCAGTTAGATAGGAGTTCTAATCTCACTCCTGGTAACTGTAAATGTGTGTGTGTATTCATGATTAAAGGCTTTTGGGTCCATTCAAACTTCCCCTTTCCCCACTTTAGCAGTCTGCAGTTATTAGTCATTTTAGAAGTGCATTCTTTAAGCCTCAGGCCAATAAGCTCTGTGGCATGTGTGATAACTGCATATCACAACAGTGCAAATAACTACTTGGTTAGGAGTTCTAATGTCAGTCCTGGCAAATGTAAAAGTGTGTGTGTTCACAACTGTGAATATTTAGGTCTGTTCAAACCCAGTACACTTCCCCTTTTTCTACTTTAGCAGTCATGCAGATATCAGTCATCTTAGAAGTGCCTTTCATTAGGCCTCAGCCCCCATAAGCTCTGTGGCACATGCTATAACTGCATAACAAGACAAATGACTAGTTAAGTAGGAGGTCTAATCTCAATCCTGGTAAATATAAAAGTGTGTGCTTGTGTGTTTATAATGAAAAGCTGTTGGGTCCAGTAAACCCAGTACACCTCCACTTTTCATACTTTAGCAGTCCTGCAGATATCAGACATCTTAGAAGTGCCTTCCATCATGCTTCAGCTCCATAAGCTCTGTGGTGTGTGTGATAAATGCATAGCACTATTGTGCAAATCATTAGTTAGGCATGAGTTCTAATCTCAATCTTGGCAAATGTAAAAGTGTGTTCTTGTGTGTTTACAAATAAAAGCTGTTAGGTCCATTCAAACCCAGTACACCTCCCCTTTCCCTACTTTAGCAGTCCTGCAGATATCAGTCATCTTAGAAGCGCCTTCCATCAGGTCTCAGCCCCATAAGCTCTGTGGTGCATACGATAACTGCATACCACGACAGTACAATTAACGAATTAGGTAGGAATTCTAATCTCAGTCCTGGCAAATGTAAATGTATGTGTGTTCTCAACTGAGAACATTTGGGTCCATTCAAACCCAGTACACATCCCCTTTCCCCACTTTAGCAGTCTTGCAGATATCAGTCATCCTAGAAGTGCTTTCCCTCAGGCCTCAGCCCCATAAGCTCTGTGGAGTGTGAGATAACTACATATCATGAAAATATAAATAACTAGTTAGGTAGGAGTTTTTATCTCAGTCCTGGCAAATGCAAAAGTGTTTGTGTATTGCCAGCTAAAAGCTTTTGGGTTCTTTCAAAATCAGTACACTTCCCCTTTTTCCTCTTTAGCAGTCATGCAGATATCAGTCATCTTAGGAGTGCCTTCCATCAGGCCTCAGCCCTCATAAGCTCTGTGGCACATTCAATAACTACATAACAAGATAGTGCAAATAACCAGTTAGGCAGGAGTTCTAATCTCAATCTTGGCAAATGTAAAAGTGTGTTATTGTGTGTTTAAAACTAAAAGCTTTGGGTCCATTCAAACCTAGTACACCTCCCTTTTCCCTCCTTTAGCAGTCGTGCAGATATCCGTCATCTTAGAAGTGCATTCCATCATACCTCAGCCCCATAAGCTCTCTGGTGCATGTGATAACTGCATAACATGATACTACAAATAACTAGTTAGGTAGGAGTTCTAATCTCAGCCCTGGCAAATGTAAAAGTGTGCTAATGTTCACAGCTAAAAGCTTTTGGGTCCATTCAAACCTGGAACACTTCCCTTCCCCACTTTAGCAGTCCTGCAGTTATCAGTCATCATAGAAGTGCCGTCCATCAAACCTCAGGCTCATAAGCTATGTGGCACATGTGATAACTGCATAACAAGATAGTACAAATAACTAGTTATGTTGGAGTTCTAATCTTATTCCTAGCAAATATAAAATTGTGTTCATGTGTGTTTACAACTAAAAGCTTTTGGGTCCATTCAAACCCAGTACACCTCCCCTTTCCCACTTTAGCGGTCCTGTGGATATCATTCATCTTAGAGGTTCCTTATATCAGGTCTCAGTCTTATAAACACTGTGGTGCATGCAATGACTGCATAACTCTGAAGTGCAAATAGCTAGTTAGGTAGGAGATCTAATCTCAGTCCTGGCAAATGTAAAAGTGTGTGGGTTTACAAATAAAAGCTTTTGGGCCCATTTAAAACCAGTACATTTCCCCTTTCTCTACCTTAGCAGTAATGCAGATATCAGTCATCTTAGAAGTGCTGTCCGTCAGGTCTCAACCCCATAAGCTCTGTGACACATGCATTATCTGCATAACACAGTAGTACAAATAACTGTTTAGGTAGGAGTCCTAATCTCAGTCCTGGCATATGTAGTAGTAGTGTGTGTATTTACAACTAAAAGCTTTTGGGTCCATTCAAACCCAGTACACTTCCCCTTTCTGCACTTTATCAGTCCGCAGATATCAGTCATCTAAGAAGTGCCTTCCTTCAGACCTCAGCCCCATAAGCTCTGTGATGCATGCAATAACTGCATACCATCACAGTGCAAATAACTAGTTAGGTAGGAGTTGTAATCACAGTCCTGGCAAATGTAAAACTGTGTGTGTGTTCAGAACTGAACACTTTTGGGTCCATTCAAACCCAGTACACTTCCCCTTTCCCCACTTTAGCCATCCTGCGGATATCATTCATCTTAAAGGTGACTTACATCAGGCCTCAGTCTTATAAACTCTGTGGTGCATGCAATGACTGCATAACTCCGTAGTGCAAATAGAGAAAGGATATAACGAACTTCACCAAAAACAGGAACACAAATCCCAACTCTCCACATGCAGTTCTATTTGATTTTTGATTTTATTTTATTTCTTTAAGTGCGTTAAAATATCATACACTTTTCGTCAAAGTCAAATTGCTTTAACTTCTTCAGAAACTTCAAACAGCATCAGTTGGCCACCTTTATAGTGTGGCCATAATTAACATTCATTATCCAATTAGTGTCTTAAAAGCATATGCCAAAAAAAACTAAAAAGCATCTTTCCCTATAAATAACACAATCTTTTAATGCAATTTATATATCATGTAAAACTTTTAAATATCGTATACCTAATAAATATTTTAATAAATATATATATATATATATATATATATATATATATATATATATATATATAAATGTATACATAAAACTAAATATGAACTTGTGTAAATATACTCGTATGTACTTATGGCTACTAACTGATCCCATATACTTTAAAATGCAGTTTATACAGTGGAACTGTTATATGTTCAAATCCACCCCAAGTAACAAAAAAAAAAAAAATTGTCTGGTTGCCTAATTAATTAATTAATTAATTAATTAATTAATTAATTAATTAATTATTTGTTTGTTACCCTACTGTTCATTCGTAATATTAAAAACATTTAAAAATATTTAAAATATTTAAATAGGTATTATTTTTAAATATATTTTTTAATTAAATATTATTTTATTTTTATGTTTATATTTTAATACAACTTGCACCCTACTAGCACCCACTATTATTACCTTTCAAATTTTTTTAACCTTAAAATACACATAATGGAGCTCATTTCATTAATGCCTGGAACTTGGCAAGCATTCGTTCTAAGTTGTCATAGAAGTTCTTTCCTCTCCAATTTCAAAGACTCATGTCCTCCCCTTTTGTCGTTTACTAACTGGTCAATAACTCTGAATTTAAATTCATGTCCAGTATACTCACTAGTATGCCTAGCTAGTGCATTTTCCATCTTATTCCTATTGATGCTATAGATATGCTCATATATTCTTTCACTAAGCTTTCTATTGGTTTTACCGATATAGAAAGCTGGACAGCATATACATTTTGCTAGGTATACTACTTGTTTGCTACTACAATTAAATCTCCCATTGGACCTATATCTCATGCTACCTATTTTAAAAATACAACCTTCGTCAATGTATTTGCAAAAGTTGCACATATTGCATTTGTACATACCTTCTTTATTAGTAAGTGGTCGGCTATAACCTTCCAAAATTTCCTTTAAGTTGTTTCCATGTCTGTATACAATTTTTGGTCTTTCTGGGAATAGGCCTCTAAAATATTTATCGCTAATTAAGAACTCCCAATTTTTCATAATGATATTTGCTATAATATGGGAGTCTATATTAAAAGTGCATATAAAACCACTGGTATTTGTCAATTCTTTATTACTATTATTTAACTCTGGGCTTCTACGTTTTTCTTTATTCAAAATTGGGACATAGTCACCTATTAGTCTTTTGTACTGGACTTCCCCAGTGATCTCCTGGATGAAGTACAATGGGTACCCCCTTTGTACAAAAAAATGGGACATTAGAGTACACTCATCTTTAAACTCTTCATCTCTTGTCGTCATCCTGGCTGCCCTAACTAGCTTCCCCTTAACTGCTGATCTCTTCTGGTATGTAGGATGGCAGCTAATGTAATGTAAATACATATTGGAGTGTGTCTCTTTCTGATAAATTTTAGAAACAAACGTCTTGTCTTCATAGTCCTTCCTTAAGTCAACGCCTAGGTATGCTATTTTATCTTTACTATAACTAGACGTAAAACTCAGGAAGTTAGTGCTTTCATTAAACATTTCTAATAGACCCTGTAATTCAGCTTCTGTTCCTTGAAATAGAATAAATATATCGTCAAATAAATGTGTATAAAACAATATATTTTCTTTAAAATCTAGATTATTAAGCACAAATGACCTTTCCCAGTACGCCATTACTAGATTTGCCAGACATGCTCTACATGGAGAGCCCATTGCCACTCCAATTTTTTGGTGGAAAATATCATTATTAAACATTACATAGTTATAAGAAAGAACGGTATCTATCAGTTCTTCACCTAGTTTAATTTCACTAGTAGGTGCATCCAAAATTCTTAGCATGTATGAAACCCATTCAATTCCAACCGCATGTGGAATGGACGAGTAAAGGTCCTTTACATCCACTGTGACAAAAAAGCCATCAGCACAAACTCCAATTTATTTATAGCTTGTAAAAAAGACCAAGAATCTTTTGAAATTTGATTTTCACATTTAATATATTTCTGTAAGATTTTATCCACTACCTTGGCACAGGTATATGTAATGCTATCTCTCCCATCCACCAGGGGTCTCATAGGTGGGTTATTCACATTTTTGTGCACCTTAGGGATCCCAAAAAGAACTGGGGTCCTTGGTGCTGGTTGCTGTAGGCATATATACAAGCTTTTATCTATTCCCGCTTCAATGTACAACTCTTCTATAAAAGCCCTAACCTTCCTATAGGCCCCATTCATTTCATTCCTAGAGGCCTTCACGTATGTATCACTATCCAGAATCTTAAACATCCTTGCATTATAGTCATCAATAGTCATTATAGCAAGGCCCCCACCTTTGTCCGGTTTCATAATACGAATTGGAGCCTGTCTTAAAAAACTCAAAATGTCCCTCTCTTCCTTACTTATGTTATGCTTGTGGCTGTTAGTGTAACCCGGTGTTGTTTTAACTTTTTTCAAATTCCTTAAATCAACCTCATTGACCTTTTCAAAAAGTGCTAAAAGTGGATGTAAATGAAGATTATATACACTGGAAACATAAAAATCAGATTTATTGTTCAAGTTTTCCCCCATTAGAGCCAGTAAATTAAGTTTCCTAGTGAAAATCTTAAGGCCAAATTAGGGTATTAGCCACATCAAACTGAACAGAGGGTACAAAGGTGCAACCTTTTGATAGCAAATCTATTGTTTCTGGACAGATAAACATATCAGTGTAGTTAAAAACTTTAAAGTCTTGGCTAGAATTAAAGAGTACATTACAGAAGACTTGGTCATCAAAAGGGCTGTCAGTGGCCTTATTTTCTACCATTTTTTCTTTTTGTTCTTCGTTGTTCTGTTGTTCTGCATCACTGGTTTCGAGGCTCGAGCTCAAAAATTTCTTTCATTAAAGTCCCCTCCCACCTTATTCTGTGCTGGGGTATTCGTAGTAGCAGAGTCATTACACTGTACCAGTCTTTCACTCTGACGGACAGTACTTAAACCATCCTGTTGTTTAGTCCCAGTGTATACATCATTTATACTAGAGGATGCTACAATCAAAGTCTCTCCCTCCGGCTTGTTAACCCTGTTGTTAAAAGCTTGGTTAACATTGTTATTATTACCAACAGACACTGCCCTTTGAGAGTTAGGTGGCTTTGGGTACGCTTTACCTTCCCCATAAACTTTAAGGTCACGTTTTATTTTCTTAATTTTAGTAATATTCAATTTTGACAAGTATTCGTTGATACTAGCAAAAATTCTTTCATATTCAAAGCGATACCTAGAAAAGCTGGTATCGCTCTTTATTGAAGAATCTAGTTCCTCAATTTCAATCAATAAATCATCCACCATAAGCTGGTAGTGTGTACAAAATAAATCCAAAAGCTCCAGTCCATGCTTGTCAAATTGCAAAATCAAGGCTTTATGAAAATCAGAGCCTTCAATAAGCCCCGTAGGAAACTGCCATTGCCTGAGCCCCTTCGGTATTATCTTAAGGTTGATGCATTCACGGAAGTATGCTATTTCCAATTGTCGCTTCCATACTTTACATAACTTCTCATCAAACATATTCAGTTTAGAAGTTAAATCCATGCTTACCTCTCGTTCAGCTTCTGTAATGTTGTTCGAGTGCACGCCGTTGAACGAAAAAGTTCTATGAACCCAAGTATTCAAAGTTTCAGTTCTTGCTAAATCTCCATCTTGCTGGCGGTTCACTCCTTCAGTGTGTCCCGGGCTGGTTACGTCAGCAGTAAGGCTTCTACGAACACTCGTTCCCGTTGTCAAGACTGATTCTTCACTTTGAGTGATCCCTCCAGTTCGCATTACTGGGTTAGCATTAGCTGGAACAAACGCTGTGTTGCTAACTGCATTTTGACCCTGCGGGTCTTATATATTAGTAGCCTCTTCGAATCTCTTTGATAAGTTGTCCACCTTTTGGGACAGTAACTCTATTAATGCCGTCAAGTTTCCATCACTGCCATTATGGTTTGGGGTAGAAGTAGAACTCGGTGGTGATTCTGGGTCCATGTTGTTAACGTAAGCAAACCAAGAAAGGATATAACGAACTTCACCAAAAACAGGAACACGAATCCCAACTCTCCACATGCAGTTCTATTTGATTTTTGATTTTATTTTATTTCTTTAAGTGCGTTAAAATATCATACACTTTTCGTCAAAGTCAAATGCTTTAACTTCTTCAGAAACTTCAAACAGCATCAGTTGGCCACCTTTATAGTGTGGCCATAATTAACATTCATTATCCAATTAGTGTCTTAAAAGCATATGCCAAAAAAACCTAAAAAGCATCTTTCCCCTATAAATAACACAATCTTTTAATGCAATTTATATATCATGTAAAACTTTTAAATATCGTATACCTAATAAATAGCAGCCAGGATGACGACAAGAGATGAAGAGTTTAAAGATGAGTGTACTCTAATGTCCCATTTTTTTGTACAAAGGGGCTACCCATTGTACTTCATCCAGGAGATCACTAGGGAAGTCCAGTACAAAAGACTAATAGGTGACTATGTCTCAATTTTGAATAAAGAAAAACGTAGAAGCCCGGAGTTAAATAATAGTAATAAAGAATTGACTAATACCAGTGGTTTTATATGCACTTTTAATATAGACACCCATATTATAGCAAATATCATTATGAAAAATTGGGAGTTCTTAATTAGCGATAAATATTTTAGAGGCCTATTCCCAGAAAGACCAAAAATTGTATACAGACGTGGAAACAACTTAAAGGAAATTTTGGAAGCTTATAGCCGACCACTTACTAATAAAGAAGGTATGTACAAATGCAATATGTGAAACTTTTGCAAATACATTGACGAAGGTTGTATTTTTAAAATAGGTAGCAGGAGATATAGGTCCAATGGGAGATTTAATTGTAGTAGCAAACAAGTAGTATACCTAGCAAAATGTATATGCTGTCCAGCTTTCTATATCGGTAAAACCAATAGAAAGCTTAGTGAAAGAATATACGAGCATATCTATAGCATCAATAGGAATAAGATGGAAAATGCACTAGCTAGGCATACTAGTGAGTATAGTGGACATGAATTTAAATTCAGAGTTATTGACCAGTTAGTAAACGACAAAAGGGGAGGACATGAGTCTTTGAAATTGGAGAGGAAAGAACTTCTATGGCAACTTAGAACGAATGCTTGCCAAGTTCCAGGCATTAATGAAATGAGCTCCATTATGTGTATTTTAAGGTTAAAAAAATTTAGAAAGGTAATAATAGTGGGTGCTAGTAGGGTGCAAGTTGTATTAAAATATAAACATAAAAATAAAATAATATTTAATTAAAAAATAATATTTAAAATACCTATTTAAATATTTTAAATATTTTTAAATGTTTTTAATATTACGAATGAATAGTAGGGTAACAAAAAAAAAAATTAATTAATTAATTAATTAATTAATTAATTAATTAATTAGGCAACCAGACAATTTTTTTTGTTACTTGGGGTGGATTTAAACATATAACAGTTCCACTGTATAAACTGCATTTTAAAGGATATGGGATCAATTAGTAGCCATAAGTACATACGAGTATGTATACACAAGTTCATATTTAGTTTTATGTATACATTTATATATATATATATATATATATATATATATATATATATATATATATATATTTATTAAAATATTTATTAGGTATACGATATTTAAAAGTTTTACATGATATATAAATTGCATTAAAAGATTGTGTTATTTATAGGGAGAGATGCTTTTTAGTTTTTTTTGGCATATGCTTTTAAGACACTAATTGGATAATGAATGTTAATTATGGCCAAACTATAAAGGTGGCTAACTGGTGCTGTTTGAAGTTTCTGAAGAAGTTAAAACATTTGACTTTGACGAAAAGTGTATGATATTTTAACGCACTTAAAGAAATAAAATAAAATCAAAAATCAAATAGAACTGCTTGTGGAGAGTTGGGATTTGTGTTCCTGTTTTTGGTGTTTTTTTCTGTAGTGCAAATAGCTAGTTAGGTAGGAGTTCTAATCTCAGTCCTGGCAAATGTAAAAGTGTGTAGGTTTACAACTAAGAGCTTTTGGGTCCATTTAAAACCAATACACCTCCCCTTTCCCTACCTTAGCAGTCTTGCAGATATCAATCATCTTAGAAGTGCTTTCCATCAGGTCTCAACCCCATACGCTCTGTGACACATGCATTAACTGCATAACATGGTAGTACAAACAACTATTTAGGTAGGAGTTCTAATCTCAGTCCTAGCAAATATAGTAGTGTGTGATTATTTACAACTAAAAGCTTTTGGGACATTTCAAACCCAGTACACTTCCCCTTTCCACACTTTATCAGTCTGCAGATATCAGTCATCTACAAAGTGCCTTCCTTCATTCCTCAGCCCCATAAGCTCTGTGACACGTGCGATAACTGCATACCATGACAGTGCAAACAACTAGTTAGGTAGGAGTTGTAATCTCAGTCCTGGCAAATGTAAAAGGTTGTGAGTGTTCACAACTGAACACTTTTGGGTCCATTCAAACCCAGTACACTTCCCTTTTCCCCACATTAGCAGTCCTGTAAATATCAGTCATCTTAGAAGTGCCTTAAATCAAGCTTCAGTCCCATAAGCTCTGTGGCTCATGCAATAACAGCAAAACACAATAGTACAAATAATTAGTTAGGTAAGAATTCTAATATCAGTCTTGACGAATATGAAAGTGTGTTAACAACTATAAGCTTTTGGGTCCATTCAAACCCAGTACACCTCTCCTTTCCCTGCTTTAGTAGTCCTGCAGATATCAGTCATCTTAGAATTGCCTTCCATCATACCTCAGCTTCCTAACATGATAATACAAATAACTAGTTAGGTAGGAGTTCTAATCTCAGGCATGGTAAATGTAAAAGTGTGTTTGTGTATGTGAGTTTACAACTAAAAGCTTTTGGGACCATTGAAACCAGTACACTCCCCCTTTCCCTACCTTAGCAGTCTTGCAGATAACAGTCATCTTAGAAGTGCCTTCCCTCAGGCCTCAGCCCCATAAGCTCTGTGGACTGTGCGATAACTGCACAACACGACAATACAAATAACTAGTTAGGTAGGAGTTCTTATCTCAGTCCTGGCTAATGTAAAAGTGTGTGTGTATTCACAGCTAAAAACTTTTGGGTTTATTCAAAATCAGTACACTTCCCCTTTTCCCACTTTAGCAATTCTGCAGATATCAATCATACTAAAAGTGCCTTTAAACAGAATTCACCGCAGAAGCACTGTGGTGTGTGTGATAACTGCATAACAGGATAGAACAAATGACTAGTTAGGTAGAAGTTCTAATCTCAATCCTGGCAAATGGAAAAGGGTGTGTGTGTTCACAACTAAAAGTTTTTGGGTTCATTCAAACTCAGCACACTTCCACTTTCCCCACTTTAGCAGTGCTGCAGATATCAGTTATCTTAGAAGTGCCTTTCATCAGGCCTCAGCCCCATAAGCTCTGTGGCATGAGTTATAACTGCATAACAAGAAAGTACAAATAACAAGATAAGTAAGAGGTCTAAGAACTCAATTGATTTCCGAACCACTGTGTAAAATGAATAAAGGCACCAGTACTGAAAACACGAAGAATTTAATCCAACTCTGCACAGACTAAGCATATGCTTTCACCAGAAACCTGGCTTCTTCAGAGTCTGACATTACAACACACAATGTTTAAAACAAGCTAATATACTCTCCACACCCATACAATTAACCAATTAATTAATCAAACAAATTTTCCATAAAATACAAATAATGTTTCAACATCACAATATAGTATTAAAAAATGGCAAACTATTAGTTACCATTTAACATTAATAATACATACAATTAAATTGAATATATATATATATATATATATATATATATATATATATATATATATATACTCAATATATGTTGTATATTGTAGATTGTAAAAATAAAAACATTTTATCTAAATAATACTACTTAAATGTTTCAATTGAGGTTTTAAAGAAACACATTCATTTAGTCCAGGGCGCCTAGTAGCATTAAGCCTAAGCTGCCAACATATATTGAGTATATAAATATATATATTTATTCAATTTAATTGTATGTATTATTAATGTTAAATGGTAACTAATAGTTTGCCATTTTTTAATACTATATTGTGATGTTGAAACATTATTTGTATTTTATGGAAAATTTGTTTGATTAATTAATTGGTTAATTGTATGGGTGTGGAGAGTATATTAGCTTGTTTTAAACATTGTGTGTTGTAATGTCAGACTCTGAAGAAGCCAGGTTTCTGGTGAAAGCATATGCTTAGTCTGTGCAGAGTTGGATTAAATTCTTCGTGTTTTCAGTACTGGTGCCTTTATTCATTTTACACAGTGGTTCGGAAATCAATTGAATTCTTGGTTGAACCTGTATTGGTTCTTTTGGAGTGTGTATTCATTGCAGTTATTCGACTCAGTGTCGGTGAGTGGGGCGCCTTGTTTCTAAGACATGGAGAATATATTGCAGGAACTCACTGCAGTTATTGAGAAGTTACGGAAAGTACACTGGGAGGGGATGCGTGAGACGAGTGGTGAACAAGGCAGCAGTCCCACCGACACGCAAATGGAGCTATATACCTTACATTCCCCTGGTTCTATTACTCCAGGACAGAGAAACAACAATCCAGTATCGTATAGTGGTGTGGTGAGTGGCGTTCAGCGAAACCAGGAAGTAGCGGAAACATCTGAGTCGGCATCGCCTTCCGCATCTGTGAGTACAGCTCAGAAGCAGGATATGTCGGCATGGTTTGAAGCGCCAAATTTTGAAGTTGGAACGGAGGTTTTCGAGGCGGTGGTTAATCGAACTACAAACAAGGACAGTTATTCTCCTACCCTTAAGGAGCAAATATTCCAGTACGAAAAGTTATGTAGGAAGTATAGAGCGATGCAGTTGGATAATTTGTTCCTGGTAAAATCAAGGGGACTGAATCAAGTTCCTAAGGGGTTATGGCTATGTAAGATGCCGATGGGTGTAGAAATGGACTCGGACATTTTTCATGACCTTGTGGAGTTGTTTCAAAAAGCAGGTATGGAGCTTCTTGACTTAATCATCCGTAACAATAATAATAGACTTGTCAATTTACGTGAGGAGATAAATAAGCTTCATTTAAGTATTACATCTGACTTACTGTTTCTTCAATATAAAGTTAATTTTGAAAAAGTGATTAAAAATATTGAGGTTTTTGTTGAGAAAAATAGAGCAATTAAACACAAGAAACTGGCTAGGGATGCTGCAGACTATAAAATAAAGTAGCATATCCACCGGGAAGGAAAATGAGTCACCCTATTGGTTTAAATCACGACAAAGATGTTATTGGCAACATTATGGATACAACACAAGAATCCTGTATTGATGAAGGTGAGGATTTTTTAGAGCCGCAGGTTTTCCTGCGCAGGTCAGAAAGGCTGTTGAACAAGCAGCCACAAATGATGAAATCCCCGCATCAATATCCAAGAAGAAGGAGGGTGAACTATTAAATTTCGGTTGTTGTAGAGAAAACAATGGAATTAATTGTACAGTGGATTTTAATGTTTGTTTTGATATTATGTTGGAATTCCACCCTAACTGTGATTTCTCTGTGGAAAGAGCATGTGACATGCAAAATGTGAGTGAGCAAAATGTATGTTATGATGGTAATACACACAAAAATGTTGTTGATAATATAACAGCAATGCAAGCACAGTACATATGTGTGGATGAAATGTTAAACTGTAATAGGATTCAGGATAGAAGCAATGATGTGTATCCTAGTAGGCCTACAACGTACAATGAATCTAGTAATTTTATGAATAAGAGTGTTATTTTGACAAATAGCAATGGTCTTGATGAATGTATGCCTCCATTAGCATGTGAAATTGTTAGAAGCAGAGGCTTTACAATATATAACTACACTGAACTTGACATTAGTGATGTATATTTTGAGCTATTTAGTAAAGGTATAAACGTTGTGCCAAATTTTAAACTTGATATTGCGCAAGTTTTACTTAATTTAAAGTTATATAAAAGGAAGCTTAATCTGCAATTGTATTTTTCTGTTCAGGGTTCAGGCGCTGTGTCTACCTTGGATGAGAATACATCAACAGGGATTAAAAGAAAGAGTAGTTTTATGCCCCCTTCAAACCCAGAAATTAGTGGATTTGAACAGGTGGTAGAATATGAGTTTAGGAAAATTTGTATGCAAAAATCTGTGGTTGAAGATAATTTATCTGAAAATGAAAGAAAGGTTATACAAGAACTATGGTCAACACAACAGGTTAGATGTATGAGACCAGACAAAGGAGGAGGGATGGTCATTATGAACAAAATAGACTATAGTGGTTATATATTCAGGTTACTTGGAGATGAGAATACATACGTTAGAGCATCCATTAATGAAACCAATAGGGCCTATAGAGGGATAGATATGTTTTTACTTGATGCCTTATATCAAGGTGTCATAAATGAGGTGGAGTATGATTATCTTTCAGTGAAGTTTCCAACTATGCCCAAACTTTTTGGAATTCCGAAAGTCCATAAAGGAATAGAAAATGTGCAGTTTAGACCAATTGTTTCAGCAAAGGGCTCAAAGACAGAACCAATGGCTGCATTTGTTGACTATTTCTGTAAAAAGGCACTCATTGATGCTGACCATATATTAAAAGATTCGTGGCATTGTTTGGAAAGGGTAGGAAGGATTAAAGGCATTGGGAATGAAACTTTTGGTTTCTTGACTGTTGATGTAATTAATCTATTCTCAGTGATTCCACATCAAACAGGGTTGGAATTGTTTTATGATAGTCTTTTAACTAGTTCCAGTTTTGACAAAGAAAGATTAGAAATATGTCATGACTTGATGGAAATAATATTGCACAATAATTTTATACAATTTGATGGGGAGATATACCAACAAAAGACAGGGGTGGCGATGGGTGCCCGTTGTGCCCCTGTCTATGCTAACTTAGTCTTATGGGCATGGGAAAAACAATATGTGCTAGATTCAAAATACAAGGATAACATTCTCTTGTATTGTAGGTTCCTTGATGACCTCCTTATATTTTGGAAAGGTGATGAGGAGAGTGTAAAGGAATTTTTTACTTACATTAATAAAACTACAGAATTTCTTAGATTCACTTATACATGGAATAAAGAGGTAGTGAATTATCTGGATATTACTTTATATAAAACAGAAGAAGGGCTGGTGAGTACGATATATAGGAAGCCCAGCTACTCTAATTCGATGTTGCACTACACAAGTTGCCACCCCTTACATCAAAGGAGAGGGGTAGTCAAGGGCCAGATGGTCCAGATATGTAGGTTAATTAGTAATGATGACCTGTTTAAGAAGGAAATGTACACATTGATCGGAATGTTCCTAGATAGGGGATATCCGCTTTCAATGTTGGTTACTATAAAAAAAGAAGCATACAGAAAAAGAAAAAATAGGTATAGTCCTATTTTAAGAGGTCAAGTAGATGAAGGGGGTAATATTGGTGGCAGTAAGAACATAGTCACCAATATGAATAGAGCAAAGTTTGTTCTAACCTACAATGAAAAAGCAAATGAGTTGAGTTCTAGTCTTAGGAACTTGTGGAAGTATTTTCTTAGTAGAGACACCAGAGAGATTTTAGGTGATACCCCAGTGATTGTTTATGGAAAAGGAAAACATTTGAAGAACATTCTTAAAAGAGAGGGTAAAGGCAATATTAGATCTAGTATGAGCAAATGTGGCTCATGCAAAGGATGTAGATTTATAGCAGTAGGGGCATATATATGTGTTGTGGGTCATCAACGTACAATACCTTGTCCAGGTGCTTGTAATTGCACCACTAGAAATTGTGTGTATCTTGCTTCGTGTATGTCATGCGATGCATTTTATGTGGGCATGACTACACGAAGTTTGAAAGAAAGAATAAGAGAGCATGTTAGTTCCATTAGAAGGAAAGATGAATATAATGCACTTTATTTACATAGTAAGGTATGTGTTAATTTTAATAAATTTTTATTTTTTATCATAGATAGGGTTAAACCCAACATTAAATGTGATACACAAAACAGGGTGGCAAGATTAGAAATGGAATGGCAGCTTAGGCTTAATGCTCCTAGGCGCCCTGGACTAAATGAATGTGTTTCTTTAAAACCTCAATTGAAACATTTAAGTAGTATTATTTAGAAAAAATGTTTTTATTTTTACAATCTACAATACACAACATATATTGAGTATATATATATATATATTTATTCAATTTAATTGTATGTATTATTAATGTTAAATGGTAACTAATAGTTTGCCATTTTTTAATACTATATTGTGATGTTGAAACATTATTTGTATTTTATGGAAAATTTGTTTGATTAATTAATTGGTTAATTGCATGGGTGTGGAGAGTATATTAGCTTGTTTTAAACATTGTGTGTTGTAATGTCAGACTCTGAAGAAGCCAGGTTTCCAGTGAAAGCATATGCTTAGTCTGTGCAGAGTTGGATTAAATTCTTCGTGTTTTCAGTACTGGTGCCTTTATTCATTTTACACAGTGGTTCGGAAATCAATTGAATTCTTGGTTGAACCTGTATTGGTTCTTTTGGAGTGTGTATTCAAAGTAAGAGGTCTAAACTCAGTCTTGGAAATTATAAAAGTGTCTGCTTGCGTGTTTATAACTAAAAGCTGTTGGGTCCATTCAAACCCAGTACACCTCCCCTTTCCCTACTTTAGCTGTCCTGCAGATATCAATCATCTTACAAGTGCCTTCCATCATACCTCAGCCCCATAAGCTCTGTGGCGCATGTGATAGCATAATATGATAGTACACATATCTAGTTAGGTAGTAGTTCTATTCTCACTCCTGGTAAAAGTGTGTTTGTGTGTGTGTGATCATGAGTAAAAGCTTTTGGGTCCATCCAAACCCAGTATACTTTCCCATTCCCCACTTTAGCAGTTCTGTGGATATCAGTCATTTTAGAAGTGCCTTCCATCAGGTCTCAAAGCCATAAGCTCTGTGACACATTAACTGTAACTATTTAGGTATGAGTTCTAATCTCAGTCCTGGCAAATGTAGCAGTGTGTTTGTATTTACAACTAAAAGCTTTTGGGATGTTTCAAACCCAGTACACTTCCCCTTTTCACACTTTATCAGTCTGCAGGTATCAGTCATCTACGAAATGCCTTCCTTCAGACCTCAGCCTCATAAGCTCTGTGATGCATGTAATAACTGCATGACAGTGCAAACAACTAATTAGGTAGGAGTTGTAATCTCAGTCCTGGCAAATGTAAAAGTGTGCGTGTGTTCACTACTGAAAACTTTTGGGTCCATTCAAACCCAGTGCACATCCCTTTTCCCCACATTAACAGTCCTGCAGATATCAGTCATTTTAGAAGTGCCTTCCATCAAACTTCAGTCCTATAAGCTCTGTGGCGCATGCAATAACTGTAAAAATTGATAGTACAAATAACTAGTTAGGTAGGAGTTCTAATTTCAATCTTGGCAAATATGAAAGTGTGTTTACAACTAAAAGCTTTTGTGTCCATTCAAACCCAGTTTAAACCCAGTCTCCTTG